>NW_018408154.1:251167-439898 GCF_002113885.1 Mizuhopecten yessoensis
TGGTTATCGTTGACATTGGCCGTGTTGGTTATCGTTGACATTTGCCGTGTTGGTTATCGTTAACATTGGCCGTGTTGGTTATCGTTGACATTGGGTGTGATGGTTATCGTTGACATTGGCCGTGTTGGTTATCGTTGACATTGGCCGTGTTGGTTATCGTTGACCTTGGCCGTGTTGGTTATCATTGACATTGGTCGTATTGGTTATCATTAACCTGGCCGTGTTTGTTTTCACTGACCTTGTCGTGTGGGTTATTATTGACCTTGGTTGCGTTGGCGATCGTTGACCTTGGCCGTGTTAGTTATTATTGACCTTGGCCGTGTTGGTTACCGTTCACATTGGCCGTGTTGGTTTTTGTTGACCTTTGGCCGTGTTGGTTATTGTTGACCTTGGCCGTGTTGGTTTTTGTTGACCCTGGCCGTGTTGGTTATTGTTGACCTTGGCCATGTTTGTTTTTGTTGACCTTGGCCATGTTTGTTATTGTTGACCTTGGTCATGTTGGTTACATTGTTGACCTTGTCTGTGTTGGTTATGGTTTTTGTTGACCTTTGGCGTCATCGTGCTAATTATTATTGACCTTGGCCGTTTTGGTATTTCGTTGACCTTGACATTGTTATACATTATTGACCTTGGCCGTATTGGTTATCGTTGATATTGGCCGTGCCGGTTATCGTTGACCTTGGCCGTGCTGGTTTTCACTGACCTTGTCGTGTTGGTTATTATTGACCTTGGTTGCGTTGGCGATCGTTGACCTTGGCCGTGTTAGCGATTATTGACCTTGGCCGTGTTGGTTATCGTTCACATTGGCCGTGTTGGTTTTTGTTGACCTTTGGCCGTGTTGGTTTTTGTTGACCTTGGCCGTGTTGGTTATCGTTGACCTTCAAAATTCTTTCTTTCACGACTATTGGCCGTGTTGGTTTTTGTTGACCTTTGGCCGTGTTGGTTTTTGTTGACCTTGGCCGTGTTGGTTTTTGTTGACTCTGGCCGTGTTGGTTATTGTTGACCTTGGCCATGATTATTTTTGTTGACCTTGGCCATGTTTGTTATTGTTGACCTTGGTCATGTTGGTTACATTGTTGACCTTGTCTGTGTTGGTTATCATTGACTGTTACCGTGTTTGTCATCGTGCTAGTTATTATTGACCTTGGTCGTTCTGGTATTTCGTTGACCTTGACATTGTTATACATTATTGACCTTGGCCGTATTGGTTATCGTTGATATTTGCCGTGCCGGTTATCGTTGACCTTGGCCGTACTGGTTATTGTTGACCTTGGCCGTATTGGTTATCGTTGACATTGGCCGTGTTGGTTATCGTTGACATTGGTCGTGTTGGTTATCGTTGACATTGGCCGTGTTGGTTATCGTTGACATTGGCCGTGTTGGTTATCGTTGACATTGGCCGTGTTGGTTATCGTTGACATTGGCCGTGTTGGTTATCGTTGACATTGGCCGTGTTGGTTATCGTTGACATTGGCCGTGTTGGTTATCGTTGACATTGGCCGTGTTGGTTATCGTTGACATTGGGCGTGTTGGTTATCGTTGACATTGGCCGTGTTGGTTATCGTTGACATTGGCCGTGTTGGTTATCGTTGACCTTGGGTGTGATGGTTATCGTTGACATTGGCCGTGCTGGTTATCGTTGACATTGGCCGTATTGGTTATCGTTGACATTGGCCGTGTTGGTTATCGTTGACATTGGCCGTGTTGGTTATCGTTGACCTTGGGTGTGATGGTTATCGTTGATATTGGCCGTGTTGGTTATCGTTGATATTGGCCGTGTTGGTTATCGTTGATATTGGCCATGTTGGGTAATTATATATGTGAAATCTAAAATTTGCTTTGAGCAGGACCATTATCTTACATTCTGTATTATTTAGGTTTCGTGATGATTGACCCCCCGGCCATATGCTATGGGTAGTAACGCTATGCATTGAACTGCTACGCGAGCTGATACTGTGGTCATACACTGATACTGTATACGTACACTTCCGTGTTTTCGATTACAAAGAAGGAAGGTACCAGGAGAGCGTTTGGTTTTCAAAGGGTATTGTCTAAATCAATATGGCCCAACCGACCTTAAATTACTAACTCAATTTCCATACTTGTATGTTTCTTTCAGATTTTTGCTATTGAATATATAAACATCGTGCTTACCCACGTAGATCTGTATACGTAATGAAAACATGTATAAATTGGTTCGCCTCCCGTTAAGTGACAGCACTACTACCTCTTGGGATGTCAATAATCGCTGTATCGTTAGGACGATCAAACGTATCTCGCGCCATTAAGATATCTCTGGGCGGTGATATCGTATTAGGGTATATACAGATATATGGATCGTCATGTATACAACGTCCTTATCAAACACAACACGCAGTCAGAAGGTCCCACAGAACGCTCTCTGGAGAAAACCATGTAGTAATTAAATATGGATTGTCTCATCACAGAGTAAATTCAACCTTCAAATAGGAAAGACAAGCGACAACGACCGTAAATGATCTTACTAAATGGTCTTCTCCGCCACAACCATAGGAGCAAAAACCCTTTCTATCACGACTACCAAACACGGGTCTTTTCCGCAACAACCATATGGCCAAAATTCTTTCTATCACGACTACCAAACACGGGTCTTCTCCACCACAACCATAGGAGCCAAAATTCTTTCTTTCACGACTACCAAACACGGGTCTTCTTCACCACAACCACAGGAGCCAAACTTCTTTCTTTCACGACTACCAAACACGGGTTTTCTCCCGACAACCATAGGAGCCAAAATTCTTTCTTTCACGACTACCAAACACGGGTTTTCTCCACCACAACCATAGGAGCCAAAATTCTTTCTATCACGACTACCAAACACGGGTCTTCTCCACAACAGCCATAGGAGCCAAAATTCTTTCTTTCAAGTCTTCCAAACACGGGTCTTCTCCCGACAACCATAGGAGCCAAAATTATTTCTTTCACGACGACCAAACACGGGTCTTCTCCACCACAACCATAGGAGCCAAAATTCTTTCTATCACGACTACCAAATACGGGTCTTTTCCGCAACAACCATAGGAGCCAAAATTATTTCTATCACGACTACCAAACACGGGTCTTTTCCGCAACAACCATATGGCCAAAATTCTTTCTTTCACGACTACCAAACACGGGTCTTCTCCACCACAACCATAGGAGCCAAAATTCTTTCTTTCACGACTACCAAACACGGGTCTTCTTCCGACAACCATAGGAGCCAAAAAAAATTCTTTCACGACGACCAAACACGGGTCTTCTCCACCACAACCATAGGAGCCAAAATTGTTTCTATCACGACTACCAAACACGGGTCTTCTCCGCCACAATAATAGGAGCCAAAATTCTTTCTATCACGACTACCAAACACGGATCTTCTCCACAACAGCCATAGGAGCCAAAATTCTTTCTTTCAAGTCTACCAAACACGGGTCTTCTCCCGACAACCATAGGAGCCAAAATTATTTCTTTCACGACGACCAAACACGGGTCTTCTCCACCACAACCATAGGAGCCAAAATTATTTCTTTCACGACGATCAAACACTGATCTTCTCCACCACAGCCATAGGAGCCAAAAATATTTCTTTCACGACTACCAAACACGGGTCTTCTCCCCACAACCATAGGAGCCAAAATTCTTTCTTTCACGACTACCAAACACGGGTTTTCTCCACCACAACCATAGGAGCCAAAATTCTTTCTATCACGACTACCAAACACTGGTCTTCTCCACCACAGCCATAGGAGCCAAAATTCTTTCTATCACGACTACCAAACACGGGTCTTCTCCCCCACAACCACCCTAATACAAACCAACTAAACATCTTCCAAATAAACTTAACAAAAAGAATTGTATAACAGCAACCGAACAAAGTCTTGACCTTTGAAGCCGGCAATCACAAAGGCTTCTCTTCAAGTATCCCAACTGCTGAACGCAAAGTCTTCCCAGCCACACCTCTAGTACAGAAAGTCTTGCCCGCAACAGCCTTCGACCAGAAAGTCTTCTCAACCCAAACACCGAACAGAGAGTCTTCTCAAACCCAACCGCCGAACACAAAGTCTGCTCAAACCGAACCAAAGATCACAAATTCTTTTCCACCCAACCACCAATCACAAAAACTTCTCAAACCCACCCACCGAACAGAGAGTCTTCTTAAACCCAACCGCCGATCACAAAGTCTTCTCAAACCGAACTACTGAACAGAATTTTTTCTCCAACCCAACTGCCAAATGCAAATTTTTCCATCGCAACCGAACTCTTCCCCGACGTAACCACCACATACAGCGTCTTCTCTGCCAAATCTACACAACAAAGTCTTCTCCATTACACATACCGAACATAACGTTGTAATTTCCGAACACAAAATCTACTACAACCAGCAAACATAGTCTTCCCCAACACAACCAATTAGCACAAAGTCACAAAGTCTTCTCACCAACGACCACTAAACACAATCGTACCAATCACAACCGTTTGAGAGGCACCAGTCCACATGACGATGGACTTACAGTTTTCTAACTACGCGCTCAACGAGAACAAGGTTCGCAAGGAATTAGAATTGACGAATGCGAAGTAGTAGACTGGCCCCCGCCTCTAGAATATTGAATTATTAAGAAAAAAGTATAACTCTTATAATTTTGATCACTTGGATGTCTTATTTTGATCCCAAGTTCTAAACTAGGGGGATATAAACTAGTAGTAAAATGCAGTCGAGAAATTCTTCATACAAAAATAGGGGCGGGTAGCTAGTCTAGCAAAGTAGTTACATTTGCTCTCAGGGGTACCTCATAGATGACCGATGTTCGGATGTGTTAGCACGTGTTTACCATAATCATGTATATAAGTACAGTACTGTACACATATACACACAACGACACGTGTTTGTAGCCTAACAAGCTCGAATCGTGATCAAGTGCACGTATGATAGATATGCCCGGCTAGCTCAGTCGGTAGAGCACGAGACTCTTAATCTCGGGGTCGTGGGTTCGAGCCCCACGTTGGGCGATCGTTGTTTTTTTGTTTTAGCAACAGTTAAGGTCGAATGAGTGTATTGATAAACGGAAATAGGAAGTACATCCCTAGATGAAAATTCTAATGTTTGTTTATTATTGACAGAACAGTTTGTTCTCTCAATACTAAAGTAGTTGAAATGTTTCAAGAAAGATAACTCTTACATGCAATTACTATGATTATAAAATGTCAATTTTTTAATCGTTTATAGATAATTTACTTTACACAAATTCAGCATTTATTAAATTTGATATACATTAATGCGGTATCATTTTTATTGACATTATTTTGCAAAACAATGTCTTCCAATTTTCTTTCAATATTCACTCCTTATTACATACATTTCCATTTAAAATCCTTAACATTCTGACAACCGGTTTTTTTTTTTTGTGGCAGAAATATTTCCTCACTTCAAAGCAATATAACTACAAAATTTGAGGAAATTCCACTTAGAAATGGTGACACAAACCTATTACCTTAACGAGTAGTTAACAAATCGTTCTCCTAGAAATGATCACGGGCTGATATACAAAACCGAAATTAAGGCTATATCGTGCTTAAACCTACTTATTACATTACGTGATAATTTCTTGGAAATTTACTGGTGAACTACTTTTTTTTCATAGATATGTATCAAGCCGATATTACATCTGAGCATGCTAAATACCGTGTTACCTACTTACACGATAATTATCTCAGGAAATGTAAACATATTTCGACATATTTTAAACGTTATTGTAACATACAGTCGGGACCAAACGTTATTGTGACATACAGTCGGGACCAAACGTTATTGTGACATACAGTCGGGACCAAACGTTATTGTGACATACAGTCGGGACCAAACGCACTGTTCGACGAATGAGGGGTATTCGAGTAAACAGAGTTCGAAGAAGTGGGGTTTAACTGTATTCATATATTATGTCGACATCTTCTCAGGTTATGTCGACATAGTTAACTTGTAGGTCGAAAGTTGATGGCAGAGATATGCCACCATGCTTCTACTTAAACCGCTGTCCATGGCTTTTACTTACAATATGACAGCTTGCTACCAAGCTGTACGATCAGCGTGACGATTTCGATGTTCGTGAACTTTCCCTTTCGTGGTAGTAACACACTCAACTCACAAACTTATCGTGTTCAATGTTGCAATTGATTCGGTATCAAGAGTTTGCTCCGATTATCAGGGAGTTCCCTGACAGATTTCGACTGGTGGCAGCCAAACTTAAAACACAGCGTTTATAAGGATGCAGGTTGATAGTGATAGACAAGATGGCTGCCGTCTCCCTGGAAATTTACACGCTTTCGTCAACACCTGGCCTTATTTCCCTTTTTACTTTTTAAGGGAATTGTATGGACATGTTTCCTTTGTTCCTATTTTGTCCTAGTTTTATCGATTTCTAGTATTGACATTTCTGTATTCTCTTTTGATGCATGTAAAGCTTGCTGATGATAGTCGGGTTTACAATAGATTCCTAATTCAGACAAATGATCGGTGGGGACTCGATACAGGATTCGTAGGGATGGCGGATGATTTACAAAGTCTCGTCTACGTCTCGGAGAATCTCACACGAAGGTACTGACCGGAACCACCTGTGGCCAAAAAATGGCAAAAGACTCAATTATAGTCACAGAGTCTCGTTAACGTGCCGATCTCGCTGGGCTAGGATCGAATAAAACAAATTACAAAGTCTCGCGTGAGTAAAGTCTAAACCTCATGTGAATTCGATGGAAGAAGAACCTCTGACCTCGATTGATACATCATCACGTCTCGACAAGCTCTCGCGAGAATGAAATAGATGACCTAGACATGAGAGCTCAGTCAATGATCATTAATCGTAAATACAGTGTGGTATCTAGTTTTGACCTTATTCTGGTAACAAGCGACTTAGTACAGACGACCTCAATTCGCTAACTACGGTATTGATGAGGAGACCCACCTATATACTTACACTTGATTTATCTTAAAGCTTAAAATGAAAAAGATAAATTATTGAGTGTTGACATTCCAACACTGAGAAAAAACCACTATAATCTTGATCTATTTTATATCAGCTATGAAACGAGTTTTATCACACTATATCATATCGCTCTTGTGAATAGAAGCGTGAAGGGAGTCATAATGCGTAGTGCCTAGGGAAAACCAACGTGGTCGACTTCACAGCCATTGCAGTTTACCACAACGACCATGATTCGGTATGAAGGAGATGTCACAGGTCTAGGTAGCCCGAGTTTCCTCTGGCCCTGACACCAGACTTGAACATTGTGACCGATAGATGTCCGGTGTGGGACATCTATCGGTCAAAATGTCCAAGTCTGGCTACAAGGCCAGAGGAAACTTGGGCTGAGGTCCAAGTGGCTGACCTTGAAAGGCATTTTTTTACATGTCAGGCAAATTGGTAGTTGTGACCAATCCGCTTGCACTGCAATAATCTCTTAACTGAATGAAGAGCACGGTAGCTTACGGACTGCCGGATCAGTCTTTTCGCCCCATCATATTGCGATCATTGAGAAACAAAACATAGTACCTTTACACAAATTCACAATATAAGATATCGAAGAAAACGATAATTTCAGATTGTGACATAATATAATTGTACATTGGATTACGATCGCCTTCTAACCTCGCGCTTGAGGGAATTTCCTTATAGTTAAAACAGTTAAGCGGTGGACTGGGAAGCTGAGGGTCGCTGGTTCGATCTTAGGTGGAAGCACACTATTATTTTTCCTCTTACAGTATACATAACTAAATAACATGAACTGGAACTGTTTTATATTGTCACAAGAAACATGTCACTGGATTGTGTATAGGATCTAGCATGACAAAACCTTGTACAGGAGTAGCATGACAAAAGCGTTTATTGCTAAACATCTTTTCGCCATAGACACAGCCTGAGCGTTCTTGTCAGCCAGCGCAAGAAAATCAAAGCATACCTATTACAACCTTGTCACTCGTAGTATTCATTTATCACCAGCCCGCACGACCGACACGGTGCTACTGGGTGAATCGATTAATCGTACGGTTCTCGAGGGCTAGGGTCTATATTACATTAGCAACAACTGGGACTGACCTCAGCGTGATTACGAGATGTACGAGGCTGACCTTGACAACAAGTAAACCACTTATTGGACTGTCCTTGAGCAGACATTAACCACTTAAGCGGACGTTGGATAAATCGCGTCGTGTATTACATAAACGTTTGTGCAAATTAATGGTGTCTGACCGCCATTTCCCGACCACAGGTCACTAGGGCGGCAGCACGTGACGCTATCAAACATCCGTGTTAGGGGATAATACAAATGCCATCTGCTTAGAGGAGGTCTCATTATAACACCAGGCAATGGCATATATTGACGGATCGTGGCACAAAGCAGTGTCATCTAATAAAGCACTTTGACTTAAAGAGGTGCAATATACTGGCAAACTATGACAAAAACCAGCGTCATCTATGGACAGGCAGTTACACAAACCAGCGCCATATATGGACGGGCAGTAACACAAACCAGCGCCATCTATGGATCCACGGGCAGTTACACAAACCAGCGCCATCTATGGACGGGCAGTTACACAAACAAGCGCCATCTATGGACGCACAGTTACACAAACCAGCGCCATATATCGACGGGCAGTTACACAAACCAGCGCCATCTATGGACGGGCAGTTACACAAACCAGCGCCATCTATGGACGCACAGTTACACAAAGCATTGTCATCCATGGACAGGCTGTGACACAAAGTAGTTCCGACTATTGACTGGCTAAAACTCAAACCTAACAGATGATCTCAGTAATAAACAACTCTGGGCAAATAAATGGAATATTCAATTTAATCCAAATAAAACAGAATCTGTTATATTCTCTAAAAAAAACTTAATACTCATCACCCAAATGTATATTTTTATGATGAACCTGTTACTGTCAGCCGAACACCTAAACATCTTGGCTTGACATTCAGTGATGATGCTAAGTGGAATGACCACATTTATGATATTTACCAAAAAACAAACAAAAGAATTAATATTTTAAGGATGATGAAACATAAACTAGACAGACAGTCATTAACCACAATGTATACATCATATATTAGACCTATACTAGAATATGCAGATGTTGTTTGGGATAATTGTTCACAAAATCTAAAAAATCTCTTAGAGTCAGTCCAGCTACAGGCTGCGAGAATAATTACAGGACTGCGTAGAGGCACCCCACACTATCTTGTACAACGAATTAGGCTGGGTTCCTCTTGAAAGTAGGAGAAAACAACATAAAATGATGCTGATGTACAAGATTATGAATAATGAAACTCCATATTATCTGAAAGAAATCACTGAGTCACATTTTCATGATCCCACATTAGCTAGATTTCCCCTTAGATCAGTTAGAATATTTGATCCCCCTCTTTGTCGAACTGTAAACTATTCTAATAGCCTTCTCCATCCATGTTTAATGAAATAAATAATATCGCTTCAGACCTTCAAAATATTCGTTCCGCCTATCAGTTCAAAAAGTTAATAAGACCTATTCCAAATTCAAACACAAGAACAACAGATGTCTTTAAGTTTTTAGGAAATAGGGAAACTAATATTATTCTCTGTCAGTTGAGAAATGAGGCCAGTAACCTAAATAATGACCGTCAGAAAGATTATCTTACTGAGTCCTCTGCATGTTCTTGTGGTTCTAGATTTGAAACAGCATCTCATTACTTCCATGATTGTATCAAATACACTGAATATCGTATTCTACTTCATTAGATGTCATGCTAAATGGTTGTGAGAGATGTGATGAAAATAAACATATTCTCCTATCTATATCCAATTACATTTTAAGTTCTAGAAGATTCAGGACATTAAACTTCAATTTTGAATGAAATTTTACATTTTGTTTATTAACACTCTATTTATTCATTTACATTTTATTTTATCTCAATGTAATTCTTCTGATTTCCAGAAATGGTACATGAATATTAATATTAATATTTCCTATTTCTCTTCATTGTTTATTTTGAAATATTGTTAGTGATGGGGGCTGGGGTTCAGAAGACCAGTTATACTGTTTTATTAAAAAATATTGGGAAACAACTACATAAATAAGAATATAAAGCTTTACAACATGTTAATTATATATCTAACCTGTGTTTAATATGCATAAATTAAACTATTTGGTGGGATTGTATTTCCAAACTCATCAGTGGATGGCCTTGTGTGATACAATGGACTTTTTGGCCTGTATCTGTTGGGTGCGGTAATTTAATCCCATCAAATGTTTATACATGCAGCTCCATCAACAAATTATTTTTCTTTTCTCTTCATAATATGTATATATATATACAGGTATAGAAAAAATAAGATTAACGACCGACTAAAAAACTAGCTGCTTTCACCCTTCACAGGGCTCTTCAGGTTAACTGGTTTATTCAAAAGAACAACGTCGTGACGTCACAATTACATGTCATCACACTACAATAGTAACGTGACGTCACGAAGTACACAAGATTGGTGGACAATTTAGCGTAAAAATAAAAGGTTAGAATTTAAACCATTAGATTCAATTATAATTAAAATGAGTATTAGTAGTTGTTTCCCCTAATTTGATTATTAATTTGATAATACCAACTTGTTTGTATGTGTTTGTATGTGTTCTAATGTCTATGTCTATGCTTGTACCACTGTCTGTTACTATGTTTGGAAAAGGCTTTAATAGGCTATGCCTGCTGCCCAATCCATTTGTCATTTGACAATAAAATTTATTGAAATTGAAATTGAAAACTCAAAGCAGTGCCAGCTATGGACGGGATGTGACACAGAGCAGTGCCACCTGTGACAGGCTGTAACGCAAAGCAGTGTCATGCACAGCAGTGTCATCTATTGACCGGCTGTGTCGCAAAGCAGCGCCATCTATTGACCGACCGAGTCGCAAAGAAGCGCCATCTATTGACAAGCAATGATGCAAAGCAGTGCCATCTAAAGGCGTGTCATCATTTGACGCACTGTGAAAGTGTCATCTACTGACGAGCGGTGAAACCAAAACCACGCGTCTGCTAACGACCAGTAAAAGAGTATTTCCCATGTCTTGTTACTCTGTCATTCCTTTAAACAATATAATAAAAATAGTAATTACCTGCAAAAAAGAAAACTATCTAATTTTTAATAAAAATAATATTTCATAACCTCTTCAAAAATCGACTTTGGAAAGGACAAAGGTGTGCGATAACCGACACACGTGTACAGTGTTTCCATGGCTGCACGTGACGATGTCCAGGTCAGAATGCCGCAAACCATTACGAAGACTACATAAATATCAGCGGTAGATTAGATTATAAACAAAACGGAGGAGACGACAATCCTCGGGGTAGTCTACCGAAATGCTTCCATGAAACCTGTCTATAAAAGAAGCACTTAGAACTGTTCCCCGTGGCCTAATGGATAGAGATAGAGGGCTGGATCCCAGGTTTGGTGGCAGTAACACGGCTAATTCGACTCGAAAGGGACATCATGGCATGTCAGTTCCCTGGCTTTGATCATTTCACAGTAATATGTGCCAAAGGAAAACACAGAGATAGTCAACTGAAGAATATAATGGCTTCTCGGTGTCAACAATGGACACACATATCACATCGTATTTATTTTCTTAGAGAGCAATCTACAAGCTCCGCCTTTATCATACCTCCGACAACTTCCATCGGCAACGATTATTGCGCCATGCTGGTTTGGATTTTTCAGCAAATTGTTATTTCTAACTTTGGAGCATTGGATATGGTATTGTTATGAATCACGTAAATAACTGTTGGGTGAATTAGATTAGTTTACACTTTTAGTACCCCCATGTTTGTAAAGTCTGCGTTTGATTGTTTCCCACGAGGCTCCTTTAGGACCTGATTCAATCATACCGAGATCCCGTGTTGCCTTCCAAACTTTTTCACAATCTTCGTTGTTGATTTATTTACTGCAAATTCCCAAATTACCTCAAGTCATGAAATCCGAGTTTCACTACGGTCGTTCCCTGGATGCAGAATAGTCCTTCTAAAATGACAAACGGACAAGAGTAACGTCCCGGAATACACCAAGTCGACTAACCCGAAGCTTGCAAACATGGCATTTTTCATTGATTTTTTCCTCTGGCCAATTACTTATGTCACAATTTAGAAAATAATATATTAATTTACTTTAAGTTACGTGTTTCAGCCCGGTCTGATAAACAAAATCGATACTAGCTGAAGTGTATTTTGGGAATACAGTAATTTAGAACTATTTTGTCACGGTAATGATTTGTTTAAGGAAAACAAATGGTTGACTGTATCCATTTTCTAAAAGGCGTCGTGAGCTAGATTAGATTGTGTTCCGTGAATCCCAGCCTGATAATACTGTTACTGAAGGGCTCATTGATCACATTAGTATCAAGTAGTCAATTGGCGTCGCGAAAATCACGTGATAATTTTGTCATAAAGCTAGAGGAAGTTATGTTGATTTCCTGTTCCATAGATCATCTAGGACTGTTTTACAGCCAGTAACAGCTCAGCATTGCCGACGGATACACGGACATTTTGAGTATATAGTATCGAAGTCTTGATCCAGTGTAGTCCGTGGCATCAACTTATCAATGAGAACCATTCTAAGTTCAATAGACAATTAGCTGGCTTAATCTCAGTTGCCAATGACATAATCAGCTTTTCATGAACCTCCGTGGCGTAGTTAAGGGGTTGTATTTTATGTTAACGGTTACCGAACATGACACTTTCCCACTGAAATCAAATTGCTTGAAAATTTCCATGTAGTTGTAATTCTCTTGACATCTTTTATATTTGATCATTCGAGATTTACGAATGACATCGCATTACTCGAGATTTCCCCACTAACAACACATTACTCGAGATTTCCCCACTAGCATCACATTCCTCGAGATTTCCCCACTAACATCACATTACTCGAGATTTCCCCACTAACAGCACATTACTCGAGATTTCCCCACTAACAACACATTACTCGAGATTTCCCCACTAACATCACATTACTCGAAAATTCCCCACTAACATCGCATAACTCGAGATTTCCCCACTAACAACACACTACTCGAGATTTCCCCACTAACAACACATTACTCGAGATTTCCCCACTAACATCACATTACTCTAGATTTCCCCACTAACAACACACTACTCGAGATTTCTCCACTAACAACACATTACTCGAGAATTCCCCACCAACATCACATTACTCGAGATTTCCCCACTAACATCACATTACTTGAGATTTCCCTACTAACATCACATTACTCGAGATTTCCCTACTAACATCACATTACTAAAGATTTCCCCACTAACATAACATTACTCGAGATTTCCCCACTAACAACTCATTACTCGAAAATTCCCCACTAACATCACATTACTCGAGATTTCCCCACTAACATCACATTACTCGAGAGTTCTAATTGACACCTTGTTACTCGAGACTTTAATGATAACGCATTAATTCCCATTTTCATGTCAACGTGACAATATGTCTGCATAAGTTCTGGACGTTAGAACAAAGCTGCCTGATGACGTCAACGTCACGATATCAATACTTCGACGTCACAATGCAAGTCATAGTTCAAGGCAAAAAAGTTGATTCTTTCCAAACTGCATCAGTGCGCAGCCGGATAACGACGTACCTTATGAGTATGCACCTCAAACAGTCGCAGGCTGATCAACGATGTCAGAGAAGGAGGCGTCATAACGTTGGAAACTAATCAGTAACCCTCTGGTTTACATCCGGGTCACCATTCACGGATATTAAACTGGACTGCTAGTGTGTTCTAATACTTGTCTATAATGATTGTAGCTAGATTAAGGGTGGTAAGTCAACATCATATAGATTGATGTTAGGGTAAAAAATTGTCATTTTGGGGTTTTGAGTCCTCACAACAGCAAATGTTATATGAAGATTATGTCAGTGGATAATGGGAGCGCTAAAGGGTCACTTTAAATTTAAATTTCGCTGAAATGTTATAACCTACACAAGGCCGCATGAAATTGCACCCTGTTACGTTATTCTAACAACAGACTAACCTGAGGGAATTAGGTAGTCAGCGTCGTAAAAAATCACGTTATTATAACAACAGATTAACCAGAGGGAATTAGGTATTCAGCGACGTAAAGAATCACGTTATTATAACAACAGACTAACCAGAGAGAATTAGGTAGTTAGCGTCGTAAAGAATCATGTTATTCTGACAACAGACTAACCAGAGGTCATTAGGTAGTCTGCGTCGTAAAGAATCACGTCATTCTGACAACAGACTAACCAGAGGGCATTAGGTAGTCAGCGTAATAAAGAATCACGTTATTCTGACTACAGACTAACCCGAGCGAATTAGGTAGTCAGCGATGTAAAGAATCACGTTATTCTGCCAACAGACTAACCAGAGGGAATTAGGTACTACGCGCACTTAAGAATCACGTTATTCTGACAACATACTAACCAGAGGGTATTAGGTAGTCAGCGTCGTAAAGAATAACGTCATTCTGACAACGGACTAACCAGAGGGAATTAGGTAGTTAGCGTCGTAAAGAATCACGTTATTCTGACTACAGACTAACCAAAGGGAATTAGGTAGTCAGCGTCGTAATGAATCCCGTTATTCTGACAACAGACTAACCAGAGGAAATTAGGTAGTCAGCGTCGTAAAGAATAACGTCATTCTGACAACAGACTACCCAGAGGGAATTAGGTAGTCAGCGACGTAAAGAATCACGTTATTATAACAACAGACTAACCAGAGGGTATTAGGTAGTCTGCGTCGTAAAGAATAACGTCATTCTGACAACAGACTACCCAGAGGGAATTAGGTAGTCAGCGACGTTAAGAATCACGTTATTCTGACAACAGACTAACCAGAGGGTATTAGGTAGTCTGCGTCGTAAAGAATAACGTCATTCTGACAACAGACTAACCAGAGGGAATTAGGTAGTCAGCGACGTTAAGAATCACGTTATTCTGACAACAGACTAACCAGAGGGAATTAGGTAGTCAGCGTCGTAAAGAATCACGTTATTCTGACAACAGACTAACCAGAGGGAATTAGGTAGTCAGCGTCGTAAAGAATCACGTTATTCTGACAACAGACTAACCAGAGGGAATTAGGTAGTCAGCGTCGTAAAGAATCACGTTATTCTGACAACAGACTAACCAGAGGGAATTAGGTAGTCAGCGTCGTAAAGAATCACGTTATTCTGACAACAGACTAACCAGAGGGAATTAGGTAGTCAGCGTCGTAAAGAATCACGTTATTCTGACAACAGACTAACCAGAGGGAATTAGGTAGTCAGCGTCGTAAAGAATCACGTTATTCTGACAACAGACTAACCAGAGGGAATTAGGTAGTCAGCGTCGTAAAGAATCACGTTATTCTGACAACAGACTAACCAGAGGGAATTAGGTAGTCAGCGTCGTAAAGAATCACGTTATTCTGACAACAGACTAACCAGAGGGAATTAGGTAGTCAGCGTCGTAAAGAATCACGTTATTCTGACAACAGACTAACCAGAGGGAATTAGGTAGTCAGCGTCGTAAAGAATCACGTTATTCTGACAACAGACTAACCAGAGGGAATTAGGTAGTCAGCGTCGTAAAGAATCACGTTATTCTGACAACAGACTAACCAGAGGGAATTAGGTAGTCAGCGTCGTAAAGAATCATGTTATTCTGACAACAGACTAACCAGAGGGAATTAGGTAGTCAGCGTCGTAAAGAATCACGTTATTCTGACAACAGACTAACCAGAGGGAATTAGGTAGTCAGCGTCGTAAAGAATCACGTTATTCTGACAACAGACTAACCAGAGGGAATTAGGTAGTCAGCGTCGTAAAGAATCACGTTATTCTGACAACAGACTAACCAGAGGGAATTAGGTAGTCAGCGTCGTAAAGAATCACGTTATTCTGACAACAGACTAACCAGAGGGAATTAGGTAGTCAGCGTCGTAAAGAATCACGTTATTCTGACAACAGACTAACCAGAGGGAATTAGGTAGTCAGCGTCGTAAAGAATCACGTTATTCTGACAACAGACTAACCAGAGGGAATTAGGTAGTCAGCGTCGTAAAGAATCACGTTATTCTGACAACAGACTAACCAGAGGGAATTAGGTAGTCAGCGTCGTAAAGAATCACGTTATTCTGACAACAGACTAACCAGAGGGAATTAGGTAGTCAGCGTCGTAAAGAATCACGTTATTCTGACAACAGACTAACCAGAGGGAATTAGGTAGTCAGCGTCGTAAAGAATCACGTTATTCTGACAACAGACTAACCAGAGGGAATTAGGTAGTCAGCGTCGTAAAGAATCACGTTATTCTGACAACAGACTAACCAGAGGGAATTAGGTAGTCAGCGTCGTAAAGAATCACGTTATTCTGACAACAGACTAACCAGAGGGAATTAGGTAGTCAGCGTCGTAAAGAATCACGTTATTCTGACAACAGACTAACCAGAGGGAATTAGGTAGTCAGCGTCGTAAAGAATCACGTTATTCTGACAACAGACTAACCAGAGGGAATTAGGTAGTCAGCGTCGTAAAGAATCACGTTATTCTGACAACAGACTAACCAGAGGGAATTAGGTAGTCAGCGTCGTAAAGAATCACGTTATTCTGACAACAGACTAACCAGAGGGAATTAGGTAGTCAGCGTCGTAAAGAATCACGTTATTCTGACAACAGACTAACCAGAGGGAATTAGGTAGTCAGCGTCGTAAAGAATCACGTTATTCTGACAACAGACTAACCAGAGGGAATTAGGTAGTCAGCGTCGTAAAGAATCACGTTATTCTGACAACAGACTAACCAGAGGGAATTAGGTAGTCAGCGTCGTAAAGAATCACGTTATTCTGACAACAGACTAACCAGAGGGAATTAGGTAGTCAGCGTCGTAAAGAATCACGTTATTCTGACAACAGACTAACCAGAGGGAATTAGGTAGTCAGCGTCGTTAAGAATCACGTTATTATAACAACAGACTAACCAGAGGGAGTTAGGTAGTCAGCGTCGTAAATAATCACGTTATTATAACAACAGACTAACCAGAGGGAATTAGGTAGTCAGCGACGTAAAGAATCACGTTATTATAACAACAGCCTACCAAAGGGAATTAGGTAGTCAGCGTCGTAAAAATTCACTTTATTATAACAACAGACTTACCAGAGGGAATTAGGTAGTCAGCGTCGTTAAGAATCACGTTATTATAACAACAGACGAGCCAGAGGGAATTAGGTAGTCAGCGTCGTAAATAATCACGTTATTATAACAACAGACTAACCAGAAGGAATTAGGTAGTCAGCGTCGTAAAAAATCACGATATTCTGACAACAGACTAACCAGAGGGAAATAGGTAGTCAGCGTCGTAAAGAATCACGTCATTCTGACAACAGACTATCCAGAGGGAATTAGGTAGTCAGCGACGTAAAGAATCACGTTATTATAACAACAGACTAACCAGAAGGAATTAGGTAGTCAGCGTCGTAAAAAATCACGTTATTCTGACAACAGACTAACCAGAGGGAATTAGGTAGTCACCGTCGTTAAGAATCACGTTATTATAACAACAGCCTACCAAAGGGAATTAGGTAGTCAGCGTCGTAAAGAATCACGTCATTCTGACAACAGACTAACCAGAGGGAATAAGGTAGTCAGCGTCGTAAAGAATCATGTTATTCTGACAACAGACTAACCAGAGGGAATAAGGTAGTCAGCGTCGTAAATAATCACGTTATTATAACAACAGACTAACCAGGGGGAATTAGGTAGTCAGCGTCGTAAAGAATCACGTCATTCTGACAACAGACTAACCAGAGGGAATTAGGTAGTTAGCGTCGTAAAGAATCACGTTATTCTGACAACAATCTAACCAGAGGGAATTAGGTAGTCAGCGTCGTAAAGAATCACGTTATTATAACAACAGACTAACCAGAGAGAATTAGGTAGTTAGCGTCGTAAAGAATCACGTTATTCTGACAACAATCTAACCAGAGGGAATTAGGTAGGCAGCGTCGTAAAGAATCACGTTATTATAACAACAGACTAACCAGAGGGAATAAGGTAGTCAGCGTCGTAAAGAATCACGTTATTCTGACAACAATCTAACCAGAGGGAATTAGGTAGTCAGCGTCGTTAAGAATCACGTTATTATAACAACAGACTAACCAGAGGGAATTAGGTAGTCAGCGTCGTAAATAATCACGTTATTATAACAACAGACTAACCAGAGGGAAATAGGTAGTCAGCGTCGTAAAGAAAATAGACGGACCAATAATCGGAATGAGTCAGCATATACAATCTGGTCAGTTTTTTGTACACTAGAACAGAGCATGATTATACAGGAGTTCCACAATGGTCGCCTCCAATGATCATGTCGTGGAATGCAGCAGGCTGAATCTTTGTTAGTGTTCCTGTATCTCTGAAAGAAGGGAGGCTGTAGGAGTAATCAGGATATCACTTCCTACCAATTTCCGATAGGTTCAAATATATTCGAAGCTTTGTGATATCACGGACATGACGCTGTTTCAGGCCCATCAAAACCACAATGTAATAACTGCATGCAACCGGGAATAAAGACACGTGTCCGTTAAAAGTGCATCAGGAAATATGTTTCCAAACAGTACTATCACATACCATCATAATTGTTACAAATATAGACCAAGATGATCAGCACCAACTCAACGGTGATTTAATTAGAACTCCTTTTTAAGAAAAATCTGTTCACGGAGAACTGTCAGCACTCGGTGGATGCTATCCCTGTAACGGAAAATAGGGGGCGTATTTCACAGCACTTTCATATATATGCATTTCAATTCTTGAAAATCCTTCGGTAGAGTTTAAAACGTACGAAGGGGGGTAAGTCCGATATGCATACCGGTGATAGTTTCTTTGACACCTGTGTGATAGCCTCTCCTATGAGAGTACTCCGAATTGTTGCGGGGGCTGAACCCAAATTCTATGGGGTTTTATGTATTATTATTTTTTATGTTTGTGGGGCCTGGGAGGGGGTTTACTGCATACGAGCTTTCGTTTCAAGTTTCCATCAGTTTCGATTTCACGGACGAAAAGGTTTGCTCAAGCCGTTTTATAATTCAATATTTGTTACTACTTGTAATTAAATTGCCCCCGGTTAATAAACTTTCATAAGAAGATTGTTTTTGTTCACGGTATCTTCCTGCTCGTTTGGATTTCTAAGAACTTTTTTCTTCGTACCATTTTAAGTTCATTGACCAAAAGCTGGTGCGGAGAAGACTGGTATATGCTAGAAGGGAGCAGATGCCGCCTACATTCCTACAGACGATCAATCAACACCTGCAATGTCAGCTTTAAGTAATTACCTATCACACTCCAGCTGCTGTGGCGAGTTAATGGTACGTTTATTTTTATAATTATTGATTTTTTAAAACAAAATATAAAAACAATTTTCGACCATCTGACAGACACGATGCATTTCTTGAACAAATTGGTAAATTTGAAGCCCGTTCACGTCCAGCGTGGCAGCATGCCCGCTACAATATTTCGTGTCTGTTCTAACTCTCTGACTTGTTAAAGTACACGGACTTATCCTGACGGAGCAACAAATGTAGATCACTTGGCCGCATGTCAGATATACGTTCGTGTTTTGCTAGGAAGATGTGCTCTTTGATGATTATCTGACTTACAAAGGTGTGTTAACATACGCGCTCTAGCTACACGCTCGCCTCTATGTCAAATAGCAAAAGTAATCTGTCGCAAGCTCATTCAACAAACAGAGAACGTCAACCTCCTCAATCCATAAAACGACGAAACCATCTCTGATTCCTGTTTCGACGGCAAATTACCTAATCCATCAGAGAACACCAACCTCTCTCCATCAACAAACGACCCCTACCCCTATCACACAACAGAATACGTCGTGACCTCCCTCGTACCACAAAGGGCGCCAACCTCTCTCTCCAACCACAAAGGAAGCCAATTTCTCCTTTCAAGAAGGACTACAACAAAAAACAACTTCTACCTCCTTACAAATATAGCGCCAACCCCTCCCTTAAAACAAGGACCGCCAACCTCTTTCCAGACTGATGGTCTCTAGGATATTGAATGATTAAGAACAAAAAATTTCATGATTATATGTATTATGAAAAAATCGTCGAAAAATAAACAATTACAAAAAAAAAAAAAAAAANTATGGGCTGGTAGCCAGTCTTACCTCTCTCGTACCACAAAGGACACAGACATCCCCCACACCTCAAAGGATGCCACACTTCTCACAAAAGACCCAACTTCTACTACTATGACGCAAATCCGAACCGCCGACACCAATACTACAAAGGACGCCAACCTCTGTCCACTACCAAAAAGGACGCCAACCTCTGTCCACTACCAAAAAGGACGCCGACCTCTGTCCACTACCAAAAAGGACGCCAACCTCTGTCCACTACCAAGAAGGACGCCAATCTCTGTCCACTACCAAAAAGGACACCAACCTCTGTCCACTACCAAAAAGGACGCCAACCTCTGTTCACTACTAAAAAGGTCGCCAACCTCTGTCCACTACTAAAATGGACGACAACCGATCTTAAACCACAAAGGCCGCCGACCTTTCCTGTACAAAGAACGCCAAATTAACCCCCTACAACAAAGAACGCTAGCCTTACTATGCTACTAAAAAGGACGTCACTTCTCTCTTTTTCCACGAAGAACTCGATCTCTCTCCTAACAAAAGACGCCAACCTCTCTCTTCTACCACAAATGACACCAGCCTCTCTCGTATCATGAAGAACGCCAACCTCTATTTCCATGGAGGACACCAACCTATCGCCCCTACTAAAAAGGACGCCTCTTATCTCTTTTTAAAGGACGCAACCCCTCTCTTAACAAAAGACGCCAAGCTCTCCTTCCATGAAGGACGCGCCAGCCTCCCCCATACTATGAAGGATGCCAATCGTTTTTGGTAACAGCGCTTAGATGCCTGTTCATTGAACTAATGGTAACGAGCTCAGTTAAATTCAACTACATTCTGGCGATTCCGTCCGAAAATCTCCTTCGAGACGGAAGTGTACAAATGCATGCCGGCAGCGGTTGTCTGCAGCCTGGCATTTACATAACGGCGGAAAGAGACGTATACATGTAAAATTGTATTGTCGTGTGATATATACTTGCCTATTTTGGCATTGATGACGTATGTGCGTGTTGTCTGTGCCCTATCGTGTAGTTATATGCTGCCGTTCCACGAGATGACAGCGCTACCTCTCGGACATGCATATGCATGTGACAATATCGGATCATCGACTGTTTGCGCGTGACTATAACAACCGCCCGGGGACTCCGATTGTTGACTAGACGAAGAGGTAATCTGTAATCAAAATCTTCAGTGTTAAACACGACATAAACCTGAGATAGGAGGGCGGCCGGTACCGTGGATCATGTCGCCTCCGCGCACCTAACACCCTGACAGGTGGAACATGGATCGTTGGGCAGTAATGTGGCTTGACACTGGAGTACGTCAAAATTAGGAAGATTATCGAGGAATACAGCACCGTAGAGAACGATATGTTGACCAGTATTGACTTAATGCAGCATTATACATTGTCCTGATCAACATCATTGGCTACGCTAGCTGAGTATCAATCATCTTCTGGTAGACCATTTCTTGTCATGGTTCTATAATAGATCATTGGAAAAATATTCTAAAGATTTATGTAGATCGCGTCAATAACACACACAACGTATGCAAAATACATATCCAGTTTATCCACGGATTTATTTTTTCGCGAACATGACAGTCGTTAGCATGGTGACATAACAGTAACACCCCTTAACATAATAAGATACATGTACATCTCTGGATAGCTTGTGCCGGCATCTAGGGATTGTGGACTTCGTAACAGAAACGCTGGCGCGGGCACGCGTCCATGTAATAGGTTCGTGCACCCCGCTTGGAGATATGTGTAAATTGAAATAAACTAAACCATTATCACTAAACTGTAAAAAGTGTAGTGTTATCGGCTTACTGTTGATAAATCGGGGTTTTACACTGACATTTCACAATATCCACCAACTTCATCACCTTAACCATCCACCAACCTCACCATCCTAACCATCCACCAACCTCACCATCGTAACCATCGACCAACCTCACCATCATAACCATCCACCAACCTCACCATCGTAACCGTCCACCAACCTCACCATCATAACCATCCACCAACCTCACCATCTTAACCATCGACCAATCTCACCATCATAACCATCCACCAACCTCACCATCTTAACCATCCACCAACCTCACCATCATAACCATCCACCAACCTCACCATCTTAACCATCCTACAACCTCACCATCATAACCATCCATCAACCTCACCATCGTAACCATCCACCAACCTCATCATCGTAACCATCCACCAACCTCACCATCTTAACCATCCATCAACCTCACCATCGTAACCGTCCACCAACCTCACCATCTTAACCGTCCACCAACCTCACCATCCTAACCATCCACCAACCTCAACATCCTAAACATCCACTAACCTCACCATCCTAACCATCCACCAACCTCACCATCGTAACAGTCCACCAACCTCACCATCCTAACCATCCACCAACCTCACCATCGTAACAGTTCACCAACCTCACCATCGTAACCGTCCACTAACCTCACCATCATTACCATCCACTAACCTCACCATCATTACCATCCACCAACCTCACCATCCTAACCATCCACCAACCTCACCATCCTAACCATCCACTAACCTCACCATCCACCAACCTCACCATCCTAACCATCCACCAACCTCACCACCCTTACCATCCACCAACCTCACCATCCTAACCATCTACCAACCAGTCATCATAGTAACCATAGGCACATCTTTATTTGAAGCAATCTCTGATTCATCGTCCTACCACTCCGGATCATGATTCCGTTAAAAGTTTAATTAAGAAAAATGGATCATTAGAGGAAAACTCAATAACGGCAAAGAAATGTATTATGAACGCTTTGTAATTCCGTAAGATTAAAATGTACTTTACACATTATGCCGTAATGAAACAAGCGTTCAGAGATTCAAGTAGAACTACGTCATTGAATGGCTTAAGGGCGTAGGTCTATTAATGTGAAGTAAAAATGTGAAGGGTGAAGGTGTGTTGATGAAAAGATACAATCGCCACCATGTGACAATCACATGATTGGAGTGGTGAATGTGTGTTGAAAAGGAGGTCAAATGACCACCATGTGACAATCACGTGAGTGGAGTGGTGAAGGTGTGTTGAAGAGGAGGTCAAATGGCCACCCTTTGACAATCACGTGAGGGGAGGGATGAAGGCGTGTTGAAGAGGAGGTCAAATGGCCGCCCTGTGACAATCACGTGAGGGGAGGGATGAAGGGGTGTTGAAGAGGAGGTCAAATGACCGCCATGTGACAATCACGTGAGTGGAGTATTGAAGGTGTGTTGAAGAGGAGGTCAAATGGCCGCCATGTGACAATCACGTGAGGGGAGGGATGAAGGTGTGTTGAAGAGGAGGTCAAATGGCCGTCCTGTGACAATCACGTGATGGGAGGGATGAAGGTGTGTTGAAAAGGAGGTCAAATGACGCCATGTGACAATCACATGAGTTGAGTGGTGAATGTGTGTTGAAGAGGAGGTCGAATGACCGCCATGTGACAATCACGTGAGGGGAGGGATGAAGGTGTGTTGAAGAGGAGGTCAAATGACCGCCATGTGACAATCACATGAGTGGAGTAGTGAAGGTGTGTTGAAGAGGAGGTCAAATGGCCGCCCTGTGACAATAACGTGAGGGGAGGGATGAAGGTGTGTTGAAGAGGAGGTCAAATGACCGCCATGTGACAATCACATGAGTGGAGTGGTGAATGTGTGTTGAAGAGGAGGTCGAATGACCGCCATGTGACAATCACGTGAGGGGAGGGATGAAGGTGTGTTGAAGAGGAGGTCAAATGACCGCCATGTGACAATCACATGAGTGGAGTAGTGAAGGTGTGTTGAAGAGGAGGTCAAATGGCCGCCCTGTGACAATAACGTGAGGGGAGGGATGAAGGTGTGTTGAAGAGGAGGTCAAATGACCGCCATGTGACAATCACATGAGTGGAGTGGTGAATGTGTGTTGAAGAGGAGGTCGAATGACCGCCATGTGACAATCACGTGAGGGGAGGGATGAAGGTGTGTTGAAGAGGAGGTCAAATGACCGCCATGTGACAATCACATGAGTGGAGTAGTGAAGGTGTGTTGAAGAGGAGGTCAAATGGCCGCCCTGTGACAATAACGTGAGGGGAGGGATGAAGGTGTGTTGAAGAGGAGGTCAAATGACCGCCATGTGACAATCACATGAGTGGAGTGGTGAATGTGTGTTGAAGAGGAGGTCGAATGACCGCCATGTGACAATCACGTGAGGGGAGGGATGAAGGTGTGTTGAAGAGGAGGTCAAATGACCGCCATGTGACAATCACATGAGTGGAGTAGTGAAGGTGTGTTGAAGAGGAGGTCAAATGGCCGCCCTGTGACAATAACGTGAGGGGAGTGATGAAGGTGTGTTGAAGAGGAGGTCAAATGGCCGCCATATGACAATCACGTGAGTGGAGGGATGAAGGTGTATTGAAGAGGAGGTCAAATGACCGCCCTGTGACAATCACGTGAGGGGAGGGATGAAGGTGTGTTGAAGAGGAGGTCGAATGGCCGCCATGTGACAATCCCGTGAGTGGAGTGGTGAAGGTGTGTTGAAGAGGAGGTCAAATGACCGCCATGTGACAATCCCGTGATTGGAATTGTATGGTGTGTTGACTGACAACTGGTGTGCATGTAATGCCTTAGTATTTCAAACTATACTATCTTCCTTTCCCCTGTCAACCGGTAGCACATTCTGTTCTAGACGCCTGTTTATTACAATAATGGTGTGACGTGCTGTTCGGCAGAGGTCTGTAGTGTACTTCATCAGTTCTGATGAGTAACGAACCATTTATGTGTACCCTTCATTGATTTCCCGACTTCTTGCGCTAGTGTGTGACATGGTTCCTATTTTATGTTTACTCTCATACAAAGTACACTAGCCCGGTCCGATGAGATAATGGGAAGTTCTTTGGCATAGGTTACGGGAGATATCGTACGCACACTCTAAACGCCGCAATCAAATAGGCGAGCACCCACACACCGTCACAGCTAATACAGCACATTGCAGCTAAACCATGTTATCAGACTATTGAGGCCTGTATAGGTTTATTGAATGATGAAAACAGTTTTTCAAATCACAACTTTGTGCTCAAGAGTACGACTATTCATGTGATAGTTTATTTATTACCAAAGTATCTTACTTCTTACCAAAAGGCTTTAAATCAACCACACACAACTCTGCTTTAAGGAACTCGTCCTAACATATTCCCAATATGGTAACAAAGGCAATCACGAAAAAAATCCATTGGAAAATCTACCAAAGCTAAGGTGTAAAACCAGACACGAGGAACAACAAATTATCAATAATACAATATTTTATCTAGTTTAATAGACGCGAAACATGTAGCTAAGTTACAATTAGCAACCGGCCTAGTGACACCTTGGCAACTAGGCAATCTATGCGTCCTTAACAGAAGGGATGGTGACCAGGGTAGTTCCGACACATCTGTTACGTTGTTGTCGTAATCCTCTAATCTGTCTAGAATATCACACGAAGTCCGACACTACTGTTACACAACTGTAGTTTTAAATACTTACATATACGATGGTTTTGAGGTGGCTCAACACACCATGAAAAAACTAACAAAAACCATTGAAATCTTAATACCTGTACATGTAGGGTGATTCCTATGCTTATCCAATAGCTTTCTAGACCTTAGTATAGCATCTAGCAAGCGCATCATTTTTTAAGCTTTGATTCCAACCAAATCCCATAGGTCCAAGTTCAAGTTCTTTATTAACTTTGAGTCTTGCGACTCATCAGTGTAACACATATACATGATATATATATATATATATATATACTTTCTCATAACATTGACAAATATCGAAAATACTAATAAATACACAGACGAGACAAAACACTCGGAGAGCATAACTACTTATGTTAATAAAGCTCTTCTTGAATTTGCAGCTTTAATGTATTTGGCCAATTTTGCTAATTCATTTGTGTTTTGTCCGTTAAATAACTGAATTAATTTAAACATGCTCGGTTTTTTACAATAGTACTTTTTTAAAAATTTCTCACGTAAATCAGAATAACAGGGGCATTTAAGAATAAAATGAAATTCATCTTCGACATCATCTATATCACAAGCGGTACAGATTCTTAAAAGTCGCGGAATATTTTGATAACGACCTTTCTCTACATTTAAATTATGGGCTGAAAGCCGAATTTTTGTTATTTCTTTTAAGTAACCTTTCATAAACGATTTTCTTAAATAACCCTGTATACCAACTTCTTTGTTAAGACATGTATAAAAAAATCCTTTTGATGATGTTCTAATTTGTTCTATACAATCTTGTCTATAAATATCTAAAAGTCTTTCTTTAATTATAATCAAACAGCTATTATCAATGTTATCTGTTTGCCATATGTAACCTAGACCTATTCTATATAATTCATTCTTGATATTAATTACCCATTTGTCGTTACGCACTAACATGTCTTCATAACATGATTTTAAAATGCAATTATCGGTATTTATAATCTTTATCCAATACTTAAAAATTCTGAATTTCCTCAGCAGTGATAATGGATATCTACCAAGCTCTAAATAAACCATAGCATTACAAGTATTTTTACGCACACCGAGTAATTTTTTACAAAACATAATATGTATTTTTTCAACATCCGGGGCTTTATGAAAACCCCATATTTCTGAACCGTAACACAAAATACTGTTTACATATGTATCAAATACTGATAGTTGGGTTTCAATATTAAAATAATTATTACGACATACATTCATAACTGAAAATAAAGCTTTCCTTCCTTGATCTGCTATTTTTTGCTGTGTTTTTCTGAAAGTGCCGTTGTAATTTAACAACATACCTAGATAATTAAATTCATTTACGATTTCCAAAGGACATCCGTTATATGTCCAATTTCCATTGTTTCTTAAAATACCACCATTTCTAAAAACCAGCACTTTTGTTTTATCTGTATTGACCGTTAGATCCCACTTTTTTGTAAATGCTTCTAAAGAATTTAACATGTCTTGCAAGCCTTCTGGTGTTTCCGAAAAAATTACCATGTCATCTGCGTACATCAGCAGGAACAGATTTAAAGTTTGAATTTCTATCGATGGACAGTTGTCAATTAAAAATTGCATCTCACAGTCATTTACATATAATGAAAACAATAATGGAGACAAAATTTCCCCTTGAAACAATCCGTTTACACAATTGAAGAAGTCAGATAATGAACCATTATACTTAACACAACATTTTACGTTATTATACAAAGACCTTATTAACACTAATAACTTTCCATCAATTCCTTCCCTTATTAATTTGAACCACATATTTTGTCGATTAATAAAATCAAATGCTTTTGTATAATCAATAAAACAACAATACAATCGTTTCTTATGTTTAAGACTCCGATTAATTATGGCCTGTAATGCAAATATAGCGTCTATAGTTGAAAGATTTTTTCTAAATCCAAATTGAGCGTCAGTTATCTTACTGTATTTCTTATCAAATGACATCAGTCTATTATTAATGGTGCTAATCTAGTGGATTACGTACTGACATAACTACTTGTTCGCACTGCGTCATTAAGAGTTTTGTCGTAATCCAGATATCGTGCTGCGTAACTTAACAACTCTCAGTCCAAAAAACGCGTAACAAAATGTTTCTTTACATCCCAGTAATTCTTATAAATTGATATATACGAGACATTTAACCAATATGTTCTGGCGTTCCGAGATTCGATTGACTTGGATCGCTTTTCAAACTTCTCTATAACGTTGATTGACTGGTTGGCACACCAAGCTTCGCAGTGACTTTGATCGACCTGCTTTTGCATCAAGCTTCTCGAATACACAGATGGAATGTTAATGCCACTGTCTGAAAGCTCCGTTGTATATTTCATTTGAGCGTCGGTTATCTGTTTAGTTGAGGTCCGCCCTCTGCGGTCCTGTCAACAGACCGTGCCTGTTCGATACGTCGTTCGCTGTGGGAGCCGATTGCTGACAAACAGATTCGATTAAACTTGTTCAAGGCGACATAAGAATCTTGAGACCATACAAATGAAAATAAAGCGTTCCATCATCATACGTGAACGATAGCGTTATACTCACGGAAATTATAACTCTCGTATTGACGCTTACTCACACACGGTTTTAAGAAGAAAAAAAATGGACATAAGTAAGACAAATCAACTAGTGGCATTACTTGGTGATGTTTCGTAGTTTCCATTTGCGTGTTTGCAAAGCGTCTGGAACACTCCGCCAACGGGCGATGAGTCCAGACCGTGGCTCCGAGACAGGAAGTGGCCCCGAGACAGGAAGTGGTCCGGAGACAGGAAGTGGTCCGGGGAGCCGACATGGCCAAGCGAGGAATGAATATTGCCGTATGTCGTTCATTGGAATATCTGTGTTCCAATATGAAACAAAGCAATGTGTAAGAATATAGAGATCATATCACCCCTGATGGTAGTACAGCTAATACCAGAGAATCAAGCAACGAGACTACAAAACTAATGGGAAAACAACAATAGCAGGGATGTGTAGACATCCCTGACAATAGATTTCACGGTGACGTCATCGTATGACGGCACTACTTCAAACAGTGTCTGTCTGGTTTCGTGCTTGTTCTCATTCGTGTACAGGGTGATGTATAGTACCAGTGTGATAGGAGAACGAAGCTTATGGCTCAAGATACCTAGGATCATACAAAATTATTTAAATACATGTACAAGGAAAGCAATGTTTTCAAAAATGTACAACTGTGTCCGATTGTTGCTCTTAACTGCCATTATTTTTATTGATTTGGTTTTGGCTGTATGGGTTTCGACAGCCGTACAGCAAACTGCAAACTGCATGCCTACATTAAAAGGCGCCATAACATAGTATAACCTTCAATGGTACTTTCAGATTGTGAGAAAAAAATGGCTCGGTAGGCAACGACTGAGATAAAACGCATGTTGACCACCCGACCGGAAGACATTGAATACATTCGTTAAATGGTTTGGACAATTGATTGCAGCCGAGGGGCTCTGAGATCCGTTTCATTTCTAATACAGAAAATTCTATCATCCAGAAAAATACACCAAAACAACTATGATCAAGTATGATATCCGAACTCCATAGTACGAGAGGATGTCGTATTCGAGAGAACAGTGTGGAAAATGTGTAAAACGTCATCTAAAACGGATATTGTTTATCAACACCAAATGTGTTAAACGTCATCTAAACGGATATTGTTTATTAACACCAAATGTGTAAAACGTCATCTAAAATCTTATATGCACGTGGCCATTTCTCACAGATAAATAAAGCGTTTAGGGGAACCCTCTCCATTAATAAATAAACATTATGTTTGCTTATCTTTTAAGATAAAAAATATATTGTACTGTCAACAACACTGCTATTTTAGCCGAAATATACGAATTGAAAACTAGTCTGCAATAAAACCTGACAGGAAATCTCTCATACGAATAATCTAATTATAGACCTTTATTTATTAATCTACTCATGAAACATACATTAAATCAGTTATGGACACAAAATAATTTCAGTACATTATATTTTCTAAAATTCTGAAAAACTAATTTTGACCAAGACGAAGCCGGGATTAGTACCATTTTTAGCTCACCTGCCCGAAGGGCAGGTGAGCCTAAGCCATGGCGCGGCGTCCGTCGTCCATCAACTTTCCTAAAAATCGCTACTTGTCATAAACGACTGAGCAGATTTTCACCAAAAGGGGAACAAATTTTGTATAAACCGTGGCTCTGGCCCCCGAGGGGCCTGAGGGGCGGGGCCCAATAGGGGAAACATAGCAAATTATTCTTTAAAATCCTTCTTCTTCTGTAGGAATGAAAGGATTTGGTCCAAATTTGGTATGGGGCATCCTTGGGTTAAGGGGAGCCAATTTGAAATAAACAGTGGGTGTGGCCTCCCTGGTGGCTGAGGGGCGGGGATCAATAGGGGAAATAATGCAAATTCTTTAAAATCCTTCTTCTTCTGTAGGAATGAAAGGTTTTATTCCATGTTTAGGCGACGCAACTTTGGGTAAAGGGGAACCAATTTTGTATAAACCAGGGGTCTGGTCCATGAGGGGCCTGAGGGGCGGGCCCAATATGGAAAAACATAGCAAATTCTTTAAAATCCTTCTTCTTCTGTAGGAATGAAAGGATTCGTTCCATATTTGGTCTGAAGCAACCTTGCGTAAAGGGGAACTAATTTTGTATAAACCAGGGGTCTGGCCCCTGAGGGGCCTGAGGGGCGGGGCCCAATAGGGGAAATATAGCAAATTCTTTAAAATCCTTCTGCTTCTGTAGGAATGAAAGGACTTGTTCCATATTTGGTCTGAAGCATCCTTCGGTGAAGGGAAACCAATATTGTATAAATCGTGGGTCTGGCCCCCGAGGGGCCTGAGTGGTGGGGCTAAATATGGAAAAACATAGCAAATTCTTTAAAATCCTTCTTCTTCTGTAGGAATGAAAGGATTCGTTCCATATTTGGTCTGATGCATCCTTGGGTGAAGGGTAACCGATTTTGTATAAACCGTGGGTCTGGCCCCCCAGGGACCTGAGGGATGGGGCCAAAAGTGGGCAATTGGGCTATATTGATTTAAGCGACTTCTTCTCTGGAACTAAGAGATGTATATCAACCATATTTGACTGGAAGCATCCCTCGGTAGTGGAGATTTAAAATTGTCCAAATGGTTGGGCTGATCCCCTAGGGGCTGAGGGGCGGGGCCATAAGGGGGCAATTTGGCTATATTGCTATAAACGACTTCTTCTGTAGAATTATGCCATGGATATCGATCATATTTGGTCAGAAGCATTCATGGGAGGCATGGATTCAAAATTGTACATATGGCGGGGCGTGGTCATAACTTTGAAACGGTTGAGATCCCTAACCCAAAACGATATATACAAATGTTAGGCATAAAGAGACGAATGCAGTCATGATATCAGAATAGATCCTGGGGTCTGGCCACAACCCTAGGGACCTAGTTTCTTAGTCAAAGCTTGGAAACAGTTGAGATCCACACCCCATAACCATACTTAAAATTGCTGGGCATGAAAAATATAGTACAGATATGCTACAAGGATTGGCCTTGGGGTCTGGCATATTCCCTTGGATCTCATTTGGAGATCCAGGTGAGCGATACAGGCCCTCTGGGCCTCTTGTTTTCAGTTTCATATCACAATATATTCACCCTTACAAAAAGGTCATGATTGCATATTGTTGATCTGCCGTTAATGAATAAAACGCGTATATAACGGTTATCATTGTACGTCATCACATGACGGGGAAATGAAACATCGTGTTCCCCACACGCGCCAATTGCCTGAAGCAACAGCAATAGCGCGTCGATCTGATCCCTGTTACTGTTTTGGTTATTGTTTTATTCGGCACAATAGAATGTATTGCCGTTGTCATAGTGAATTATAATTCACTGTTACCCTCTCAATTATACTCGTGTATCACTTGTGCTCTGCCCTCGTCAAACATTATTAGTTTTGGGGAAACAAAGAATCATGTTTCCTTACAAGGGCAATAAATATAGAGTGTTGACCTACTCTTTAACGTGGAAATTATACAAAGTGCCGCCTAGGGTTCCTGATGAAAGAGATCAATATAGAGTTTAAATGAACAAGAGTCCCAGTGGAATTATGTTTACACGTCAGGGTGATAGTAAAATGCTGTATTTTAACTGATTATCATGAGGAAAATACATAAGGACTATTATCCATATTCAACGACACCATAGCATGTATACTACACTTAGCGCCCATCCCCGTCATTTGTCTATCTGACAGCTAATAAATCTTCTTCTAAATCCATGTCATTATTGTTCTCTCCAGCAACATCTATTGGTCTGATGAAGCGGAACAGGAAATGACGACACAATCAGACTTATACACAATGGCAGATTTAAAGGGACATCAAAGATTGGTCAAGAAAATATAATAAAGTTTGACGGATGCACGTAAGCGAGGATGAACATACAAACAGACAATTAGCATGTTGTAGACACATTTATTCTGTATACTGAACTTTCCGTAAACCATTTGCAATAAGACGTTTTCATTGTTTCAAATTTTCCCAAAGGTCGATACCAAATCATAGAAAACGGATTTAATTGCAGCACAGCATAACACATTAGCTATTTGACTATTGCTGTCGCTGTGCGCTACAGCAAACATACGTTTTACATCACGTATTGATCTCGCACGTGGACCACGTGACCGAGGTGTACTAAACGCGTTTCAAATGCTTCATAATAAGATGTCTTTTATTTTTGGTTTGTCAGCAATATTGTAAGAAATAAGATTTCAATCAAATATTTTTGTCTCTAACCTCATGAGTAACATGTACTTTAGCCTGACACATTACAGAGATAATACAGAAGTAAATTGTTAGCGGACATAGTATTAGTCGGCATACGCAAATAGATGCTTATTTGCAAGTTCCGGATCCTTTCACCATGCAGAAATCGGTTTATGTAAAATAACAAAAAGCTGTTTAACGAATCTATCCTAAATAGCGTACCATTAGATCATTTTTCTTTCGGTAGTAGACAAACTCTAAAACCTCCCCGAATCCCGTGTAACCTTCACAAACCTCTAAAAGTTTACAACGATTAAGCAGGACTCTGGGTGTAACACACTAGTTGGTTTGCATACACAATATATCTATTGCTCTTGTTGTATGGGAACAGAGTTCTTTGTCTCTTTGAGACTAGTCATGTTTCACGCAGGTGAAACTCGAGTTAAACATGCTAAATCGAGAAGGAACACACACTCGTGTTTACCTGCTACAGGGGCAACATCTCTTTCACTGTAATAAACAATAGTTAAGATTATCAGGTTGACGCACCATTGTTGTTGTCTGCTTTAATCACTCGGAATTCGATTGTTGGGGCTCTTGCCGATTTTCCTACATAAGCTCTGAATATGAGGGGAAATATCCTCGGGGAATCTCGAGGTGTGAGTTCGGAACGACGTTTTTCCCCGTCACGTGATCAATATAATCCAATCAGACACGCTGTTATATAGATGATGTATAATGATACTTGGCTATTATTTAATACTCGTTGGTTACTAGTTGTTAAGCATAAACACTGGCTTGCAATCTACTAGCTTATTCAGGTTAAGTGTCAATCGAGGAGGGGGAGGAGGCGTCCATTGGCTTATTTTCACCACCACGTTACTTTCAATGTGTCTTGGCGTTTCACTTAATTTTCTACTAAATCTGTAGCCTTGTAGCTCGCGCCAAATGGTCTGTCTTGTCTGTACAAGGAGCTGTGTTTTGTATGTATGTGTTGTTGTTGAGTCTGTGACGGAGCGGTGAACTCTAGCGAGGTGGACGTATATAGCTGCGCGCTATAAAGCTGTTCCTCCTCCACGCGATCGTTTGTCGAATTGTAGAGTAATTGGATGTTGTCATTTCGCCTGTAAACGTCTATTACTGTTTGGTATGAGCACGATAAAGGCACAGAAACGGCGAAGATAATTCCGATATTGCAGCTAATAACACATGGCATTTGGGACAACTTTAAATTCCGTTCAATTTTCTTTTGACAAACTAAGCTAGACATAACATAAATCGAATTTCCATGACAATCTTTGTAGAAACACAGAGAATGCGCAACTAAATGTAGTTAGTCGAGTTTTCTAAAAACATGTTCTCTGTGGACGAGTTGTCTCTAGGCTGAATGGGTTTAAATGTCGTGTGAAAAGTCTCTAATATAGGGACAACTCGTCCACTGATATCAGATGCATGGAATACACATACAACAAAAGGACAACTCGGCAACTGATGTATGCAGTGACGACCAACACACACACGCACACACAACAGCGATAACTCGTCCACAGAAGCGTGAGGTATTTATGACACGTACACCATAGAGATAACTCGTCCACAGAAGCGTGAGGTATTTATAACACGTACATCATAGAGACAACTCGTTCACAGAAGCGTGAGGTATCTATAACACGTACATCATAGAGACAACTCGTCCACAGAAGCGTGAGGTGTTTATAACACGTACACCGTAGAGATAACTCGTCAACAGAAGCGTGAGGTATATATAACACGTACACCATAGGGATAACTCGTCCACAGAAGCGTGAGGTATTTATAACACGTACACCATAGAGATAACTCATCCACAGAAGCGTGAGGTGTTTATAACACGTACACCATAGAGACAACTCGACCACAGAAGCGTGAGGTATTTATAACACGTACATCATAGAGATAACTCGTCCACAGAAGCGTGAGGCATTTATAACACGTACACCATAGAGACAACTCGACCACAGAAGCGTGAGGTATTTATAACACGTACATCATAGAGACAACTCGTTCACAGAAGCGTGAGGTATTTATAACACGTACACCATAGAGATAACTCGTCCACAGAAGCGTAAGTTATTTATAACACGTACACCATAGAGACAACTCGTCCACAGAAGCGTGAGGAATTTATAACACGTACACCATAGAGATAACTCGTCCACAGAAGCGTGAGGTCTTTATAACACGTACACCATAGAGATAACTCGTCCACAGAAGCGTGAGGTGTTTATAACACGTACACCGTAGAGACAACCCGTCCACAGAAGCGTGAGGTGTTTATAACACGTACACCATAGAGATAACTCGTAAACAGAATCGTGAGGTGTTTATAACACGTACACCATAGAGATAACTCGTCCACAGAAGGGTGAGTTATTTATAACACGTACACCATAGAGATAACTCGACCACAGAAGCGTGAGGTATTTATAACACGTACACCATAGAGATAACTCGTCCACAGAAGCGTGAGGTATTTATAACACGTACACCATAGAGATAACTCGTCCACAGAAGCGTGAGGTATTTATAACACGTACACCATAGAGATAACTCGTCCACAGAAGCGTGAGGTATTTATAACACGTACACCATAGAGATAACTCGTCCACAGAAGCGTGAGGTATTTATAACACGTACACCATAGAGATAACTCGTCCACAGAAGCGTGAGGTATTTATAACACGTACACCATAGAGATAACTCGTCCACAGAAGCGTGAGGTATTTATAACACGTACACCATAGAGATAACTCGTCCACAGAAGCGTGAGGTATTTATAACACGTACACCATAGAGATAACTCGTCCACAGAAGCGTGAGGTATTTATAACACGTACACCATAGAGATAACTCGTCCACAGAAGCGTGAGGTATTTATAACACGTACACCACAGAGACAACTCGTCCACAGAAGCGTGAGGTATTTATAACACGTACACCATAGAGACAACTCGTCCACAGAAGCGTGAGGTATTTATAACACGTACACCATAGAGACAACTCGTCCACAGAAGTGTGAGGTGTTTATAACACGTACACCATAGAGATAACTCGTCCACAGTCAGAAGCGTGAGGTATTTATAACACGTACACCATAGAGATAACTCGTCGACAGAAGCGAGAGGTATCTATAACACGTACACCATAGAGATAGCTCGTCGACAGAAGCGTGAGGTATCTATAACACGTACACCATAGAGACAACTCGTCCACAGAAGCGTGAGGTATTTATAACACGTACACCATAGAGATAACTCGTCCACAAAAGCGTGAGGTATCTATAACACGTACACCATAGAGATAACTCGTCGACAGAAGCGTGAGGTATCTATAACACGTACACCATAGAGATAACTCGTCCACAGAAGCGTGAGGTGTTTATAACACGTACACCATAGAGATAACTCGTCCACAAAAGCGTGAGGTATCTAGTGAGGTATTTATAACACGTACACCATAGAGATAACTCGTAAACAGAAGCGTGAGGTATTTATAACACGTACACAATAGAGATAACTCGTCCACAGAAGCGTGAGGTATTTATAACACGTACTCCATAGAGATAACTCGTCCACAGAAGCGTGAGGTGTTTATAACACGTACACCATAGAGATAACTCGTCCACAGAAGCGTGAGGGATTTATTACACGTACACCATAGAGATAACTCGTCCGCAGTCAGAAGCGTGAGGTATCTATAACACGTACACCATAGAGATAACTCGTCCACAGAAGCGTGAGGTATTTATTACACGTACACCATAGAGATAACTCGTCCACAGTCAGAAGCGTGAGGTATCTATAACACGTACACCATAGAGACATCTCGTTCACAGAAGCGTGAGGTATTTATAACACGTACACCACAGAGAAGACTCGTCAACAGAAGCGTGAGGAATTTATAACACGTACCCCATAGAGATAACTCTTCAACAGAAGCGTGAGGAATTTGTAACACGTACACCATAGAAATAACTCGTCGACAGTAGCGTGAGGTATTTATTACACGTGTGAGGTATTTATAACACATACACCATAGAGATAACCCGTCGACAGAAGCGTGAGATATTCATAACACGTACACCACAGAGAAGACTCGTCAACAGAAGCGTGAGGAATTTATAACACGTACCCCATAGAGATAACTCATCCACAGTCAGAAGCGTGAGGTAATTATAACACGTACACTATAGAGATAACTCGTTCGCAGTCAGAAGCGTGAGGTAATTATAACACGATCACCATAGAGATAACGCGTCCACAGAAGCGTTAGGTATTTATAACACGTACACCATAGAGATAACTCGTCAACAGAAGCGTGAGGTATTAATAACACGTACACCATAGAGATAACTCGTCCACAGAAGCGTGAGGTAATTATAACACGAACACCATAGAGATAACTCGTCCACAGAAGCGTGAGGTATTTATAACACGAACACCATAGAGATAACTCGTCCACAGAAGCGTGAGGCATTTATAACACGTACACCATCGAGATAACTCGTCGACAGAAGCGTGAGGTATTTATAACACGTCCACCATAGAGATAACTCGTCGACAGAAGCGTGAGGTATTTATAACACGTACATCACAGAGACAACTCGACCACAGAAGCGTGAGGTATTTATAACACGTCCACCATAGAGATAACTCGTCGACAGAAGCGTGAGGTATTTATAACACGTCCACCATAGAGATAACTCGTCGACAGAAGCGTGAGGGATTTATAACACGTACACCATAGAGATAACTCGTCCACAGAAGCGTGAGGTATTTATAACACGTACACCATACAGATAACTCGACCACAGAAGCGTGAAGTGAGGACTAACATAACACATCACAGAGACAACTCGTCCACAGATATTGTTACTGGGTTTCATAAGGAATAAAAATAAAAACACAAATGTTTGTCAATATTGGCATTTACCCTAAAACGGAATTCATTTGTTCGTAATTCAGAATAAATTTCATTGGTGGTTTAATTTCATTAATATTAATTGCGGTTATAAAAAAGCATTACTTACCTCAATGTGTTCTTGACGGCGTCAATAACTGGGAATACGTGTGCGTTTTAAATAAAACGGCCCGTTTCAGGAGTTTAAATAAAGCTTCCAAAAATCTCCATTGTTTCGACACAGCCCAGTGTTTGTTAAAAGAACAACATTCGAAGCAATTCAAATTCGCGAAACTGGGAGTCGTTGCAAATTTCAATTAGCTAGTATTTATAATTAGTGTATAGAAATATACATATGTAATGACGTCTCGACATATGTAATGACTTGTCGACATATGTAATGACGTGTCGACATATGTAATGACTTGTCGACATATGTAATGACGTGTCGACATATGTAATGACGTGTCGACATATGTAATGACGTCGACATATGTAATGACTTGTCGACATATGTAATGACTTGTCGACATATGTAATGACGTGTCGACATATGTAATGACTTGTCGACATATGTAATGACGTGTCGACATAGGTAATGACGTGTCGACATATGTAATGACCTGTCGACATATGTAATGACGTGTCGACATATGTAATGACGTGTCGACATAATTTAATAGTATGTCGATAACCTCTCTGATAATGTGGATATTCTTTCATAATAATTGGGTGGCGGATATAGGCCACCATGAAGGGCGCGTACAGACAAAGGGGAATAACTCGAAAAAGTGGCGTTCGCATTTAAGGGAGCCCGTATGGGTAATGTACTTTTAAATATCTGGAAAATGAAAACATCTTAATAATGTTTTTTAAATGTTGTCGGGGTACGAAAAGCTTGTTCGTTTATTTTATTCTAACTTTCTTTTAGTATTTCAATTTGTATTTACAGTGGCGCTAGCCCGCGATAATAGCTACCTACCTAAAACAATTTACTAGTTTTGTCCGAATACCATGGCTAACATTCTTGACGTCATAACATGATGACGTGATAGTAATTTTTTATAATAGACTTAGTGTCATAATCACTGTTGACGTGACACAATACCGCTCGTGTTCGTACAAAAGAACAAGTTTTTGTCAGAGGTAAGTTGGAGTGTGATCAAAGAGGATGTCTGCCATCTTCTTCTGTATGTTGGCTTGTTCTCGGCTCATACCACGGATGGAGTGAGACTTGGCGTGACTGCGTTCGCTGTAAAGAGCAAAACCATCGATCTAGCTTTCCGTGGACGTCTGAATGGCGAGTGGATGAATAATGAAGACGTGGGAAGGCCGTCCCGATATATAAACTATAGAGTCTACAGCGATGAACTTGTGAACGCTAAACTCCCAAGTCTTTGGGAACTGGTGGAAATTTTCTTTAAATGATAAAAACTTCCACAGTGGCCAATCGATGGCTTGGACAAAAACTGGTTCGATAAGAGTTCAAAAGGTAGTTTGATTTTATTGATAAAGAGAAAATGACAGTAACAAAAGGAGGCTATACATTCAACTGCAACTAACGACTGATAAAAAAAGTCTAGCCAATCGATGACGTGTATTGATTATTAACCAATTGCAGACAAGTAGTAAATTTAAACCAATCGTAGAACAGTACTGAGCAGTGACTAGCCAATCACATGAGCCAGTCCCATCAGATCAGAACGACAACAGATAAGGATTTCGGTGGATGGTAGAATTCAGGATTGTGTTTGTATTGAACAAATGCGAACGAACATCTGATCGAATAAGAAAAACAACCAACTACAGAGAGTGAGTCTATGATGACGCAATGATAACGACGGAATGATCTATAGGGCCGTGTGTAAATAGACCCTTGGTAATAGGAACAAGCGGAGTGATTTTATTGCCACATTTATCGTACAGATGGGTTAAATGAGCCGTGCCTTGGTTCGACTCTTATCACCGGCATTATTGCTTTGAAGTGCCTTGTTAGAAACCCGTGTCTTATGTATCGTTTTCTGTTTTCCCTTTTTAAATCTACAGCTGATTCCGTTCCTGCCGTAATTGTGTTGCTAGTTTTTTTTTAATGTTTTGTTTCGTGTGATACTACATGGGAACATGGGAAACCAAATCCAAATGGAGTTTAAAACTGAGTATTAAAAAAGTAGAAAAAAATTGAGATGTTTCGGAAAGGTTGTTTTTTTTAAACATATTTTATTGATATAATCAAATGGATTGGGCACAAGTTACAACAATTTATAGAAGCCCTCTCCTCAACTATAATATTACATTGATAGTGATAGCGACAAATGCCAATCAAAATAATTGTAAGAAAAAGAAAAAAAGAAAAAAGAGAGTTTTGAAAGACAGAAGAGATCATAGAGATGAGTAGAGTATATTTCGAATGATACAAAAGGTTCATTCAAAGTATGAATATTTTGAAACTACTTAAACTTAAACTACTGCATGGCACGCACTAGCTACATATTCGTTTCGCATCAGCTATTCGTTTGTCCATATAAAACACATTCCTTAGAATCCTTCCTCGAGTCATTCCTGTTCCTTCTTTGTAACATATCAAAGTGCCATGCAGCGGAATTATTTCAGTTTAAAAAGAAAAAATATATATATACAATTTGCTGAACCAGTAACACTATTAATTATTCTATAGACCTACAGATCAGAATGAGAGGTTTAGGAGAGAGGAGATTAGGACAGATTAGATACATATACCTGTTCACAAGGAGTTTTTGTTTTAGAAACGGTCACTTGAATAAATAAAAGTCTGAAAAATTTCAAAAATACGCTCATTGTCAACATTTGATAATTCAACATTTCCAGACAATAATAACTCTAGGTGCACAGGATGATATGGTATCAACTTATTTAACATTTAACACGAAAGAGATCATAATTCAGTTGGCTACAATTGTGTCTAAGTTTAGTTAATAAGATATTAAGGCGACGGGGTCAGTAATTAAAGAAACACGTTGGCTTATGATATTCCGGAGTTATAGCAGTTTTGAATTTACTAACTGTATTTTGATTTCTAGTGGTTTCTGATAAGTTATTCAATTTTTTTGTAGTTGCTGGTATATATGATGATCTAGTATTGGAAAGAATATAGTTATGCATGGTATAGTTATTGTTATTTCTAAGGGGATATGGAGTTCTATCACATACTAAACCTGGAAGTAATGTATAAAGATATGACGGTGTTTGTTTATTGTGCATTTTGTAAAATAAAGTTAGCTGTCTTCGTTCTCTTCTGATATTCAAAGTGTCCCACCCCGTTTCAAAATATAAAGATTGAGAACTTGCATATACTGGCAACCCAGTTACTACTCTAACAAATCAATATGGAATTTAGATAAACCACTCCAGAGTTCACAAGCATTTTCCATTATAGGTAAAATGAAACATGTATATATTTTACTAAGAACTTTCCTATTCACCAGAAATTTTCATTGTCTTAAAGCACTTATCCGTTTTAAAGCACCTTTATAAATATTTCCAACATGATCACCCCATTTAGCATTTGCACTAAAAGTTACCCCTAAATGCTTCTGGTTTTCAGAAAAAAATCGGAAAGGTTCATTAGTTGACTTATCGCAAGTTCGCCGGTCCCACGTAAGAGCTGGAGGATGATGTCACAAGAGAATTGAATGTTGATGTCACTACATATTTTAAGGTCAATCTCACTTAAGATCTGAATGCCAATGTCATTAACGATCTTGAGGTCCACGTCACTAGTGATCTGAAGAATGGTGTCACTATAGATCTGGAGATCCCCGTCACTTAGATTATTTAGAATGGTGTCACTAACGATCTTGAGGTCCACGTCACTAGGGATCTGGATAAAGGTATCACTAACGATCTTGAGGTTCACGTCACTAGGGATCTTGAGAACGGTGTCACTATAGATCTGGAGATCCCCGTCACTTAGATTATTTAGAATGGTGTCACTAACGATCTTGAGGTCCACGTCACTATGGATCTGGATAATGGTATCACTAACGATCTTGAGGTCCACGTCACTATGGATCTGGATAAAGGTATCACTAACGATCTTGAGGTCCACGTCACTATGGATCTGGATAAAGGTATCACTAACGAACTTGAGATCCACTTCACTACAAGGATCTGGAGGTCCTCGTCACTTAGGATCTTTAGAATGATGTCACTAACGATCTGGAGATCCTCGTCACTAAGGATCTTTAGAATGTTGTCACTAACGATCTGGAGATCCACGTCACTTAGGATCTTTAGAATGGTGTCACTAACGATCTGGAGATCCTCGTCACTTAGGATCTTTAGAATGTTGTCACTAACGATCTGGAGGTCCACGTCATTAACGAACTTCAGGTCAACTTCACAACAATGATCTGGAGGTCCCCGTCGATTAGGATCTTTAGAATAGTGTCACAACCGATCTGGAGGTCCACGTCACTTGGGATCTTGAGAATGGTGTCACTATCGATCTTGAGGTCCACGTCACTATGGATCTGGATAATGGTATCACTAACGATCTTGGTTTCACGTCACTATGGATCTGGATAAAGCTATCACTAACGATCTTGAGGTTCACGTCACTAGGGATCTTGAGAATGGTGTCACTATCGATCTGGGGGTCAACGTCACTTAGGATCTTAAGAATGTTGTCACTAACGATCTGAAGGTCGATGTCTCTAACGAACTGAGGTCCACTTCACTAAAGATCTGGAGGTCGATGTCTCTAACGAACTGAGGTCCACTTCACTAAAGATCTGGAGATTGGTGTCACTATCGATCTAAGGGTCAACGTCACTTAGAATCTTTAGAATGTTGTCACTAACGATCTGGAGGTCCACGTCAATAACGATCTGGAGGTCCACTTCACTAAAGATCTGGAGAATGGTGTCACTATCGATCTGGGGGTCGACGTCACTTCGGATCTTTAGAATGTTGTCACTAACGATCTGGAGGTCCACGTCACTATGGATCTGGAGGTCCTCGTTACTTAAGATCTTTAGAATGTTGTTACTGACGATCTGGAGGTCCTCGTCACTAACGATCTTGAGGTCCACGTCACTAGGGATCTGGAGAATGGTATCACTAACGAACTTGAGATCCACTTCACTACAAGGATCTGGAGGTCCTCGTCACTTAGGATCTTTAGAATGATGTCACTAACGCTCTGGAGATCCTCGTCACTTAGGATCTTTAGAATGTTGTCACTAACGATCTGGAGATCCACGTCACTTAGGATCTTTAGAATGGTGTCACTAACTATCTGGATATCCTCGTCACTGAGGATCTTTAGAATTTTGTCACTAACGATCTGGAGGTCCACGTCATTAACGAACTTCAGGTCAACTTCACAACAATGATCTGGAGGTCCCCGTCGATTAGGATCTTTAGAATAGTGTCATTACCGATCTGGAGGTCCACGTCACTTAGGATCTTTAAAATGGTGTCAATATAGGTCTCGAGATCCTCGTCACTTAGGATCTTTAGAATGGTGTCACTAACGATCTGGAGATCCTTGTCACTTAGGATATTTAGAATGGTGTCACTAACGATCTGGAGATCCTCGTCACTTAGGATCTTTAGAATGGTGTCACTATCGATCTGGAGATCTTCGTTACTTAAGATGTTTAGAATGGTGTCACTAACAATCTGGAGATCGTCGTCACTTAGGGTCTTTTGAATGCTGTCACTAACGATCTGGAGATCCACGTCACTTAGGATCTTTAGAATGCTGTCACTATCGATCTGGAGGTCCTCGTCACTTAGGATCTTTAGATTGTTGTCACTAACGATCTGGAGATCCTCGTCACTTAATATCTTTAGAATAATTACACTTACTATCTGGAGCTCATCGTCACTTAGGATCTTTAGAATGGTGTCACTATAGATCTGGAGATTCTCGTCACTAAGGATCTTTAGAATGATGTCACTAACGATCTGGAGGTCCACGTCACTAGAGATCTGGAGAAGGGTGTTACTATCCATCTGAAGGTCCTCGTCACTTAGGATCTTTAGAATATTGTCACTAACGATCTGGAGGTCCACGTCATTAACGATCCTGAGGTCCACTTCACTAGGGATCTGGAGAATGGTGTTACTATCGATCTAGATAATGGTGTCACTAACGATCTTGAGGTTCACGTTACTATAGGGATCTGGAGAATGGTGTCACTAACGATCTGGAGGTTCACGTCACTATGGATCTGGATAATGGTGTAACTAACGATCTTGATGTTCACGTCACTAGGGATCTGGAGAATGGTGTCACTTACGATCTTGAGGTTCATGTCAGTAGGGATCTGGAGTATGGTGTCACTATCGATCTGGATAATAGTGTCACTAACGATCTTGAGGTTCACGTCACTAGGGATCTGGAGAATGGTGTCACTAACGATCTTAAGGTTCACGTCACTACCGATCTGGAGAATGGTGTTACTATCGATCTTTAGAATGTTTTCACTAACGATCTTGAGGTCCACGTCACTATCGATCTTGAGGTCCACCTCACTATCGATCTGGAGGTCGTCGTCACTTAGGATCTTTAGAATAATGTCACTATCGATCTGGAGATCTTCGATACTTAGGATCTTTAGAATGTTGTCACTAACTATCTTGAGGTCTACGTCACTATCGATCTGGAGGTTCACGTCACTAGGGATCTTGTGAATGGTGTCCTAACGATCTGGAGGTCCACGTCATTAAAGATCTGGAGAATGATGTCACTAAGGATCTGAAGATCAACGTCACTAGTGATCTTGAGAACTGTGTTCTAACGATCTGGAGGTCCACGTCATTAAGGATCTGGAGAATGGTTTCCCTAACGATTTGGAGGTCCCTGTCACTAGGGATCTTGAGAATGGTGTCACTAACGATCTTGAGGTTCACGTCACTATAGGGATCTGGAGAATGGTGTCACTAACAATCTGGAGGTTCACGTCACTATGGATCTTGATAATGGTGTAACTAACGATCTTGAGGTTCACGTCACTAGGGATCTGGAGAATGGTGTCACTAACGATCTTGAGGTTCACGTCAGTAGGGATCTGGAGTATGGTGTCACTAACGATCTTTAGGTTCACGTCACTACGGATCTGGAGAATGGTGTTACTATCGATCTTTAGAATGTTTTCACTAACGATCTTGAGGTCCACGTCACTATCGATCTTGAGGTCCACCTCACTATCGATCTGGAGGTCGTCGTCACTTAGGATCTTTAGCATAATGTCACTATCGATCTGGAGATCTTCAATACTTAGGATCTTTAGAATGTTGTCACTAACTATCTTGAGGTCTACGTCACTAACGATCTGGAGGACCACGTCACTAGGGATCTTTAGAATGCTGTCACTATCGATCTGGAGATCCTCATCACTTAGGATCTTTAGAATGGTGTCACTAACGATCTGAAGATCCACGTCACTAGGGATCTGGAGAATGGTGTCTCTATCGATCTTTAGGTCTTCGTCACTTAGGATATTTAGAACATTGTCACTAACGATCTGGAGGTTCACGCAATTAACGATCTTGAGGTCCACGTCACTAGGGATCTGGAGAATGGTGCTACTATCGATCTGGATAATGGTGTCACTAACGATCTTGAGTTTCACGTCACTAGGGATCTGAAGAATGATGTCACTAACTATCTTGAGGTTCACGTCACTAGGGATCTGGAGAATAGTGTCACTATCGATCTGGAGGTTCACGTCACTATGGATCTGGAGAATGGTGTCACTATCGATCTGGAGGTCCACGTCTTTAAGGATCTGGAGAATGTTGTCACTAACGATTTGGAGGTCCACGTCACTAGGGATCTTGAGAACGGTGTCTTAACGATCTGGAGGTCCACGTCATTAAATTTCTGGAGAATGGTGTCACTAAAGATCTGGGGGTCAACGTCACTAGGGATCTTGAGAACTGTGTCCTAACGATCTGGAGGTCCACGTCATTAAGGACCACGAGAATGGTGTCACTACAGATCTGGTGGTCAACGTCACTAGGGACCTTAAGAACGGTGTCCTAACGATCTGGAGGTCCACGTCACTATCGATCTGGAGAATGGTGTCACTATCGGTCTAGAGGTCCACGTCACTATGGATCTGGAGAATGGTGTCACTAAAGATCTGGGGGTCAACGTCACTAGGGACCTTGAGAACGGTGTCCTTACGATCTGGAGGTCCACGTCATTAACGATCTTGAGGTTCACGTCACTATGGATTTGGAGAATGGAGTCACTATCGATTTGGAGGATCACGTCACTATGGATCTGGAGAATGGTGTCACTATCGATTTGGAGATTCACGTCACTATGGATCTGGAGAGTGGTGTCACTATCGATCTGGAGGATCACGTCACTAGAGATCTGGAGAATGTTGTCACTAACGATCTGGAGATCCTCGTCACTTAGGATCTTTAGAATGTTGTCACTAACGATCTTGAGATCCTCGTCATTAACGATCTTGAGGTCCACGTCACTAGGGATCTGGAGAATGGTGTTACTGTCCATCTGGATAATAGTGTCACTAATGATCTTGAGGTTCACATCACTAGGGATCTGGAGAATGGTGTCACTAACGATCTTTAGGTTCACGTCACTAGGGATCTGGAGAATGTTTTCACTAACGATCTTGAGGTCCACGGCACTATCGATCTTGAGGTCCACCTCACTATCGATCTGGAGGTCGTCGTCACTTAGGATCTTTAGAATAATGTCACTATCGATCTTGAGATCTTCGATACTTGGGATCTTTAGAATGTTGTCACTAACTATCTTGAGGTCTACGTCACTTAGGATCTTTAGAATGCTGTCACTATCGATCTGGAGATCCTCATCACTTAGGATCTTTAGAATGGTGTCACTAACGATCTGAAGGTCCACGTCACTAGGGATCTGGAGAATGGTGTCTCTATCGATCTTGAGGTCCTCGTCACTTAGGATCTTTAGAATGTTGTCACTAACGATCTGGAGGTTCACGCCATTAACGATCTTGAGGTCCACGTCACTAGGGATCTGGAGAATGGTGTTACTATCGATCTAGATAATGGTGTCACTAACGATCTTGAGTTTCACGTCACTAGGGATCTGAAGAATGATGTCACTAACTATCTTGTGGTTCACGTCACTAGGGATCTGGAGAATGATGTCACTATCGATCTAGAGAATGGTGTCACTATCGATCTGGAGGTTCACGTCACTATGGATCTGGAGAATGGTGTCACTATCGATCTGGAGAATGGTGTCACTATCGATCTGGAGGTCCACGTCACTAGGGATCTGGAGAATGGAGTCACTATCGATTTGGATTTTCACGTCACTATGGATCTGGAGAATGTTGTCACTAACGATTTGGAGGTCCACGTCACTAGGGATCTTGAGAACGGTGTCCTAACGATCTGGAGGTCCACGTCATTAAAGGTCTAGAGAATGGTGTCACTAAAGATCTGGGGGTCAACGTCACTAGGGACCTTAAGAATGGTGTCCTAACGATCTGGAGGTCCACGTCATTAACGATCTTGAGGTCCACGTCACTAGGGATCTGGAGAATGGTGTCACTATCGATCTGGAGCTTCACGTCACTATGGATCTGGAGAATGGTGTCACTATCGATCTTGAGGTTCACGTCACTATGGATCTGGAGAATGGAGTCACTATCGATTTGGATGTTCACGTCACTATGGATCTGGAGAATGGTGTCACTATCGATCTGGAGGTCCACGTCATTAAGGATCTGGAGAATGTTGTCACTAACGATTTGGAGGTCCACGTCATTAAGGATCTTGAGAATGGTGTCATCAATGATCCGGAGGTCCACGTCACTATGGATCCGGACGTCCACGTCACTAGGGATTTCGAGGTAAACGCCACTAGGAATCCGGAGGTCGATGCACTAACGATCCGGAGGTCCACGTCACAAGAGATTTGGGTGTCCACGCCACTAAGGATCCTGAGGTCCACGTCACAAGGGATTTGGATGTCCACGCCACTAAGGATCCGGAGGTTCACGCCACTAAGAATCCGGAGGTCCACGTCACTAGGGATTTGGATGTCCACGCCACTAAGAATCCGGAGGTCCACGTCACTAACGATCTGGAGGTCAACGTCACTAGGGATCTGGAAAACGGTGTCACTAACGATCTGGAGGTTCACGTCTTTAAGGATCTGGAGAATGGTGTCACTAACGATCCAGAGGTCCACGTCACTAAGGATCCGGAGGTCCACACCACCAACGAACAGGTGGTCCACGTCACTGGGGATTTGGAGGTCCACGTCACTAACGATCCGGAGGTCCACGTCATTAGGGATCCGGAGGTCGATGTCACTAAGGTTCTAGAAAATGGTGTCACTAACGATCTGGAGGTCCAAGTCACTAACAAACTGGAGTTTGATGTCACTAAAGATGTGAGGGTTTGTGTCACTACAAATATGAAGGTTTGTAAAGATTTGTATGCCAACTGGACTCGATTTTACTAAATATATGTAGATGCTGTTGTTATTACAGATCTGGAGGTCGATGTCACTAAATATATATAGATGCTGATGTTATTACAGATCTGGAGGTCGATGTCACTAAATATATATAGATGCTGATGTTATTACAGATCTGGAGGTCGATGTCACTAAATATATATAGATGCTGATGTTATTACAGATCTGGAGGTCGATGTCACTAAATATATATAGATGCTGATGTTATTACAGATCTGGAGGTCGATGTCACTAAATATATATAGATGCTGATGTTATTACAGATCTGGAGGTCGATGTCACAACATTTGAAGAGATCAATGTCACTTACTATCTGAATTCTGATGTCATTACAAATAAAGGGGTCGATGTCATTAAAGATATGGAGGTCGATATTGCTACCAATCTAAAAGTCGATGTAACTAAATATCTAGAGGTCGATGTCACTACAAATCTGAGGGTCGATGGGACTAAAGATTTCGAGGCTAAACAACTGGACTCGATGTCACTAAATATATGGTGATGCTGATGTAACTACAGATCTGGAGGTCGATGTCACAACATATCAAGAGGTCGATGTCACCTACTTTCTGAATGCTGATGTCACTATAAATATGAAGGTCGATGTCACTACAGATCTGAAAGTCGATGTCACCACACAGCTAAAGGTCGGTGTCGCGATATATCTGAAGATCGTTGTCAAAACAGATGTCGAGGCCAATGTCATGAAGATCTGGATTCGATATCACTACATGTTTTCGATGTTGGGTTTTCCATAATAGAACAGATGTTTTTTGTCAATAACACATCATTTCTCGTCCATCACAGGCTCTTACTGTTAAATGAGTCACAAAATCCAATAATAAAAGGGCACGGAGATATTTTTTTCTAACGGCAAAGTGGTGTGCCTCGATACATTTTCCGCTGTGGTGCCTCTATATTACAACAACCTTAGAAAGGTTCCCCCATAAACAAGTACTAGAGGAGTAAAGAACACGTGTTGAGCAGTTTTGTATATGTCTTTTCTGACGAACAAACATGCCCCTATCGAAATGAGCGCCCGCTACTGAAATTTGTGACCCTATAGTGAATAGTACGATGTCTCTGTAGTTAATTGTGATATCCCTTCGCTATAAAGCCACATGGTATGATGATGTCCCTACAGCAAGTTATGATGTCCTAATAATTCATTACATTGATGTTCCAATACCACAATTTGAATCTCTAACGGTGATTAATGATGTCCTTATATAGTGAACTATGATGAACTGATATCTATATAGTGAACTATGATATCTCTGTAGTCTATGATATCTCAGGAGTGAACTATGATATCTCTGTAGTGAACTATGATATCTCAGTAGTAAACTATGATATCTCTGTAGTAAACTTTGATATCTCTGTAGTGAACTATGATATCTCTGTAATAAAATATGATATCTCAGTAGTGAACTATGATGTCTCTGTAGTAAACTATGATATCTCAGTAGTGAACTATGATATCTCTGTAGTGAACTATGATATCTCTGTAGTAAACTATGATATCTCTGTAGTGAACTATGATATCTCTGTAATAAAATATGATATCTCAGTAGTTAACTATGATATCTCTGTAGTAAGCTATGATATCTCTGTAGTGAAGTATGATATCTCTGTAGTGAACTATGATATCTCTATATCTCAGTAGTGAACTATGGTATCTCAGTTGTAAACTATGATATCTCAGTAATGAACTATGATATCCCAGTAGTAATATATGATATCTCAGTAGTGAATTATGATGTCTCTGTAGTAAACTATGATATATCAGTAGTAAACTATGATATCTATGTAGTAAACTATGATATCTCAGAAGTGAACTATGATATCTCAGTAGTAAAATATGGTATCTCAGTAGTAAACTATAATATCTCTGTAGTAAACTATGATATCTCAGTAGTAAACTATGATATCTCAGTAGTTAAATATGGTATCTCAGTAGTAAACTATGATATCTCTGTAGTAAACTATGATATCTCTGTAGTAAACTATGATATCTCAGTAGTGAACTATGATATCCCAGTAGTAAAATATGATATCTCAGTAGTGAACTATGATATCTCAGTAGTGAACTATGATATCTCTGTAGTAAAATATGGTATCTCAGTAGTAAACTATGATATCTCTGTAGTAAACTTTGATATCTCTGTAGTAAACTATGATATCTCAGTAGTGAACTATGATATCTCAGTAGTAAACTATGATATATCAGTAGTAAAATATGGTATCTCAGTAGTAAACTATGATATCTCTGTAGTACACTATGATATCTCAGTAGTAAACTATGATATCTCAGTAGTAAACTATGATATCTCAGTAGTGAACTATGATATCTCAGTAGTAAACTATGATATCTCAGTAGTAAACTATGATATCTCTGTAGTTAACTATGACATCTCTGTAGTAAACTATGATATCTCAGTAGTAAACTATGATCTCTCTGTAGTAAACTATGATATCTCAGTAGTAAACTATGATATATCTGTAGTAAACTATGATATCTCCAACAGATATATCATAGTTCACTACTGAGTTATCATAGTTCACTACTGAGATATCATAGTTCAGTAGTGAGATACCATAGTTCACTACTGATATATCATAGGTTACTACAGAGATATCATAGTTTACTACTGAGATATCAAAGTTTACTACAGAGATATCATAGTTCTCTATAGAGATATCATAGTTCACTAATGAGATATCATAGACTACTGAGATATCATAGTTTACTACGAACTATGATATCTCAGTAGTAAACTATGATATCTCTGTAGTAAACTATGATATATCAGTAGTGAACTATGGTATCTCAGTAGTGAACTATGATATCTCAGTAGTGAACTATGATATCTCCATAGTGATCAATGATATCTCTAAAGTGAACTATGATATTTCTATAGTGAACTATGATATATCTGTTGCTAACTATGATATCTCAATAGTCTATGATATCTCATTAGTGACCTATGATATCTCTATAGAGAACTATGATATGTCTGTTGTAAACTATGTTATCTCTATGGAGAACGATGATATCTATGTAGTAAACTATGATATCACTGTAGTAAACTATGATATATCAGTAGTAAACTATGGTATCTCAGTAGGGAACTATGATATCTCAGTAATGAACTATGATGATATCCCAGGAGGGAACTATGCTATCTCTATGGAGAACGATGATATCTCTGTTGTAAACTATGATATCTCTATGGAGAACGATGATATCTCTGTAGTAAAGTATGATATCTCAGTAGTAAAATATGGTATCTCAGTAGTAAACTATAATATCTATGTAGTGAACTATGATATCTCCATAGTGATCAATTATATCTCTAAAGTGAACTAAGAGATATCTCTATAGAGAACTATGATATGTCTGTTGTAAACTATGTTATCTCTATGGAGAACGATGATATATCTGTTGTAAACTAGGATATCTCTATGGAGAACGATGATATATCTGTTGTAAACTTTGATATCTCTATGGAGAACGATGATATCTCTGTTGTAAACTATGATATCTCTATGGAGAACGATGATATATCTGTTGTAAACTTTGATATCTCTATGGAGAACGATGATATCTCTGTAGTAAGCTGTGATATCCCAGTAGTGAACTATGATACCTCTATAGAGAACTATGATATGTCTGTTGTAAACTATGTTATCTCTATGGAGAACGATGATATATCTGTTGTAAACTTTGATATCTCTATGGAGAACGATGATATATCTGTTGTAAACTATGATATCTAAGTAGTGAACTATGATATCTCAGTAGTGAACTATGATATCTCAGTAGTGAACTATGATATATCTGTTGTAAACTATGATATCTCTATGGAGAACGATGATATCTCTGTAGTAAACTATGATATCCCAGTAGTGAACTATGATATCTCTATAGAGAACTATGATATATCTGTTGTAAACTATGATATCTCTATGGAGAACGATGATATCTCTGTTGTAAACTATGATATCTCAGTAGTGAACTATGATATCTCTATGTTGTAAACTATGATATCTCAGTAGTGAACTCTGATATCTCTATATAGAACTATGATATATCTGTTGCTAACTATGATATCTCAGTAGTCTATGATATCTCAGGAGTGAACTATGACATCTCTATAGAGAACTATGATATCTCTGTAGTAAACTATGATATCCCAGTAGTGAACTATGATATCTATATAGAGAACTATGATATATCTGTTGTAAACTATGATATCTAAGTAGTCTATGATATCCCAGGAGGGAACTATGATATCTCTATGGAGAACGATGATATATCTGTTGTAAACTATGATATCTCAGTAGTCTATGATATCTCAGGAGTGAACTATGATATCTCTATAGAGAACTATGATATCTCTGTAGTAAACTTTGATATCTCAGTAGTGAACTCTGATATCTCTATATAGAACTATGATATATCTGTTGCTAACTATGATATCTCAGTAGTCTATGATATCTCATTAGTGAACTATGATATCTCTATAGAGAACTATGATATATCTATTGTGAACTATGATATCTCTATGGAGAACGATGATATCTCTGTAGTAATCTATGATATCTCAGTAGTGAACTATGATATCTCTATAGAGAACTACGATATATCTGTTGTAAACTATGATATCTCAGTAGTCTATGATATGTCAGGAGTGAACTATGATATCTCTATAGAGAACTATGATATCTCTGTAGTAAACTATGATATCTCAGTAGTCTATGATATCTCAGGAGTGAACTATGATATCTCTATAGAGAACTATGATATATCTGTTGTAAACTATGATATCTCAGTAGTCTATGATATCCCAGGAGGGAACTATGATATCTCTATATTGAACTATGATATCTCAGAAGTTAACTATGATATTTCGTTATTGATCAATGATATCTTTATAGTGAACTATGATATTTCTATAGTGAACTATGATATCTCAGTAATGAACTATGATATAGCTATAGTGAACTATGATATCTCCATAGTGATCAATGATATCTCTAAAGTGAACTATGATATTTCTATAGTGAACTATGATATTTCTATAGTGAACTATGATATCTCTGTAGTATACTATGATATCTCAGTAGTGAACTATGATATCTCAGTAATGAACTATGATATATCTATAGTGAACTATGATATCTCCATAGTGATCAATGATATCTCTAAAGTGAACTAAGATATTTCTATAGTGAACTATGATATTTCTATAGTGAACTATGATATCTCTGTAGTATACTATGATATCTCAGTAGTGAACTATGATATCTCAGTAGTGAAATATGATATCTCAGTAGTGAACTATGATTTATTTATAGAGAACTATGATATATCTGTTGTAAACTATGATATCTCAGTAGTCTATGATTTCCCAGTAGGTAACTATGATATCTGTATATTGAACTATGATATCCCAGTAGGGAACTATGATATCTGTATATTGAACTATGATATCTCAGAAGTTAACTATGATATTTCTTTATTGAACTATGATATCTCTATAGTGAACTATGATATCTCTGTAGTAAACTATGATATCTCAGTAGTAAACTATGATATCTAAGTAGTGAACTATGATATCTCTATAGAGAACTATGATATCTAAGTAGTGAACTATGATATCTCTATAGTGAACTATGATATCTCTGTAGTAAACTATGATATCTCAGTAGTAAACTATGATATCTCAGTAGTGAACTATGATATCTCTATAGAGAACTATGATATCTCAGTAGTGAACTATGATATTTCTATAGTAAACTATGATATCTCAGTAGTGAACTATGATAATTCTATATAGAACTATGATATCTCAGAAGTTAACTATGATATCTCTATAGTGATCTATGATATCTTTATACTGAACTATGATATCTTTACAGTAAACTATGATATCTCTATAGTGAACTATGATATCTCTATAGTGAAATATGATATCGCTATTGTGAACTATAATATCTATGTAGTGAACTCTGATATCTCTGTAGTAAACTATGATATCTCTATAGTGAAATATGATATCGCTATTGTGAACTATAATATCTGTATGATGAAATATGCTTTTTCTATAGTGAACTTTTGTTTATGTATAGTGCACTACGATATCTCTGCAATGAACTAAGTTGTATACTGAACATTTAGGCTCCGACAGAAATAAGGTACCTATCAGACAGAACACAGGTAGCGCGTGCTGTGACAGACCCCGTTGTGCCAGTAAATGATGACTATCTCGACTGTACAAGTTTACACATTAATGTTTCATATTTCAATTCGACTTTGTGAGCCACTCGTGTATGTAACTGTTTATTGTGAAAAGAAAGACTGTATATTAATAATTAATACCTGACTGTTGTATGGGTGGGAATCGATCCTGTCCCGTCAGCTTTTGTTGCGTCTACTTTATCGTAGAGGCGTAATGTAAACACAAATGTTTATGCGACTGAAGGGTACATATTGTCTAGTGTTATTGTGTCGTATACAACTGGCTCAGTAGTTTAGCAAAAATTGTGTGGACCCCTTTACAACAAATCAAAATATCAAAATAAACGATATCATTATAAAATGGGCACACCGAGGAATTAAGGAGACATGTCGTGGGTTGAACGGCAGAACAACAAGTCAAATGCCAGAACGTTCTGACAAACGATGTGACAAGTCATGGATACAACCATACAAACCAAATAGTGAAGGGAAAAAACATCAACAAAAAAACAAATGAAGGAACAAAGGCGACAAAACAATTGAACGGAAAAGACATATGACTGAACAAGATCATTAAAGACAGAAAATAAACAAACAAACGACAAAAACAAATAAACAGATTACAAAAGAAAACAAATATAAAAGAAAAAGCAAAAAGACAACTGACAGAACGAGGGGACAAACAAAAGAGTGATAGGTCAAACGACAGTGCAAGAGGAAAAACAACAGAGCAAGAGGACAAATGACAGAGCGAGAGGACAAACGACAGAGCAAGAGGACAAATGACAGAGCGAGAGGACAAACGACAGAGCGAGAGGACAAATGACAGAGCAAGAGGACAAATGACAGAGCGAGAGGACAAACAACAGAGCAAGAGGACAAATGACAGAGTAATAGGTCAAACGACAGAGCAAGAGGACAAACAACAGAGCAAGAGGTCAAACGACAGAGCAAGAGGACAAACATTAGAGCAACAGGACAAATGATAGAGCGAGAGGACAAACGACAGAGCAAGAGGAGAAACGACAGAGCAAGAGGACAAACGCGGATCAAGAGGACAAACAACAGAGCAAGAGGACAAACGACAGAGCAAGAGGACAAACGACAGAGCAAGAGGACAAACGACAGAGCAAAAGGACAAACGACAGAGCAAGAGGACAAACGACAGAGCAAGAGGACAAACGACAGAGCAAGAGGACAAACGACAGAGCAAGAGGACAAACGACAGAGCAAGAGGACAAACGACAGAGCAAGAGGACAAACGACAGAGCAAGAGGACAAACGACAGAGCAAGAGGACAAACGACAGAGCAAGAGGACAAACGACAGAGCAAGAGGACAAACGACAGAGCAAGAGGACAAACGACAGAGCAAGAGGACAAACGACAGAGCAAAAGGACAAACATCAGAGCAAGAGGACAATCGACAGAGCAAGAGGTCAAAAGGACAGAGCAAGTGGACAAACAACAGAGCAAGAGGACAAACAACAGAGCAAGAGGAAAAATGACAGAGTGAGGGGACAAACGACAGAGCAAGAGGAAAAACGACAGAGCAAGAGGACAAACGACAGAGCGAGAGAACAAACTACAGAGCAAGAGGACAAACGACAGAGCAAAAGGACAAACAACAGAACAAGGGGACAAACAACAGAGCGAGAGGACAAACGACAGAGCAAGAGGACAAACGACAGAGCAAGAGGACAAACGACAGAGCGAGAGAACAAACTACAGAGCAAGAGGACAAACGACAGAGCAAGAGGACAAACGACAGAGCGAGAGAACAAACTACAGAGCAAGAGGACAAACGACAGAGCAAAAGGACAAACAACAGAACAAGAGGACAAACAACAGAGCGAGAGGATAAACGACAGAGCGAGAGAACAAACTATAGAGCAAGAGGACAAACGACAGAGCAAGAGGACAAACGACAGAGCAAGAGGACAAATGACAGAGCAAGAGGACAAACGACAGAGCTAGAGGACAAACAACAGAGAAGAGGACAAACGACAGAGCCAGAGGACAAACAAATACATTATGTAGTCCACTGGGGTCTTGTGACGTACCCAGTAATGGTCGGCGTCAATCGCTGTCAAGGCGGAGTTTACTGGACACTACTTACCGTCCGGTAATTAGCTTATATAGACTACACACAGAGGTAGCATGACGTATAGGTCGTGTTACAGTGTCGATGTGTATACAGCAGGAGTGATATACTTGTCAACGGCATGGGGAAACGGATATTGATTACTGATTAATAACAGAAAATAAAGGGTGGCATTAAATGTTGACGAGTTTGAATGGGTGGATATTGTACCTACATGGAAAGTCTGGCGATGGGTTGCACAGTCCACGCGAGCCATACATTTCACGCGCGATGATGTATTGAGCGGCCGAGAACATTACTCAGCCTCATCGAGCTGCCATCGTCTTCGAGGACATAACCGGCGTCATCAGTTTCCCATAGCATTGGATGTATCAATAGTGTATAGAATTATGGAACAATACTTATACTGTAATTCTTCTTTCATGGTGTCTTAATTGTTTGAAGTGTCATGGTATCTTCATGTGTAATACAGATCTACGGGTGACGTCAGTGGTTTCATGTTATTGGCATCACTGAAATGCAGACGTGTGTGGTTTGACAAGTTTGTGGAAGGAAATATAATGTAAACAAGCGCATCGATGTCACGTGTGCATACCACGCGCATCATTGAAAGACGTGCTAATTGGTATATCGAGTCGATTCTAATAACGTCGATAAAAAAGTTAAAGAGAAAAAAACATTCGAATTGGAGCATAGGTATAAATTAAACACGTTGTGATAAGCAGTATGATAACGTTGTTATAAGCAGGGCTGACGTTATCATTATTAGGGGTGACGTCGTTATTATTAGGGGGTGACGTCGTTATTATTAGGGGGTGACGTCGTTATTATTAGGGGGTGACGTTGTTATAAGCAGGGGTGACGTCGTTATTATTAGGGGGTGACGTCGTTATTATTAGGGGGTAACGTTGTTATTATTAGGGGGTGACGTTGTTATTATTAGGGGTTGATGTTGTTATTATTAGGGGGTGACGTTATTATTTAAGCAATAAACTGCATAGATGTGGCAAACCAACTGGTATAACTGCGCCCCATGATAAGTTTGTCTGTGACACATGTGGAAGTTATACCAGTTGGTCTGCCACATCTATGCAGTTTATTGCTTATATTTATATTTCCATAATGAGAATTCGCCAAAAAAAATACGTCTTTTCCAAATTTCAAATTTCCCGCGTATTACCGTCAGGTCAGGTCAGTATCTAGAACAGCACAAAGATAACAGCTGACGTCATGCGCTATTTCCCATACAAAATTGAAAAGACTCCGCAACTTTCGTTAATAATTCATTTGATTTTGTTTTATATATATATCATATTCTCGATTCATAAATAGTAACAAATGACATTTTGTAAGTAACTAATCAAGTGTCGTAAAACATTTTCCGATTTTATTGCGACCTATATCCGGCGCACGCACTCAACGGAAGCCCGCAGTAATCAGGTCAGAGTTATATTTGCGGTCCGGCATGTTGTTGATGTTGATCGTGCATTCGTAGAAGGTTAAATTGGTGAAAAATCCAGGCGTAAAATTGTTTGTTGATCTCACAGAAACTTGAGACAGGCAGCTGGTGTTAGGGATCAAAGCAGAAGATACCGATAAGTTCGGTAGTGACACTGTTAAGTCGCTCGGAGGAGCAAAGACCAACTTCAGTTATTGTCTCATAAGATGAAGCTGCTATTGGCAGTACTTTAGTAGTAATATAGAAGGGCTTTGCCACACCAAATGTAAATATTAGGGGGTGACGTTGTTATTATTAGGGGGTGACGTTGTTATTAGTAGGGGGTGACGTTGTTATTAGTAGGGGGTGACGTTATATTAGTAGGGGGTGACGTTGCTATTATTAGGGGGTGATGACGTTGTTATTATTAGTGGGTGATGACGTTGTTATTAGCAGGGTGAGGACGTTGTTGTGATTAGCAGGGTGATGACGTTGTGTTTAATACAATCATACCCTCGTGCGAAAACATGATACAGTACCCTCAGTCCGAAGAATAAGATTATTGACTGGCTTTTGCTTGAGGGCTGCTTCAAGCAGAGAACGACATTAAGAATCGCACGCCGACGGTTGAAATTTCTTTGAAGCACTCTCACCATAGGGGATAAGTATTGTTCTCCCATCCTCTGATTAATGTGTTCTAAATCAATGGTTAGCAGCATTTGTAGTCAGTTTTTATCTAGATTTTCACGTGATGTCTCCCGTCGAAAACTGATTGTGATGTCAAAAATGTATATTGTTACATGACATCATAGTATCCTTTAAGCGTGATATTTGTCATAACCTAGGTGACAGAAGAATCATGAAAAGGTTATAGAGATGAACATTATTTAAATAGTGGGATAAATTAAGGTAATAGGATTGTGTCACCATTTCTAAGTAGAATTTCTTCAAATTTTGTAGTTATATTGCTGTGAGGTAAAGAAAATTTTCTGCCACAAAAAAATAAAGGTTGTCGGAATTTTAAGAATTTTAAATGGAAAATTATGTAAAAAGGAGTGAATTCTGAAGAAAAAATGACAGACACAATTGATTGCAAAATAATGTCAATAAAAATAATAATGCCATAGATTAGTATTGCATTAATGTATATCAATTTAATAAATGCTGAAATTGTGTTAAATAAATTATCTATAAACGATTAAAAATTGACATTTTATACACATAGTAATTACATGTAAGAGTTGTCTGTCTTGAAAAACTTCACAGTAGTGAAATAGGTAGCCGGTTTCCAGAAGTACAGAAAAATGGACGCATGTGACTAATAGATAACAAACAACTGAATTAATGCCTGAGTTGCTTTAAAATAGTTTAATATTGAGAGAACACACTGTTCTGTCAATAATAAACATGAAATATTCATCAGTTTAATATTAAACTTTAGAATATGCGGAAATTGTGATACTGTCTCCCTACATTGGATTTTCAACTAGGGATGTACCTCCTATTTCCGTTTATTAATACACTCCAATGACCTGAACAGGGAAATGACCTTTTCATAGCAGGACGTTTCGGTAAATAAACGTATACCCTGTTTTCCGTTAAGATCGACATTCAAAGCCCTGTTCACTTTCTGTCTAACCGAAATCGATATGCAAATCTGTTCAGTGGCAGGTTGATTAGAGACACTCGATAGCGCACCAGCATAGCGAAGGTATAATGTGAAGGCGATCGATACGGTTCATCTCAGGCTGGTTCTGGGGTCACGTAGAAAGGTCAGGGACGGACACGGTTCACCTACAGCACTGACCGTGTATTCTATACCGGATGCAGTCTGGTCCGAACAGGCTGTAGAGGATATGAGGCGATACATGTTAATGGTAATTAATAGGGATCATTACAATGGCGGTCCTGTATGTTAGAATGACCAGTCAAAAGTTACTGGATACCTGGAGAAACACAAAAACTTTACGTAAAAAAACACTACAGTTATTACAGTTCCGTGTTAATTCGATTTCTTTTACCCCAAAAAGCTGAAATACAAAAAATGGAATAAAATTTTAAAATATCAAAATACTCACACAAAAGTTTTTGAATACTTGACGACAATGTTTCAAAGTCCCATGCAATAGGTAAAGCGTGTTTTGAAATGATCAAGAGCAGTTTCGGATATCTTTTCGTATTGTATATAGTCGGCGCCACTTACGGAGCCTAACGGGATATGTTCCTAGTCGGTAGTCCACTCAGACATAATCGTAACTATGAGTGGTTCCACAGCAACAATTGTTCACAATCCATATTTTTTCCTAATTGTGTTCGACATATATGCACCTGTTTACCCCTCGTTTGCACAAAGCCCTGAATGGCATACCCGTTTTCGTCTAACAGTGATAGGTGGGGACAAAGAGACGTATAAAACCAGATGTATATACGTCTCTGGCTGGGGAGCAAATGTAATGGTCCAAATTCGAAACTGTGACGGTCAATGACGGTAAAGAAACTCGCTTTACTAAATGCCAAATCTTGATGCTTTAGATTTTTGGTCAAGAAGTCATAAATCTTGATATCAAAAACGTTTTTGAATTTACCTGTTAAGTGCTACACCGGACCATTACCTTACCTAGAAACATATTACAGAGTTTTGAAACCTCTGTCGTCTCTGATATTCCCATAAATATTCATTAACTGATGAAGTCTTGATAATAAAATGGAATGTACACGTGTATTGAGACGTGCCCTGAAATACCAGTACTTGAAGTGACAGAAGGGCCGCGGTGGCCAAGTGGTAAGGCGTCTGACATTCTTTTTCCACTAACCACCCACCACTGGGTCGCAGGTTCGAGACCTACGTGGGGCAGCCGCCATGTACTGGCCGTAGGTCGGTGGTTTTTCTCCAGGAACTCCGGCTTCCCTCCACCACTAAAATCTGGCATGTCCTTAAATGACCATAGCTGTTAAAGGGACGTAAAACACAAACGAACCAGATTGAAGTGACAGAAACATAACTATAGAGATCACTCCTGTCGGACAGGTGTACACAGCTCCTCCGGTCCTGCCCCTCCTCCCCAGGAATCCTTGTGACACTGACTCCCTTACGGATACTCACCACATCTGCCGAGTGACACGGCTCGTTATCGTGTGTGGGGAGGTTTAGTCCACAGGCGCCCATAACGAGAAGACCACCACAGCTATAATGACAGTCGATCATCGAACCTCAGGCGGCCATTGTCGTCGGATGTACTCGGAAGTATGAAGTGGTTTTTTTATCATTTTATTGGCTATGCCAACACATAGGACACACTAGACGTTTAGCTTGGAATAAAAGGTACCCGGGTAGACGAACCTCCTTGCATGACGGCTCAAATTAGTGCAGAGGGGTTAAATGTCAACAGTGTACCGTATTTATCCCACAATAAGCCCTCATGACCAACACAATCTCAAACTCAAAGTAAGAGCGGTGGGATTATCATAGGACAATGATTTAACAACTATTGCCTTTTCTGCTGATCTACTATTAATATGGACGGAGTTACTACTGGGCATGGGCTTATTGTCGGATAAATACGGTACTTCATTTCCATAGTATTTAAATACGTCTGTTCGCACACAATGACAGTTTTACGTTATATAAACATCGCAGCAGCAAAAGTTGAGAAATGTGATATCTTTTCTGCATTGAACGACAAATAATAATAAGTGGAGTCTTCAGGTCGAAACGGATTATCAGGTCGAAACGGATTAATAGTCGACGTTTAGAACACACATTCAAGCTTTCAAGAATATTTCGAATGTACACGTAGGGTTTAATCACGTGGCATATCTCTCAAGAATGATGAAGATCTGAAGACAAACAAAGTCAAATGGTCTTACACCGACCATGAGAAGGCAAAAACAAGCAACAAAACTCTTAGATGTCATAAAGGTCCCATAGGGTAGGTTTTTCTTTTCAGAAATGATTTATGTTTAAAGCTATATGCGTGTCGGGGAAAAACAGTTTCCAACACTTACTTACAGTTTTTGGCAGTGGTACGGGAGAGCCTTCAGACATTGGACATTTTGTCTTCGTGGTGTTAATTTAAAACTGTTCTAGGTGGTTTTTTCACCTCTACGAAGACACGCGTCTTTCCACCCTTAATTATGTCCATTTCCGCTTTTACTTGGGAAAAGGTATTTAGATCATTACATTTCACAGGCGGTTATATTCTGGAAACAACACCATATAAATAAAAGCATGTCATTCTTCACACGTCATAATTGTATGCAGCATCACCCTATCACAATATTGACCATTGTATAACACTATACTATATAAGCCTACGATATTAGTCAGCCATGAATACCATAATCTGTATGTGACGTCATCGTTAGTATGACGTCATAATAATAACCTTAGATATTAATAGCTATATTAACTAAACAAATATACAAGATACGTACATATAATTGAATCTAAATAGAGAAGTTTGATTTTTATCAATTTTCCCTTTGATTGATATACACATTCATAATCAATATGAATGCCAGTTGGAAGTGACTCATTCAACATTCAGTGCACTTAAATAAGATCACGTCATCAATACTGTCACACTTTTCATGCGCCATTGGTGATGGCGCTGTGCACTGGCTTCGCCATTAAGAAGGCGCAGTGCATTGGGACCATTACTATCGCTTTTTACGGTAGGATATCGTGGGAGAAAATCATTACCGGCTCTTATGTAGAAAGCGAAATCTCAGCCAAGATTGTTTTTGGTCAGCACAAGAGTTTTTGGCGAGTGCTGAACCTCATTTTATTTCCTTTAACAAAAGCCTCGTGTTGAATCTTAAAAATATTATCTTCAACAAAAACCTCATTCTGCGACTCAAACATTTGACCTTTGTGTAGATTTTTCTACATCACACAGCAGCGGTAGTTTTTACAGACTATCAGGAGTCTAGTCTCTATGTACACTTCACCCAGTGGCTTCAGATCAGTAACTCGCTCTTTACTCAGCAGTGACTTTAGGTCAGAGACTCGCCATCAATTCAGTGATGTGAGGTTAGACAATTTCACTCAGAAAACTCGCTCTTTACACGGTTGCTTCGTGTCAGAAACTTTAAAACTCGCTCTATGACTTGAGGTCAGAACTTGCTCTATACTCCTCGGTGGCTTGTGGTCAGATAGTAGCTCTTCTCTCAGTGGCTCGAGATACCGAGCAGCTGATGGTCAACACTCGTTATCTTTCTTTCCGGTCAATTGAGCACGTACGTGCTTGGTTAGTGGTCCGTATCACGGGTTGTTGAACCACGCGACTAGGTCGCGGGAGGTTTGGAGTGTTTCAACCTTGTCTGGCGCGTGATGAACTGGTCAGGGAGTCAATTACCATGGTGACAAGGCCCCTGGTGGGGTCCAGCCGTGTCACGAGTTGCTATTAATTGCATTTACACCTCCACCAGCCAACCCAACAAATACCTTCAAGTATGGAGGCCCGAAGTAACTAAATCACACTTGTTAAACAATGAAATGTTTTTTGTACAAAAAAATAGACGTTATAATTACTTTCAGTCACGTCTACGACGCGACAGAGCCGGGGCCATGTGACCTCTACAGACCTAGCTGGGACTAGACTTACTTCTTTTCCCTGGTAGCTGGAGACAAATTGTCAATTACCCCTCTTCAGCGACACGTTACGTTCCTCTTGACTACGCGTCACTTGTGTAAACCGAATCAGAGGGCGAACCTATTGAGGTTATCTCCCCTGGGACAACCTGGTGGGGATTAAGTTTGATCAGGCGCCAAGGGGGCCAACTTGGGACCGATCATTTCTCATTCCACGCAGTTATCACTTGGATCCTCCAAATCTGCCACCGTAGAAATTGTTTAAAATGCTTATTTTCAGTCTAGACAAATCATAAAATGTAACTCTTCTGGAGAATGCGTTTTATGGCCAACGGCTTTGGCTTGCTAGAGTTAATTTTGCTTCAATAAATCCTTCCCCGGTTATAAACATTATAATAAAACAAATGTTATCTGTACATTTTGGGATTTACGTCACGTGACCTATGCGAGATATGGATGTAAATGAGTGTAACACAACGAATAAGAGTGTAACACCATGCTACCAGTGTAACACAATGTATACCAGTGTAACACAATGTATACCAGTGTAACATAATGCAAACCAGTGTTACACAATGTATACCAGTGTAACACAATGTATACCAGTGTAAAATAATGTATACCAGTGTAACACAATGTGTATCAGTGTAACACAATGTATACCATAGTAACATAATGTTGACTAGTGTAACACAATGTATACAAGTGTAAAACAATGTATACCAGTGTAACATAATGTTGACTAGTGTAAAACAATGTATACCAGAGTAACAAAATATATACCAGTGTAACACAATGTATACCAGTGTAACACAATGTATACCAGTCTAACAGAAAATACATCAGTAAAGTGTAACACAATATATACCAGTGTAACACAATGTATACCAGTGTAACACAATGTGTATCAGTGTAACACAATGTATAACAGTGTTACACAATGTATAGCAGTGTTACACAATGTATAACAGTATTACACAATGTATACCAGTGAAACACAACGTATACCAGTGTAACACAATGCATACCAGTGTAACACAATGCATACCAGTGTAACACAATGTGTATCAGTGTAACACAATGTATAACAGTGTTACACAATGTATACCAGTGAAACACACTGCATACCAGTGTAACATAATGTTGACTAGAGTAACACAATGTATACAAGTGTAACACAATGTATACCCGTGTATCACAATGTATACCAGTGAAAAACAATGTATACCAGTGTAACAAAATGTATATCAGTGTAACACAATGTATAACAGTGTTACACAATGTATAGCAGTGTTACACAATGTATACCAGTGTAATACAATGCGTACCAGTGTAATAAAAGTATGTATTCCAGTGTTACACAATGTATAACAGTGTTACACAATGTATAACAGTATTACACAATGTATACCAGTGTGAAATAATTATGTATACCAGTGTTACACAATGAATAGCAGAGTTACACAATGTATAGCAGTGTAACACAATGTATATCAGTGTAACATAATGTATACCAGTGACACACAATGTATACCAGTGAAACAAAATGTATACCAGTGAAACAAAATGTATACCAGTGAAACACAACGTATACCAGTGTAACACAAGGTATACAAGTGGAAAACAATGTATACCAGTGTAATACAATGTCTCCCAGTGTAATAAAAGTATGTATTCCAGTGTTACACAATGTATAGCAGTGTTACACAATGTATAGCAGTGTAACACAATGTATACAAGTGTAACACAATGTATACTAGTGTAACACAATGTATACTAGTGTAACACAAGGTATACCAGTGTAACATAATCTATACCCGTGTAACATAATGTATACCAGCGTAACATAATGTATACCAGTAAAACACAATGTATACCAGTGAAAAACAATGTATACCAGTGTAAGACAATGTGTATCAGTGTAACACAATGTATACCAGGGTAACACAGTGTGTACCAGTGTAACACAATGTGTATCAGTGTAACACAATGTATACTAGTGTAACACCATGTATACAAGTGTAAAACAACGATACCAGTGTAACATAATGTTGACTAGAGTAACACAATGTATACAAGTGTAACACAATGTATACCAGTGTAACACAATGTATACCAGTGTAACATAATGTATACCAGTGAAACACAATGTATACCAGTGAAACACAATGTATACCAGTGTAACACAATGTATACCCGTGTAACACAATGTATACCAGTGTTACACAATGTTTACCAGTGTAACACAATGTATACCAGTGTAACATAACGTATACCAGTTTAACACAATGCATACCATTGTAACACAATGTATACCAGTGTAACACAATGTGTACCAGTGTAACACAATGATACAAGTTTAACACAGTGTATTTTAATGTAAGTAAGTGAGTATTTCTTCCGGGAATGAATGGAAATACGTCAGTGACTATGTGGCGATGTGGCCATTGACGTTGGCTACTTCCGGTCATTGTGTTCGAGGCGTGAGGGGCGTTCCTGTCTATAAACACGTAAAACTACTTGACTTACCGGTTTTTGTTACATACTACATAGGAAAAGTTCAATTGCAATCTATTTAAAATGAGATATGCTTAGATCTTTTCAGTTGAATAGTACAGAGAACCTCGTTATCTTACTCCTAAATATGTTATTCCTAATACTTGAAATTATTTCCGTCCGTCTAGTTGGAAAGGTTCCGGGTTCGAATCCCTGTCCCACTTCGTTTATAATCCAGCTCTTGTTTTCGTGTTGGGGTTTAACCAATACAAAATTGAATTGCTGTTTTAGCATCTTTCCGGTCCTGCTACAGATAGCTTATAGAGCGATCAGTCATGGGCCTTACAGACTGGACACCAAGCTGTCATCACACGGGTCATCAACAACTTATCTGCCATACGGTTTCCCAAACTGGCCTGTTGTTACTTACATTTCTTTGACATTGTTTACATTAGGGTTTCATGTGCTGACCATTAAACGATCCAGGTTTAGATTTTCATTGCTGACACAGGTCCGGGTTTGATCAACAGAAGGATGATGTAATATGACTGAAGCCCGAGCTGTTTGTCACGCGAAGTCAGGTGGAATTCTTCAGTTACAGGATATGTGACAATATCCCGGAATTGACCACTTTGGGATGCCCCCGATTTCTCAGAAAGAATTAAACCAGGACATTTCTCAAAATTAGTCATTTTCATGTAATTTTGACTGTTTAAGCAATATTTCGTTTCTGTATTAAAAATAACTTTCAACAGTTTTTCATTAATCAAGAAAAATTAAAATTATGAAATATAAAATATTTCCTCAGCTTTCATTTCCAATAGATTTAAAAAGGTTTCAGGTCGTGTCATTTCAGAAACCCAAATATTCAGAAAAAACCGATAACAGACTTTCTCCCACATCTTCTCATAACACCCATGTCTGTCTACTATTGACATATTGTATTAAGTAATAGTTCGGCCTACTAATTTGTTTGCCTTAGAAAAAAGCCTTTGATTCTGATTCAGGACAGTTGATAACGGTCGAGTAGTAAGCTGCAGACACGTACCTGTAAAATAACAGTCGTAAAAACAATGGCTTTGTCTACATTTAATATAAACTTCATTTATTTCACAACAATTATGAAACAAGTCTTTCAATTAATCACTCTTGTTGGCTCAGATGAATCCGTGCAGAGGGTCATAACGTAGGAGGACCGGAGTGACAAGGAAAACTCCACTGCCTAGACTTAATCACATTTCTATCTCAAACATATTCTGATAAACAGTTAAATCCGTATGGCAATTGACCTATTGACAAGGTCAAACAACACACACTTGGGAGATTATTTATTGAAGGAAGTCTTAACATATTTTATAATCAACAAAAAATGTCTAACATCAACATGTGAAAGGAGTGGGTAAATTTATTTAGAGAACAGAACTGCCACATAAAATAAATACATGAATATAATATATGGTATAAATAGATAATAACCGAAAGTCATTCTTGTGGAGCTGTTAAAGCCTGGAATACAGCTACAGATAAAAATATACCAAATTATTTCAATGGAGTAATATAATCACCTTTCGGGTATAACTTATTTCTATTGATATTGTAGTTTATGATGATACTGCGATCAATTCTCTAAAGAAAGAGAACATGTTTGGACAAATTCCCGCTTCTTCCTGGACTTGAATATCACCCCAGAACTTGAGGGTACTAATTCCCTCTTCTTCCTGGACTTGAATATCTCCCCAGAACTTGAGGGTACTAATTCCCTCTTCTTCCTGGACTTGAATATCACCCCAGAACTTGAGGGTACTAATTCCCTCTTCTCCCCGAATAGTTGACTATCTGCTAAGAACTTGATGGGAATAATTTTCCTTTTCTCCCTGAATAGTTGTCTATTTTCCCAGAACAAGTTTGGACTAATTCCCACTTCTCCTGAACACTTGACTATCTCCTCAGAAATTGTTGGGACTAATTTCCACTGTTCCACGAATACTTTACTATCTCCCCAGAACTTGATGGGGACTAATTCCAACTTCTCATAGTTGACTATCTCCCCAGAACTTGATGGGGATTAATTCCCACTGCTCATAGTTGACTATCTCACCAGAACTTGATGGGGACTAATTCCCACTTCTCATAGTTGACTATCTCCCAAGAACTTGATGGGGATTAATTCCCACTTCTCATCGTTGACTATCTCCCAAGAACTTGATGGGGATTAATTGCCACTTCTCATAGTTGACTATCTCCCCAGACCTTGATGGGGACTAATTCCCACTTCTCATAGTTGACTATCTCCCCAGACCTTGATGGGGACTAATTCCCACTTCTCCCTGAATAGCTGACTATCTCCCCAGACCTTGATGGGGACTAATTCCCACTTCTCATAGTTGACTATCTCCCCAGAACTTGATGGGGACTAATTCCCACTTCTCCCTGAATAGCTGACTATCTCCCCAGAACTTGATGGGGATTAATTCCCACTTCTCATAGTTGACTATCTCACCAGAACTTGATGGGGACTAATTCCCACTTCTCCCTGACTGATTGACTCTATCTCTTACAAGAACTTGATAAGACTACTCCTAGCTTCTTCTGAGTACCGTTGACTATCGTTTAAGGACTTTATGAAGCCATGTCCTTGAATGGTCAAACAGAAAAACAACAGGATCACTTCATGTACGTTTACCAGAAAACTCTACCCTCTACTTAATCCAGAGACGTATATACTACAAATCTCTGGCTTTATGTATCTCTACTTAATCCAGAGACTTATATACTACAAATCTCTGGCTTTATATATCTCTACTTAATCCAGAGACATATATACTACAAATCTCTGGCTTTATACATCTCTACTTAATCCAGAGACGTATATCCTACAAATCTCTGGCTTTATATATCTCTACTTAATCCAGAGACATATATACTACAAATCTCTGGCTTTATATATCTCTACTTAATCCAGAGACGTATATCCTACAAATCTCTGGCTTTATATATCTCTACTTAATACAGAGACGTATATACTACAAATCTCTGACTTTATATATCTCTACTTAATCCAGAGACGTATATACTACGAATCTCTGGCTTTATATATCTCTACTTTATCCAGAGACGTATATACTACAAATCTCTGGCTTTATATATCTCTACTTAATACATAATTTGTTAATCAATGTGAACAAGTCTGTAACATTTTGGGAAGTAGTACACCTTAGTTGAAGAAAAATGCGGGCATTAATTTAATTTATTTCCAATTTAAAGCCTGGAATGGTATGTGTAGGTCACACATGGTAGGATCAACTGCACAAGTCAATTAACTAAACATAAGTAATTACCCCTAAAATGCTCCTACAAATATCCCCTACACACCTGAGTGTCCTCATACACTCCATTACCCCCTTCAAACTTGATTGCTCCCATATACTTGCATACCCCTACAAATCTCCTGCAACCTGAATATACCAGATTTAGTGTCCCTAGAAAAAGACCTCTTCACACTCAAACCTCTACAAAAAACCCTGCATAGTCGTTTGCCCCAAATGCCTTCTATGCGCTTGAATGTCTATTACAAATTCTCTCTACACATTTGTGTGGCCAATTGACCCCCCTCTCCCGTATCCCCCCTGTAAATATTTCCTAGTGCCTCCTACCAACATGAATGTACCTACCACACAGCTCTAAGTGACCCCTACTAGTACATTGTACCTTCACTAGTACATTGTACCTCCACTAGTACATTGTACCTCCACTAGTACTACCTCCACTAGTACTACCCCCACTAGTACATTGTACCTCCTCTAGTACTACCTTCACTAGTACATTGTACCTCCACTAGTACACTGTACCTCCACTAGTACTACCCCCACTAGTACACTGTACCTTCACTAGTACATTGTACCTTCACTAGTACATTGTACCTCCACTAGTACTACCTCCACTAGTACACTGTACCTCCACTAGTACTACCTCCACTAGTACATTGTACCTCCACTAGTACTACCTTCACTAGTACATTGTACCTCCACTAGTACTACCTCCACTAGTACACTGTACCTCCACTAGTAGTACCTCCACTAGTACATTGTACCTCCACTAGTACATTGTACCTCCACTAGTACTACCTTCACTAGTACACTGTACCTCCACTAGTACTACCTTCACTAGTACATTGAACCCCCACTAGTACATTGTACCTCCACTAGTACTACCTCCACTAGTACACTGTACCGTCACTAGTACATTGTACCTTCACTAGTACATTGAACCCCCACTAGTACATTGTACCTCCACTAGTACTACCTCCACTATTACTACCTCCACTAGTACTACCTCCACTAGTACACTGTACCTCCACTAGTACTACCTTCACTAGTACATTGTACCCCCACTAGTACATTGTACCTCCACTAGTACTACCTCCACTATTACTACCTCCACTAGTACTACCTCCACTAGTACACTGTACCTCCACTAGTAACCTTCACTAGTACATTGTACCTCCACTAGTCCATTGTACCTCCACTAGTACTACCTCCACTAGAACACTGTACCTCCACTAGTACTACCTTCACTAGTACATTGTACCCCCACTAGTACACTGTACCTCCACTAGTACCTAGTGAAGGTAGTACTAGTGGAGGTACAGTGTTCTAGTGGAGGTAGTACTAGTGGAGGTAGTACTAGTGGAGGTGCAATGTACTAGTGGGGGTACAATGTACTAGTGAAGGTAGTACTAGTGGAGGTACAATGTACTAGTACATTGTACCGTCACTAGTACATTGTACCTCCACTAGTACTCCCTCCACTATTACTACCTCCACTAGTACTACCTTCACTAGTACACTGTACCTCCACTATTACTACCTCCACTAGTACTACCTTCACTAGTACACTGTACCTCCACTAGTACACTGTATCTCCACTAGTACTACCTTCACTAGTACATTGTACCCCCACTTGTACATTGTACCTCCACTAGTACTACCTCCACTATTACTACCTCCACTAGTACATTGTACCTCCACTGGTACTACCTCCACTAGTACATTGTACCTCCACTAGCACATTGTACCTCCCCTAGTACTACCTCCACTAGTACATTGTACCGTCACTAGTACATTGTACCTCCACTAGTACTACCTCCACTAGTAATACCTCTACTAGTACTACCTGCACTAGTACACTGTACCTCCACTAGTACTACCTCCACTAGTAATACCTCTACTAGTACTACCTGCACTAGTACACTGTACCTCCACTAGTACTACCTTCACTAGTACATTGTTCCTCCACTAGTACTACCTCCACTATTACTACCTCCACTAGTGGAGGTAGTACTAGTGGAGGTACAGTGTACTAGTGGAGGTACAATGTACTAGTGGAGGTAGTACTAGTGGAGGTACAGTGTACTAAAGGAGGTACAGTGTACTAGTGGAGGTACAGTGTACTAGTGGATGTACAGTGTACTAGTGGAGGTAGTACTAGTGGAGGTAGTACTAGTTGAGGTACAATGTACTAGTGAAGGTAGTACTAGTGGAGGTACAATGTACTAGTGGAGGTACAATGTACTAGTGGAGGTACAATGTACTAGTGGAGGTACAATGTACTAGTGGAGGTACAATGTACTAGTGGAGGTAGTACTAGTGGAGGTACAATGTACTAGTGAAGGTAGTACTAGTGGAGGTACAGTGTACTAGTGGAGGTACAATGTACTAGTGGAGGTAGTACTAGTGGAGGTACAATGTACTAGTGGAGGTACAATGTACTAGTGGAGGTACAATGTACTAGTGGAGGTAGTACTAGTGGAGGTACAATGTACTAGTGGAGGTACAATGTACTAGTGGAGGTACAATGTACTAGTGGAGGTAGTACTAGTGGAGGTACAATGTACTAGTGGAGGTACAATGTACTAGTGGAGGTACAATGTACTAGTGGAGGTAGTACTAGTGGAGGTACAATGTACTAGTGGAGGTACAATGTACTAGTGGAGGTACAAATAGTGGAGGTAGTAATAGTGGAGGTACAGTGTACTAGTGAAGGTACAATGTACTAGTGGAGGTACAATGTACTAGTGGAGGTAGTACTAGTGGAGGTACAATGTACTAGTGGAGGTACAATGTACTAGTGGAGGTACAATGTACTAGTGGAGGTAGTACTAGTGGAGGTACAGTGTACTAGTGGAGGTACAATGTACTAGTGGAGGTAGTACTAGTGGAGGTACAATGTACTAGTGAAGGTACAATGTACTAGTGGAGGTAGTACTAGTGGAGGTACAATGTACTAGTGAAGGTACAATGTACTAGTGGAGGTAGTACTAGTGGAGGTACAATGTACTAGTGGAGGTACAATGTACTAGTGGAGGTACAATGTACTAGTGGAGGTAGTACTAGTGGAGGTACAGTGTACTAGTGGAGGTACAATGTACTAGTGGAGGTAGTACTAGTGGAGGTACAATGTACTAGTGGAGGTACAATGTACTAGTGGAGGTACAGTGTACTAGTGGAGGTAGTACTAGTGGAGGTACAATGTACTAGTGGAGGTACAATGTACTAGTGGAGGTACAGTGTACTAGTGGAGGTAGTACTAGTGGAGGTACAATGTACTAGTGGAGGTACAATGTACTAGTGGAGGTACAGTGTACTAGTGGAGGTAGTACTAGTGGAGGTACAATGTACTAGTGGAGGTACAATGTACTAGTGGAGGTACAGTGTACTAGTGGAGGTAGTACTAGTGGAGGTACAATGTACTAGTGGAGGTACAATGTACTAGTGGAGGTACAGTGTACTAGTGGAGGTAGTACTAGTGGAGGTACAATGTACTAGTGGAGGTACAATGTACTAGTGGAGGTACAGTGTACTAGTGGAGGTAGTACTAGTGGAGGTACAATGTACTAGTGGAGGTACAATGTACTAGTGGAGGTAGTACTAGTGGTACAGTGTACTAGTGGAGGTAGTGTACTAGTGGAGGTACAGTGTTCTAGTGGATGTACAGTGTACTAGTGGAGGTAGTACTAGTGGAGGTACAATGTACTAGTGAAGGTAGTACTTGTGGAGGTACAATGTTCTAGTGGAGGTAGTACTAGTGGAGGTACAATGTACTAGTGGAGGTACAATGTACTAGTGAAGGTACAACGTACTAGTGGAGGTACAATGTACTAGTGAAGGTAGTACTAGTGGAGGTAGTAATAGTGGAGGTACAGTGTACTAGTGAAGGTAGTACTAGTTGAGGTACAATGTACTAGTGAAGGTACAATGTACTAGTGGAGGTACAATGTACTAGTGCAGGGAGTACTAGTGGAGGTACAATGTACTAGTGCAGGGAGTACTAGTGGAGGTACAATGTACTAGTGCAGGTAGTAGTACTAGTGGAGGTAGTAATAGTGGAGGGACAGTGTACTAGTGAAGGTACAATGTACTAGTGGAGGAACAGTGTACTAGTGGAGGTAGTACTAGTGGAGGGACAATGTACTAGTGAAGGTACAATGTACTAGTGACGGTACAATGTACTAGTGGAGGTACAATGTACCAGTGGAGGTACAATGTACTAGTGGAGGTAGTACTAGCGGAGGAACAATGTACTAGTGGAGGAACAATGTACTAGTGGAGGTACAATGTACTAGTGGAGGAACAATGTACTAGTGGAGGTACAATGTACTAGTGCAGGGAGTACTAGTGGAGGTACAATGTACTAGTGCAGGGAGTACTAGTGGAGGTACAATGTACTAGTGCAGGAAGTACTAGTGGAGGTACAATGTACTAGAGGAGGTACAATGTACTAGTGAAGGTAGTACTAGTGGAGATACAGTGTACTAGTGGAGGTACAATGTACTAGAGAAGGTAGTACTAGTGAAGGGACAATGTACTAGTGGAGGGAGAACTAGTGGAGGTACAATGTACTAGTGAAGGTACAATGAACAAGTGGAGGTAGTACTAGTGGAAGTAGTACTAGTTGAGGGACAATGTACTAGTAAAGATACAATGTACTAGTGGAGGTACAGTGTACTAGTGGATGTACAGTGTACTAGTGGAGGTAGTACTAGTGGAGGGACAATGTACTAGTGAAGGTACAATGTACTAGTGAAGGTACAATCTACAAGTGGAGGTAGTACTAGTGGAAGTAGTACTAGTTGAGGTAAAATGTACTAGTAAAGATACAATGTACTAGTGGAGGTACAGTGTACTAGTGGATGTACAGTGTACTAGTGGAGGTAGTACTAGTGGAGGTAGTACTAGTAGAGGTACAATGTACTAGTGAAGGTACAATGTAGGTAGTACTAGTGGAGGTACAATGTACTAGAGAAGGTAGTACTAGTGAAGGGACAATGTACTAGTGGAGGGAGAACTAGTGGAGGTACAATGTACTAGTGAAGGTAGCACTAGTGGAGGTAGTAATAGTGGAGGTACAGTGTACTAGTGAAGGTAGTACTAGTTGAGGTACAATGACTAGTACAATGTACTAGTGGGGGTACAATGTACTAGTGAAGGTAGTACTAGTGAAGGTACAATGTACTAGTGGAGGAACAGTGTACTAGTGGAGGTAGTACTAGTGGAGGTAGTACTAGTAGAGGTACAATGTACTAGTGAAGGTACAATGTAGGTAGTACTAGTGGAGGTACAATGTACTAGTGGAGGAACAATGTACTAGTGGAGGTACAATGTACTAGTGGAGGGAGTACTAATGGAGGTACAGTGTACTAGTGGAGGTAGTACTAGCGGAGGTACAATGTACTAGTGAAGGTAGTACTAGTGGAGATACAGTGTACTAGTGGAGGTACAATGTACTAGTGAAGGTACAATGTACTAGTGAAGGTACAATGTACAAGTGGAGGTAGTACTAGTGGAAGTAGTACTAGTTGAGGTACAATGTACTAGTAAAGATACAATGTACTAGTGGAGGTACAGTGTACTAGTGGAGGTACAATGTACTAGTAAAGATACAATGTACTAGTGGAGGTACAGTGTACTAGTGGAGGGACAATGTACTAGTGCAGGTAGTACTAGTGGAGGTACAATGTACTAGTGGAGGTACAATGTACTAGTGAAGGTAACTAGTGGAGGTACAGGTAGTACTAGTAAAGATACAATGTACTAGTGAAGGTACAATGTACTAGTGGAGGTAGTACTAGTGGAGGTACAATGTACTAGTGGAGGTAGTACTAGTGGAGGTACAATGTACTAGTGGAGGTACAGTGTACTAGTGGAGGTAGAGTGTACTAGTGGAGGTACAATGTACTAGTGGAGGTACAATGTACTAGTGGAGGTACAATGTACTAGTGGAGGTACTACTAGTGGAGGTACAGTGTACTAGTGGAGATACAGTGTACTAGTGGAGGTACAGTGTACTAGTGGATGTACAGTGTACTAGTGGAGGTAGTACTAGTGGAGGTAGTACTAGTTGAGGTACAATGTACTAGTGAAGGTAGTACTTGTGGAGGTACAATGTACTAGTGGAGGTACAATGTACTAGTGGAGGTACAATGTACTAGTGGAGGTACAATGTACTAGTGAAGGTAGTACTAGTGGAGGTACAATGTACTAATGAAGGTACAATGTACTAGTTAAGGTACAATGTACTAGTGAAGGTACAATGTACTAGTGGAGGTACAATGTACTAGTGAAGGTAGTACTAGTGGAGGTACAGTGTACTAGTGAAGGTAGTACTAGTGGAGGTACAGTGTACTAGTGAAGGTAGTACTAGTGGAGGTAGTAATAGTGGAGGTACAGTGTACTAGTGGTGGTAGTACTAGTGGAGGTACAATGTACTAGTGAAGGTACAATGTACTAGTGAAGGTACAATGTACTAGTGGAGGTACAATGTACTAGTGGAGGTACAACGTACTAGTGGTGGTAGTACTAGTGAAGGTACAATGTACTAGTGGAGGTACAGCGGATAACCATACATCACATACACAGATTAACTCAACACTTCCACACAGATAACCATACATCACATACACAGATCAACTCAACACTTCCACACAGATAACCATACATCACATACACAGATCAACTCAACACTTCCACACAGATAACCATACATCACATACACAGATCAACTCAACACTTCCACACAGATAACCATACGTCACATACACAGATCAACTCAACACTTCCACACAGATAACCATACATCACATACACAGATCAACTCAACACTTCCACACAGATAACCATACGTCACATACACAGATCAACTCAACACTTCCACACAGATAACCATACATCACATACACAGATCAACTCAACACTTCCACACAGATAACCATACGTCACATACACAGATCAACTCAACACTTCCACACAGATAACCATACATCACATACACAGATCAACTCAACACTTCCACACAGATAACCATACGTCACATACACAGATCAACTCAACACTTCCACACAGATAACCATACATCACATACACAGATCAACTCAACACTTCCACACAGATAACCATACGTCACATACACAGATCAACTCAACACTTCCACACAGATAACCATACATCACATACACAGATCAACTCAACACTTCCACACAGATAACCATACGTCACATACACAGATCAACTCAACACTTCCACACAGATAACCATACATCACATACACAGATCAACTCAACACTTCCACACAGATAACCATACGTCACATACACAGATCAACTCAACACTTCCACACAGATAACCATACATCACATACACAGATCAACTCAACACTTCCACACAGATAACCATACGTCACATACACAGATCAACTCAACACTTCCACACAGATAACCATACGTCACATACACAGATCAACTCCACACTTCCACACAGATAACCATACGTCACATACACAGATCAACTCCACACTTCCACACAGATAACCATACGTCACATACACAGATCAACTCCACACTTCCACACAGACAACCATACGTTACATTAAATTCCAGTTCCAATCATAGCATTTACATCTTGTTGAATAATTCAGCATCATAATAAATAATTCAAAGTTATTCAGACAAGATTGCAGATACCAAAGAAATCTAACATATTATTGATTTAGTCATTTAGTGAAAACTAACTCCAGTACATATAAATGTTTACAATTGTTATCACAAAATAGTCTATTATGCAATTTGTGAGACAAGCAATGTAATGTAGACATCGCTACATTGATCTCTTTTATTTGCATTCGGTGTGAAACAAAGGTGTTGAAGTAACAATATGACATGTAAATTTTACCACCAGAGTGACCACACCAAGACACATGTCAACAAAAAACTTACCATCTGACCACACCAGGACACATGTCAACAAAAAACTTACCATCTGACTACACCAGGACACATGTCAACAAAAAACTTACCATCTGACCACACCAGGACACATGTCAACAAAAAACTTACCATCTGACCACACCAGGACACATGTCAACAAAAAACTTACCATCTGACCACACCAGGACACATGTCAACAAAAAACTTACCATCTGACCACACCAGGACACATGTCAACAAAAAACTTACCATCTGACCACACCAGGACACATGTCAACAAAAAACTTACCATCTGACCACACCAGGACACATGTCAACAAAAAACTTACCATCTGACCACACCAGGACACATGTCAACAAAAAACTTACCATCTGACCACACCAGGACACATGTCAACAAAAAACTTACCATCTGACCACACCAGGACACATGTCAACAAAAAACTTACCATCTGACCACACCAGGACACATGTCAACAAAAAACTTACCATCTGACCACACCAGGACACATGTCAACAAAAAACTTACCATCTGACTACACCAAGACACATGTCAACAAAAAACTTACCATCTGACTACACCAGGACACATGTCAACAAAAAACTTACCATCTGACTACACCAGGACACATGTCAACAAAAAACTTACCATCTGACCACACCAGGACACATGTCAACAAAAAACTTACCACCTGACCACACCAAGACACATGTCAACAAAAAACTTACCATCTGACTACACCAAGACACATGTCAACAAAAAACTTACCATCTGACTACACCAAGACACATGTCAACAAAAAACTTACCATCTGACTACACCAAGACACATGTCAACAAAAAACTTACCATCTGACTACACCAAGACACATGTCAACAAAAAACTTACCATCTGACTACACCAAGACACATGTCAACAAAAAACTTACCATCTGACTACACCAAGACACATGTCAACAAAAAACTTACCATTTGACTACACCAAGACACATGTCAACAAAAAACTTACCATCTGACTACAAAAAAGACATGTGTCACACAATATTTACCACCTTACTATACTAAGACATGTGTCACACAATATTTACCACCTTACTATATATATTAAGACATGTGTCAACCAACATTTACCATCTGTATACTTTAATGACACACATGTGTCACACAATATTTACCACCCGACTCTTGTAGCCTTTATTCCAATATCGAGCGATTTGCCGCCTTGACTTGGCCTTTCGAGTGTCTATTGTGCAGAAATCATGCAGGCCTGGTGTGGCCTCTTGTGGTAATTTTTACATTTTATTTTTTTCATGACTCCTATCAAGTATACCAGAATAATGGAATATTTCAATAAATTACAAGATTCGGCTGACTGGAGAGGAAATCTATCTATAAATTTGTGTCAGTGAATTTTGAAAGTATGCGATGTAAAATTATCACTTTAATACTAAATACCAGGAATTTTTTCGTCACAATTTAACTTTCTCCTTTTTTTGTCCTCTGTAATAAAAATGAATTTGTCTTGATAGCAAATAACAGTTCCTAGAATACTATAGACAGTAATTACACATGAATGGGGAAATTAACACCTGCTGATATAGATTTGACCAGTAAAGGGTAAATATTTTACTGGGTGAATGTTCCCTGGTATACAGTATATTTGTCCTAGGTACACAGTGTATATATACATGTACGGGTATATATATTTCATACAGAATAAGTATCTGAGTGAACATGCTTTACCCAGCAACTCTGTTCAATTGTGTAACAGCAAAAAAGAGAAATAATGGAAAACAAGCAAAGTGAGAAGTCGGAAAAGTATTCAGATTTAAGGCTGGTGCAGATGTTCAAAGTTATAAGAAACAAGACACATTTCCAACATAAGAACACTAGGGTTACCAAGGACTGGAGGGCTAAGCTTGAGGTGAGGGTTTTTGCTTTTAAAAAGTTGATCAGCAGGGGTTGAGGGTTTTGAACAGTAGAGATTTGGTCAGTGGGGGATAAGGGGTTGGGCTCTGTAAGAGTTGAGGGGAGTGGTTCTGAAGGGGTCGAGCGGTGGAGCTCTGTGGGGCTCTGAAGGGGTTAAGGGGTGTTGGTCTTTGGAAGTTGAAGGGTGTTGGCATTGTAGGATTGAGGGAAGGGGCTCTCTGCAGCTCTGTGGGGGTTGAGGGGGTGGGCCCTGCATATGTTGAGCGTTGTGGCTCTGTATGAAGTGAGGGGTGGGCCCTGCATATGTTGATGGTTGTGGCTCTGTATGAAGTGAGGGGTGGGCCCTGCATATGTTGAGCGTTGTGGCTCTGTAGGAAGTGAGGGGTGGGCCCTGCATATGGTAAAGGTTGTGGCTCTGTAGGGATTGAGGGGTTGGGCTCAGTAGGGATTAGGTGTGAGGCCCTGTAGGGCTTGAGGGGTGTGGTTCTATAGGGGTTGAGGGAAGAGGATCTGCGGAGGTTGTAAGGTGGGTCTGTTGGGGTTGAGGAGTGATGCTCTGTAGATGTTGAAGGGTGTGGCACTGTAGATGTTGAGGGGTGTGGTTCTGTATGGGTTAAGGGGTAGGGCTCAAGGGGTTATTGAGGGTTGAGACTCTGTAGGGGTTGAGGGCAGGTGCGGTAGGAGTGGTGGGTTTTGGTCCAGATAAGGGGTGTGGCTCTTTAGGGGTTATGAAGGGTGTGGCTGTGTGGATGTTGAGAAATGTAGCACTAGTTGAGTTGAGGAACCTGGGGCTCTAGGGCTCAGTAGGGAATTTGGAGATGGGATCTCTAGGATTGGGGTATGTGCTCTGTAGGTTTGAGGGATGGGGTTCTGTAGGGATTGAGGGTTTGGGCACCTAGGCAGTCGAGCTCTAGAAGTTGAGGTGTTGGAATCAGTAGGAATTGGTTGATGGGGCTCTGTAGGGATTGATGTGTAGGGCTCAGTAGGAGTTGAAGTGGGGAGTGGTAGTGGAGGGCTCAGTAGGAGTTAAAGTGGGGAGGGGTAGTGGAGGGCTCTGTAGGCATTGATGTATAGGGCTTAGTAGCAGTTGAAGTGGGGAGGGGTAGAGGAGGGCTCAGTAGGAGTTGAAGTGGGGAGGGGTAGGGGAGGGCTCAGTAGGAGTTAAAGAGGAGAGGGGTAGAGGGGGGCTCAGTAGGAGTTGAAGGGGGGAGGGGTAGAGGAGGGCTCAGTAGGAGTTTAAGTGGGGAGGGGTAGTGGAGGGCTCAGTAGGAGTTGAAGTGGGGAGGGGTAGTGGAGGGCTCAGTAGGAGTTTAAGTGGGGAAGGGTAGTGGAGGGCTCAGTAGGAGTTGAAGTGGGAAGGGGTAGAGGAGGGATCAGTAGGAGTTGAAGTGGGGAGGAGTAGTGGAGGGCTCAGTAGGAGTTGAAGTAGGGAGGGGTAGTGGAGGGCTCTGTAGGTGTTGGTAGTTGCAAGTGATGTGAACAGTTTTAAAGTGTAAAGAACAAATATAAGGATCGTCTTTCATTCACATTACAGCAATTTTTTGGAGGTTTTGTCTATTTAGAGGAGGCATTGCGTTACATTTGTTGCGTCCATTCTGAATCTCTGCATGTACGCTGTTACATTCTGCAGACAAGATTCGTCTTAACAGAACACTGGAGAACATTGTTACAGTGTGCAAATAACATTAAAACTACAAATAAAACAGTTTTTAGGAGTTGAACAGTCCGCATGATCAACGTTACACCAATAGACCCTGAGTTTACTTAATATCAGGGTTGGAGCAAAATCCCTCATGCATCACCAGCTGGTAACCATATAACACAATCTACATACAATCAGATTACATTGTGTGATGGTCCGATAGGCTTTGTCAGGGCAACTCAATCTTACGGCTATTCACATACAGGCAGCCAGGATCAGGGTAAACAGTGGCAAATCAAAATATGAGAGAGGACAGTGTGTCATAAGATGATGACAATAATGACGAGAAAAGGCAAGATATGAATCATGATGGGAGAGGACAACATTACATGATGAGGGAGGACAACATTAGATGATGAGAGAGGACAACATGAGATGATGATAGAGGACAACATTAGATGATGATAGAGGACAACATTAGATGATGAGAGAGGACAACATTAGATGATGAGAGAGGGCAACATCATACGATGAGAGAGGAAAACATTATATGATGAAAGAGGGCAACATTAGATGATAAGACAGGACAACATTAGATGATGAGAGAGGACAACATTAGATGATGAGACAGGACAACATTAGATGATGAGAGAGGGCAACATTAGATGATGAGACAGGACAACATTAGATGATGAGAGGAAAACATTAGATGATGAGAGAGGAAAACATTAGATGATGAGTGTGGACAACAATAGATGTTGAGAGAGGGCAACATTAGATGATGAGACAGGACAACATTAGATGATGAGAGGAAAACATTAGATGATGAGAGAGGAAAACATTAGATGATGAGAGAGGACAACAATAGATGTTGAGAGAGTGCAACCTAACATGATGATCGAGGAAAACATAAGATGATGAGAGAGGAAAACATAAGATGATGAGTGTGGACAACAATAGATGTTGAGAAAGGGCAACATTACATGATGAGTGAGGACAATTTTACATGATGAGAGAGGACAACATTAGATGATGAGAGGACAATATTAGATGATGAGAGAGGAAAATATTTTATGATGAGAGACGATTGCAGTGTATGATAAAAGAGGACAACATTACATGATGAGAGGATAACATTAGATGAGGAGAGAGGACACCATTAGATGATGAGAGATGATAGCATTAGATGATGAGAGAGGACAACATGAGATGATGAGAGAGGGCAACATTAGATGATTAAAGAGGATAACATTGGTTATAAAAGAGGTCAACATTTAATAATGAGAGAGGATAGCATTGTATGAGAGAGAACAACTTTATAGATGAGAGAGGACAACATTAGATGATGAGAGAGGACAACATAAGATGATGATAGAGGTCAACATTAGATGATGAGAGAGGGCAACATTAAATGATGAGAGGCCAACATTAGATGATGAGAGAGGACAACATTAGATGATGAGAGGCCAACATTAGATGATGAGATAGGACAACATTACATGATGAGAGAGGATTACATTACATGATGAGAGAGGACAACATTACATGATGAGAGAGGACAACATTAGATGATGAGAGGACAACATAAGATGATGAGAGAGGGCAACATTAAATGATGAGAGGCCAACATTAGATGATGAAAGAGGACAACATTAGATGATGAGAGGCCAACATGAGATGATGAGAGAGGACCACATCACATGATGAGAGAGGATTACATGACGTGATGAGAGAGGACAACATCAGATGATGAAAAAGGATAACATTAGATGATGAGAAAGGGCAACATTAGATGATGAATAAAGATGATAACATTGGTTATGAGAGAGGTCAATATTAAATAATGATCGAGGATAGCATTGAATGAGAGAGGACAACTTTATAGATGAGAGAGGACAACATAACATGATGAAAGATGACAGCAATACACAATGAGAGGATAACATAAGATGAGGAGAGAGAACACCATTAGATGATGAGAGATGATAACATTAAATGATGAGAGAGAGGACACCATTAGATGATTAGAGATGATAACATAAGATGATGAGAGAGGGCAACATTAGATGATGAGAAAGGATATAATTAGATGAGAAAGGGCAACATTAGATTATTAAAGAGGATAACATTGGTTATGAAAGAAGTCAACATTAAATAATGAGTGAGGATAGCATTGTATGAGAGAGGACAACTTTACATGATGAGAGAGGACAACATTAGATGATGAAAGGACAATATTAGATGATGAGAGAGGAAATTATTTTATGATGAGAGAGGATAGCAGTGTATGATAAAAGAGGACAACATTACATGATGAGAGGATAACATTAGATGAGGAGAGAGGACACCATTAGATGATGAGAGATGATAACATTAAATGATGAAAGAGGACAACATGAGATGATGAGAGAGGGCAACATTAGATGATTAAAGAGGATAACATTGGTTATGAATGAGGTCAACATTAAATAATGAGTGAGGATAGCATTGTATGAGAGAGGACAACATTACATGATGAGAGGATAACATTAGATGAGGAGAGAGGACACCATTAGATGATGAGAGATGATAACATTAAATGATGAAAGAGGACAACATGAGATGATGAGAGAGGGCAACATTAGATGATTAAAGAGGATAACATTGGTTATGAATGAGGTCAACATTAAATAATGAGTGAGGATAGCATTGTATGAGAGAGGACAACATTAGATGATGAGAGAGGATAACATAAGAGGATGAGAGAGGAAAACTTTATATGATGAGAGATGACAACATTAGATGATGAGAGGACAACATTAGATGATGAGAGAGGCCAACATTAGATGATGAAAGAGGATGGGATCAAAATTAGAGGATGAGAGAGGAAAATATTTTATGAGAGAGGAAAGCAGTGTATGATAAAAGAGGACAACATTACATGATGAAAGAGGACAACTTTTGATAATGAGAGGGGACAACTTTAGATGATAGGAAAACATTATATGATGGGAAAGGCAAATATAGGATGATAAAAGAGGACAACATAAGATGATGAGAGAGGATAACATGAGATGACGAGCGAGGACACCATTAGATGATGAGAGATAACATTAGATGATGAGAGAGGACACCATTAGATGATGAGAGATGATAACATTAGATAATGAGACGATAATATTAGATGATGAGAGAAGATAACTTTAGATGATAAAAGAGGACAACTTCAGATGATGAGAGAATAACTGTTATCTGTCATACCCAAGTGGGGTGAAAGAGAAATTCTGAACAGGCAAATGGGTAGACAATTCAGTGATGTTGGAAATAAATCATGATGATGATGATAGCGATGATGATAGCAGAGTAGAAGATTGTTTAGCTACGTAGAGCATTGTCTGTGTCACATCTGGCCGTCAGGTATAAAGGATGACAATAGGAGGATGTTTATCTATGTATGTACCTTTATGCAAGTTGCATTGATTTGTCTCTTTGGCAAACATCAGTATTCATAGGCTTGGCATTGCTGTATTAATGAATAAAACCATGATAGATGATATACATTGTCTAAAGCATTAATGAAATATACTTTTGTCTAAATAATTAATGAAGTATACATTGTCTTAAGCATTAATGAAATATATATTGTCTAAATAATTAATGAAGTATACATTGTCTTAAGCATTAATGAAATATATATTGTCTAAATAATTAATGAAGTATACATTGTCTAAATCATTAATGAAGCATGCCTAGAAATTATTAAAAGATTATGTTTGGATACAGTAAAATTCAATAATAAAAAGTAACATTTTTTATTCAGTACATGTACCTGGTATGAAAGGTATGTTGGTATGTTAAGGACAAGGATTTTATTTTATTTCTACTTGAAATATGTCGAGTGCTCCACATCTTATCTTGAGCATTCAACTTAAAATAATGTAAATTGGTATGCTTTAATGATTTCAAGTGCTGGACACAACATGACGAGCGCCTGTGATCATATTTTGAATAAATTTATATGTCTGCCATTCAAGATAATATGTCAAGCGCTACAGATATCATTTAGAGCTCTCAAGATCTTTAGAGTAAAACAATAATTACTCTTAGTGCGAAACTGTCTCTAATTTCTAAGGTTTTTTCCTGAAGGAAGCTCAGAAATTGTCATGAATATCACCTATGATATAAAATATCAGAAATCATAAATCTGTCGCAATTTTAGTAAAGTCAATGAGATTAAGTAAAAGGTAGAATATTCACATGTGTACCTCCTCACTGGGATACAGGTATAGCCTACAATTCCTGTCTTGTAGTAGACTTTTAATGAGAAAGGGTAGCATAGCATTAGCCTTGCCTTGTATCTATGCAAAGAAATAGCATGGCCCTGGTACAGCCTCAAAAAATATTTTATTTAGATATCTTTAGCTCGTAACAAGAAAGTATGATAACAATGCTTAGAAAAAAGACTTAAGATGGAAGCCATCTTTACCTGTTTGTGGTGATTCATTTCTCAATGATAGACAATATGCCTTTTGTCCTGATCAATACCAATTACGTATCTTTCAAGAATCTCATTGGAAATAAGTCTCTGGACTTTTATGAGCCAGCCTTGGTTATCTGAAATAAGTCTAACTGAGTGTTATTTACATCAAGGATATTTGTTTTTTCCTTACAAAACTATGCCACGTAATTTGTTTAGCTGTCATGAATGTAAATTTCATTGTGCGACTTATTAACAAATAAAAATAGAATTAATTGAGTGGAGAAATTATTTTAATCATTGCCATGAGTGGGAAGTTTGGATATAAAATATAAAATAGTTTTCATCTGGTAAGGTCATAAAAGCTGATGCTCATGGGGAAACAATGAATACCGTCTTCATTTTATTTCTAAAAGGCACATACTTTAAGTACTACTGTACAGCCAGAACACAAGACAGTGGAGTGTCAAATAATGTCGTTACATCCACTTGTATTGCGATGTCACTTGTATTGCGATGTCACTTGTATTGCGATTTCAGTGATGTCACTTGTATTGTGATGTCATTTGTATTGTGATGTCACTTGTATTGTGATATCACTTGTATTGTGATATCACTTGTATTGCGATGTCACTTGTATTGTGATGTCACTTGAATTGCAATGTCACTTGTATTGTGATGTCACTTGTATTGTGATGTCACTTGTATTGTGATGTCATTTGTATTGTGATGTCACTTGTATTGAGATTTCAGTGATGTCACTTGTATTGTGATGTCACTTGTATTGTGATGTCACTTGTATTGTGATATCACTTGTATTGCGATGTCATTTGTATTGCGATGTCACTTGTATTGCGATGTCATTTGTATTGTGATGTCACTTGAATTGCAATGTCACTTGTATTGCGATGTCACTTGTATTGTGATATCACTTGTATTGTGATGTCATTTGTATTGCGATGTCATTTGTATTGCGATGTCATTTGTATTGTGATGTCACTTGTATTGTGATGTCACTTGTATTGTGATGTCACTTGTATTGCGATGTCACTTGTATTGCGATGTCACTTGTATTGCGATGTCACTTGTATTGTGATGTCACTTGTATTGCGATGTCACTTGTATTGCGATGTCACTTGTATTGCGATGTCACTTGTATTGCGATGTCACTTGTATTGCGATGTCACTTGTATTGCGATTTCAGTGATATCACTTGTATTGCAATGTCACTTGTATTGTGATGTCACTTGTATTGCGATGTCACTTGTATTGCGATGTCATTTGTATTGTGATGTCACTTGTATTGTGATGTCACTTGTATTGCGATGTCACTTGTATTGCGATGTCATTTGTATTGTGATGTCACTTGTATTGTGATGTCACTTGTATTGTGATATCACTTGTATTGTGATGTCACTTGTATTGCAATGTCATTTGTATTGCGATGTCACTTGTTTTGTGATGTCACTTGTATTGCGATGTCATTTGTATTGTGATGTCACTTGTTTTGTGATGTCACTTGTATTGTGATGTCACTTGTATTGTGATGTCACTTGTATTGCGATGTCACTTGTATTGCGATGTCACTTGTATTGCGATGTCACTTGTATTGCGATGTCACTTGTATTGCGATGTCACTTGTATTGTGATGTCACTTGTATTGTGATGTCACTTGTATTGTGATGTCACTTGTATTGTGATGTCACTTGTATTGCGATGTCACTTGTATTGCGATGTCACTTGTATTGTGATGTCACTTGTATTGCAATGTCACTTGTATTGCGATGTCACTTGTATTGCGATGTCACTTGTATTGCGATGTCACTTGTATTGCGATGTCACTTGTATTGCAATAACATTTGTATTGCGATGTCACTTGTTTTGTGATGTCACTTGTATTGCGATGTCATTTGTATTGCGATGTCATTTGTTTTGTGATGTCACTTGTTTTGTGATGTCACTTGTATTGCGATGTCACTTGTATTGCGATGTCACTTGTTTTGTGATGTCACTTCTATTGCGATGTCATTTGTATTGCGATGTCATTTGTTTTGTGATGTCACTTGTTTTGTGATGTCACTTGTATTGCGATGTCACTTGTATTGCGATGTCACTTGTATTGCGATGTCACTTGTATTGTGATGTCACTTGTATTGCAATGTCACTTGTATTGCGATGTCACTTGTAGCGATGTCACTTGTATTGTGATGTCACTTTGTACTGTAATTTCACATTCAATGACATCTTATTGTCGTTGCCCTAACAGTAAACAGTGCTGTGTGGTTTTATGCAGATAACTACGAACTTTTCATCACAATAAAACCTTAAATTTTTCAATGGCATATACAAATATAAATTTATTTATTTAACAACAATTATGAAACAAGTTATTTCAACTTATATTAATCACTCTTGTTGGCCCAGATGTTAGCGCGCGGGGGGTCTTAGTGAGGGAGGAAACCAGAGTACCCGGAGAAAACCCACCTGGTCGGGCAGGTGACCCCAACCTTTTCACATCCGATCGGAGAATCGAACCCTGGTCGCCTTGGTGAAAGGCAAGTGCGCTATCCACTGCACCACCCGACCACCCGAATCAATGGCATCAAGGTTATACATTATGATCACATATCACTCTAGCCTATAAGTTTCTTGTCAGGTTACATACATTAAATCAAGTTATGTACACATCTTTTTCTTTTATTCAAAAAAGTAATAACATTTCAACAGAAACAAAGCAATAATCTATGTATATATGTATAATGTTCTGACAATATACAAATATGACAAGTAGTTTTGATTACTGTTGTTTTTTTGGGGGAAAAATGAACTCATGTTGTGGAAACTGTTTATGCTACAGTAACTTTTGTTGTCACAACAAATATCGTGGCTGGAGCCTGGCAGTGCGGCGTCAGTGAGATGAAACCTGTATGGTTGGAATTATGTAGGCGAAAACCCATCAACCAACCAACCAGGCGGTGCTGGGACGAGGGGGAGGGGTTGGGCAGTTGCCCCCCACATAGATATTTTCAGGTATCTGCCAATGAATGAGTGACACAGAAGCATTACAAACCCAAGCAGAAGGAACAAAAACAAATTCCCAAAGGGTAAGGGTGAATCCACATGTTTTGACTAACCCTTTCTTTTTTAAAAATAGATTTTTGTATCCGTACATATAAATTCCCAGTCCTTGTATAGCTTAAATCTATTGATATGGGGTTTTGAAGTGTATAAAAATGCTGTGTAGTTCCCCTTACAATTATGTATTCTCTTCAAACTTTTAACTTGTCATTTTTAATTAATAACAGAAATAAAAAAGGAATGGTAATAATTAATGATTTAATATACAGGAAAGTATTAGGAAACTTTATTTATTTTATCATATTGAGGAGTCAAGTTGGAAGAAGACACATTTCCAGTATAAAACTTGCCAATCTACAATTTTTTCACACCAGTTATTTTTTTTTCATTATTCCAGAAGTTTTTTTTCTGGTAAAACTTTGAGGAGGATTTTTTTTAGTTCAACGTTTATAACCAATTGTCCTGATTTAAAATTGTCATTTTTGAAAAAAGGAAATGTAATGCTTGGAAAAAGTTTTCAGAAGAAAAAGTGTTTTAAGTGAGAAGATTTTACTGTATTTGCTAACAAAACCAGAAGAGCTTATCATCAGCTACCATAGGATGTGTATAAAGCAATGTTCTCTGTAGAAGTTAACTAAAGAAAATATCATAATTTTTATTATTATACATGCATAATTAATAACCATTTCAAATGATGACAGTCAATCAATTTTTGTAATTTCTAATTAATGAAGTATTAATCTCTGTTAATAATAACAATCCAAGTAAATACGAAATGCTAGCTTCTCTCAACAGAAACATGATTTATTACATTTGTATATTTAAAATTTGAGGAAAAACAAAGTAAAGAATGAAATACATGAAAAGATAAGGGACTAAAATAATATATATTTTACACAACATTTTTTAAATGTCATACACGAAAAAAAAATCTGATTATGTTTCATTACTAGATTTATTTCATGTCCCGACAACTTCATTAGTACATAGCCAGAGGTGATTTAAAAGGTCTCCAACTCCGCTACATGGTAGATAATATGCGTGTAAAAGTCGGCCATAACAAGTTCGACGTGGTAACCAAATAGATATTGTATTAATATAATCAAATCCCACCGAAGTTACCAAAATATTCCACTTTCTAGCCAGCGCGAACTATAGTAGCGTACTAGTTTTGCGTTGTACGCGGATGAACATATGCCCATATCAATTGAGTGGTTCGGCCATATTGTATGCTCCGCCATTTCAAACACGGCGGCCTGTGTACGTATCGAGCTCCGAGATTTCAGTGGATTCTACCTTCCGAAGGCTACATTGTTCTCCAGGATTACGTCTAGTTCGTGTTCATTACCTACTGTGTGCAATGCGGGTTTAATATTTGTGTATCAGGTCCTGTGGAATTGTGGAGATTTCGATGGAGACCGCGGTCGAGACCAAGAAACACCAGCGATTCACGAAACGCCGGGAGAGGAAGACTACCGCGGACGGTAGTGGAGATGAGATGGACGACTCGCCGTCTCGGCCGAGCAAAGACAAACGCTCGAAGCCCAGACGTAAGAAACACAACATGATATGCGAGGAAGATATTATAGACGGATTTGCTATTATAAGTTTCAAAACCTTCGAGGATCTTGAGGTATGTAAACTATTGGTCCCAGATTATAACCGCCTCTACCGTAATCATAGCAGCATCCAGTGCGGGGGTCTATCATTTCTACCCTAATTGATTTGGGGGATTCACATGTATTTGTGCATTTCCGTTACAGTTAGGAACAATGACTCTAACAATGTATTGTCAGACATCACATTCGATGTTCATGATGTGTGTATATACCGTTACATGGCATGTGAACATATTTTTTTTCGAATTACCACTGACGAAATGGGTTGGCCAATCATTAACCCGGGCCCCAGTGTTGACACTGGCTGGGTTGGTAGCGGGCGCGGGTGTTGGTTTCACATGGCGGGGGCACCTTACAGGAAGCGATGCACGTGGGGTCGTGATGTCCCTGTAATGACCGTTATACAATAATCCACTTTTCTTTTCAGAAGTTCACACGTGTGAGTCAATCTTGAAAAATGTCTTTGTTTACCTTTTTATCTGATTGAAAGGGAATCGCATCCCCGTGTATGCCAGTTTTAAATGTCAACCAATTAGTGAAATTAATGTCAACAAATTTTGCAAATCAATAACATATTCTCAGTATTTATCAAATTTACAAATAATTAAATTTGTTTTAATCCACGAGATTCAATTAACTGTTATAATGAACATTATAAACAATGTATGACAATTGTTAGATTGAACACCAGGGATTTACTATTGGTTTATAACTATTTAATTAGTTACAATGTTTAACTTTGTTGACTGATGCACTAATTGGAGGTTATAAGGACATGAATGAGTCTCAATGATGTTCTGACACTCTTACAGTCAGTCTTTTGTGTATTGCTCCATCATTGACATTTTTTTCCTGGTGTGCGTTTCTTTTCACAGGTCCAAATCAGCTTTAAATAATTGATCTCTGTTATTTTCAGGTTAGTTGTGTAAATATGGTATTGATTATTGTTATTGTTGGTATCAATACAATATGACAGAAATTTAGCTGACTCATCGTTATTTTAAAAATTGCATGCAAAACAATTGTTATGTTTATTTTATCCAGCAAGAAAACAGTGCTGGATATCACATTCTTTTTTCCCTAAATAGAGATGAAGGAAGTTTTAAAAGTTAGGTTTTCCTCTCAAGATTATTGTTCAGGTATATTTTAAATATCTGCAATTACATTGTGATTCTGTTTCAGTGTTGTGTGATTTTTTTTTTTTTTTTTACATGTAAACGTTTTTTCTCAAGGTCTGACAGTTTGGTAATGAAATATTTGTAATACACTTTACAGGCTGTTGCAGTAGAGATAGGCACATCTGTTTATATATAATTTAGACTTGTGCTATCTCTTGAGCGAAGCACCTGTGATATGTTGTTATGAGCCACATGTATTTACTTTCCTTACAGATATGACAAACATAAAAGGCAAATAGATTTATACCTGTGTTGATGATTTTTGCGTATTTGCATTCCTCGTCTTTATTCCAACAGGTGAGTGTTTTATATATACACTATAAAATCACTTGGAAGACATTCTGTGTTATGATCTAGTATTGTATTGAGCTGAATTTTTAAATGATCTGTGGGATATATTGCTTACTTTTCTGGCTGGTGTAAAATGGCGTTATCTTACTGATTGAGCAAGGATTAGGAAGGGCAGGGGCTATGAGCCATGTATACACCTTCAAAATTGAAATGGACATTTCCAAAAACACGTTATTTGTATGAACTGGTCTGTTGAAAAATTTGGAAATAGGTTATACATAATTTATAATGTGGTTGAGCTTTCCTAGAGACAGATTAGAACATGAAAAACACACATCTATAGGTTATATAATCATTAATCAGCACTTTCTTATTGCTCAGTTGGTTTAGGGCTACAGTTTTGAGGTTCTTGGTTTGAATCCATGCAATGCCTTTGCACTAGGAATATGATGGCTAAAGAATGTGTATATCCAGGATAGACCATTAACCACTGAATGGGGACATGATATGTCAGTCCTTTGTACAAGTATGTAGATTAACAAGTCTTTCAGTTGATTCTGGACATATTCAAAAGCATTACAAACATTTTCCCTGAAATTTGAAGGTTATGAAAAATGCCTGTCTAATATATCTGACCTTTCAAACCCACGAGTCAGTATTGACTGTGACAGACAAACATACAACACGGGGTTTCTGAAGGGTGATGAAAACTAGGGACAATTTGTATGGTCGTCATCTGGATCTTGTAGGGAAATAGGCTATTTCTTTGCGATATGAACGTCAATATGTTTGGTTATGTTCATTTGAGTGCCTTGTGATTTTGTTGTCACTATATGAGTTCTTGATGCGAGGATGTGACATTACTTGGAAGATCCACGAACTCACATTGAATATCTTCAAGCTGTGACTCGCCCCCCCCCTATCTCTCTCTCTCTCTCGCACTCTCTTCCCTTGTATATATTTATGTCATTGGGAAAGGGCTTTACATAAATTGGACAACTTGTGCCCAATCCCTTTTGTATATTAGATGCAAACAAAAATATGTTCAAATCAATAACTTGGATTTCACATTGATTTATATGGCAGGTATCATCGATGAAGCAGAAGATGCTTACCCTTGTGGAACACCTGGTCTTATTCTACTATGCTACTTTTTCAAGGGTCTCTATGTAAATATATCCTGTTTTCGTGTATTGCCTTACTTTTATCGATTTTGAGTTAAGTATTCTGTTGTTTTTTTGGGGAATCAAAAATATACCCTCAAGAGTCTGCTGAAAGCCCTGGTTGGTATTTTATGACAAATTTTAAATAATTACAACTTCACTTAGTGCATAAGTCATATAAAGATGTTAATTCACAAAGTGTGAGTAGAAATGACAAATACACCTAAGTGTGTGGAGAGATAGTAAATCCAGTTTGTGTAAATGTTGGAAGATGAGGCTAGGTCGTGGGATGTACCTCCTGTTATATCTATTTGGTACAATTTATCCGTGAAGGCTTATGAAATATCATATTTTTCAATAATGATATCTGTGCGTCCTTTTCTCTAGTCTTACAGGCGTTATATCGACATAACTATGAATATTGTAACCTTTCTATTGCCTCGTTGTATAGGACAAATTGAATCAGCTGATTTGCATACATTACTATGTGTATATGTCACAGATGAGTGGTTGAAAGATGCTGAAGAGATTTTGAACCCTAAAACCTCTCACTAATGCATCGTAATTGGCAAAAAACTAGCTGTTTCTTTTGGTGAAACATCCATGTGTGGTTGGTATATATATATATAATTTGAAGAAAAGATTATATCTCCCATCATATTAATTATGATTTTGTAATAACCGGTAATACCTGCTTTACATCTGTATATATAGATTCCTATCATTAAAGTAGCGATCAGAAGTTGGTGGTCGCTTGTATCGAGCTGTTGATTAGCTGCTATAGAACACGATTGACGAAAGATATGTATACATGGCATTGAGGAAGGGAAGATTAATTGTAGGTATTACATTTTTACGTAGACACAAGGTCACACTGACAGATAATGTATCATCAGTTTTATTGTGTCCATTATAATTATCTCCACATCATAACAGACATGTTCAATTTAGGCTGTAAAAAGTAGGTCCGATTTCAGTGTAAAGGATGCAGAAGTGACACAAAATGATGTTCAGACCATACGGGCGGTTTCAACCTTGGCTTGTTAACATATTGTCATACCAGGTCATGTAATAAAGGATATGACAATATGTTTAAAAAAATTGAAATTAACTTGATACACTTCATTATATATTAGTTTACATAATACTGTTGGTTAAAGGTAAAAAAGATGTACATAAAAAATATAGTTTGAAATGGATGTTGGATACATATATTTTTTGACCTAGGCAAAACAACTCAAAAACAGATTGTTTATATCATTTACACGATTGGCTGATGGCATCTCAACACAGGAAGTTGTGTTCAAGGAAGATAACTGTAAAATGTTAAAACACATCAACATTTGCACTGTCTTTACTAGTGGGTATTACCAAACTTCAATGCCCATCAAGTATATTTTAAATGTTTGAATTACCACTAATGCTGATAGAGGCAGATTAGGCTGTCTAAACAGTGAAAATCAGACTGAAGACAGGAAGTCTTGTTCAGGAGAGATAACTCTAATTTACAGGAAATCATTGAAATGCTATCTTTGCCATTGACAGGCCTGTTATAATAATGTACTAAGTATGTTTGGACCTGCCTCAGATTGTTTACATGTGTAAAACTGAGAAAGTCAGTAGTGTAGAGATGGTGTAGGGCTGTAAGCTGAGATTAAGTTGAGCAAAGAAAGTGTTGTGTTTGCTGGCATGGGTAGGCTGTGTCAATATTGAATTATGTGGTATTGGAGATGTCTGTTGACGCTTCAAAATCTTGTTAGAATTACAGCCAGGAGGTGGAGTTCAAGTCACTGTAGTCATATTTCTCTGTGAATCCAGTACACAAGATTTCTAAGTTTTGATGTTTGAAGATTGAACATTGGCTTTTTAAGTACAATCTGCATAAGTCAGTTTTACCAAGAACATTCCTACAGACAGGCTGTTAAGCCACATAGAGATGTTACAAATCTGAATTTGAAAAAGAAAACGGGAAAAAATTTGGACACGCCAAAACTTTCTTATAGAATATCCTTGACAGGTAATAGTGTATAGAAATGCTTGAATGGAACGTAAGTGCTACTGTATCATCAGAGAATGTTACAAGTGGCCAGAAAAAAAAGGACTGCTTTGTAAATTGCTTTGTCTGCAAATACACAAAAGTCAGACATGTAGACGGAATAATCTGGCCTGTGGGATTAAAACTCTGTATTGTGCCATGGTTAAGAATTAGAAGAAGAAAATAAAAACAAAATACTTCGGTAATAAAGACTGCTACACTGATATAGTAGTTAACCAATTGATAGCATTCTTTGTGTAGAACTGGTGAAGGGTTTAAATGAAATCTAGACTGATAGTTTATATAGGCCTCCGTATATCATATTGTTGTCATGTCAAAGTTTTACGGTATAGTTATAATTATAGGGTAACATAAAGGAATATGTATAGGGTAAAAAAGGAATATGTATAGGTTGACATTTATTTATCTGTAGGTTAACACCTAACTATGGTTGTAGGGTAACATCTAAAAAAAGTTGTAGAAAACGTCTGTATTTGTAGGGTAAAATATGGGTATAGTTGTCCGGTAGCATTTGCTTATAAATAGTTGTAGGGTAACATCTTGGTATAGTTGTAGTGTAATATATGGGTATAGTTGTAGGATAACATCTGGGTATAGTTTTGTAGGGAAACATCTATGTATAGTTGTAGGGTAACATTGGTATGTAGTTGTAGGGTAACATTTATGTATAGTTGAAGGGTAACATTGGTATGTAGTTGAAGGGTAACATTGGTATGTAGTTGTAGGGTAACATCTATGTATAGTCGTAGGGTAACATCTATGTATATTTGTAGGGTAACATCTGTGTATAGTTGTAGGGTTACATTGGTATGTAGTTGTAGGGTAACATCTATTTATAGTTGTAGGGTAACATCTGGGTATAGTTTTGTAGGGTAACATTGGTATGTAGTTGTAGGGTAACATCTATGTATAGTTGTAGGGTAACATTGGTATGTAGTTGTAGGGTAACATTGGTATGTAGTTGTAGGGTAACATTGGTATGTAGTTGTAGGGTAACATCTAGATGTATAGTTGTAGGGTAACATTGGTATGTAGTTGTAGGGTAACATCTATTTATAGTTGTAGGGTAACATTGGTATGTAGTTTAGGGTAACATATGTGTCTCTGTATTTGTATGGAAGTTTTTGTATAGTTATTAGAGACCTAATGTAGCTATATCTTAAGTTACAGACCAGCTTACCTTGTACACAATATGGACACTTGATTATAATGGCCTGTGACATTTAAAAGTGTCCAGGGTGAGTCATTAGCTGTACGTGTCCCTTTACAGATGGCACTAGTTGAAATGTGGTGAGTGAGTTTTTTTAACAGAATGGGATATAAGGGAGTGTTATAGTGGGAGGGTGAATGGCAAGGTTAGGAGTGGCCTGCAGGGTGAGATTCAAACAAACAGACAGCGTCATAAAAGTTAACTGATGGTTGACACCTCTGTACATCCTCCCTCTCTTAGTCAGATATGATTGGTGTGGAGTGGTATATAGGTCATTTTGAGAATGTTTCATTACATACCCGAGTTGACCTGTTATAACTACTGTACATTATAAACCAGTTTTACACCTGTACCTCGACCTGTTACAATCATACAATACATCACTCAAAGTAGGTGTAATACCACAGGTATACTGAATACCTGAAACCTATAATGTTATATTGTTTGTCTAAACCTTTCCAATCTGTAAATTATCGGTCATCTGTATTATGTTGTTTTATATCTGTGTGTTCATCAAAAATGTTGGAAATGTTATGTAAACCCTTAATTACAGGTGTTGTAATCAAGTTTAGTGGTTATAAGGTTGCCTATATGCTGCATATATATGGGTATACAGTATATTGAATCTGAACATCAGTTTTAATGCAATGTCAATCAAACCATAGTACCAATTTCAATTATCTTTTGCAAAACTTGATTGCAAGCACTCTTCTGATGGAGGGTTTACCTGTGTGTGTATAGCGTAACATAGGGTTCTACTTTCACAATTACCTTGTTCACACCTTTACACCTGTTATGATTATTGTATATCAAACACATGGAGTATGAATTATCAGATACCTTGTTCCATATGAGCATAGCTTGCTGCTCAGGTGTATTTGTGTGATTTCCTCCTGGTCGAGGTCTTACCTATCACAGTATTTATCAGCTATTATTACCTGTAGTTACACCTGTACGATTACCTGGCCTGCAAAAGTGGCCTGCCACTTGTGTATTGACTGTGTGTATACATTATCATGATTATTGAACATCTGAAGGGCTGAGTCTTAAGCTTGATTGCTTTAATGTGTTGGCTGTTACCTGTGAAAAAACTTATGGTCATTAACATTATAATAGCATTTATACCTACAGTATTACCTTATTGATACGTCATTATGTTAAAAAAAACTTGAAATTATGTAAAAATGTCTGTAACATAACCTTGCATGAATTTTGATACATAATGTGTATTTATGTACAAACCTATATCAACACAATGTATACATTCCACTTGTATATAAACATGTGTTTATTCACCCTTCCACTACAGCTAACAACAAAACGAGAGAACTTGACCTAACCTACTCAGGTGTTTGCTTACTTATTATTTGAATATGAGATTAACAAGTTGATGCCAATTCAGAATATTCTGTAGCGTAACTGTTTGAACATATGTGGTTTAGGGAAGTCCTTATATTATATGTAGTTTTCTGCTGCCCCCAGCCAAGGGAAATCCTGTAATTGCAGAGGCCCAATTGCAAAGATATCTCTTACTTTGCTAACACTGATAGTTAATAAAGAATATAGCATTTTCTAATAAAAATCGTCAGATGATTGTTTTGTTTGTTGTCATCAGCAGTTCAGAAGGAAAGTTTCAAAACTTTGATAAGTGGTGGAGGGAACTTATTTTAGATTTTAATATTAGTAATGAAGGAAACTGAAGTTTACATGTGCACTGAAATTTAAAATAAATATTAACATACTGGCATTATTCTTTGATATTTCAAACAATGGCTTTATTCTGTGATATTTCAAACACACTAAACAGTTTAAAGAAACCTTTGATCTGACAATGTCCTGGAAATATCTAGACGTGTCAGAAGGCATCTAAACATACACATATTGATGTTATATTTCAATATCTCTCTCCGAGTTTAATCTTCGGTGTTCCTCTCCCATCACGACAGTGATTAATGGCTGTTCCAATTACCTGAATTCTCGCTCTAACTTGTCCTCGGATCACCATTTACCTGTTGGCAGGTGACGAGACAACGATTACTTTGATTATAGTGACAACACACTCAAGCTCAATCTAAACTCATTAAGTCAGACTATGTGGTTGATAGTAGATTATGACAGTACAACACCTATATAGTAATTAATGACGTAAGGACAGTACAACACCTATATAGTAATGACATAAGGACAGTACAACACCTATATAGTAATGACATAAGGACAGTATCATCTTATTTATTAACCATCACATGATGACAGAAAGGGTTTTTTGTACAGGTCAATCAAATTACAATTGATAACATAACTTAAGATTATATTTGCACACTTATGACTTAAATAAGAACTTGTACTGGTCCCGTGTATTATATGTAGGAAATTGCTAACATTATTTTACACCTGTATATATAGGTATCCAGGTATATTTTGTATGCAGCAGTTTGTTTTACACCTACCTGGGTACCCGGGTATATTTAGTAGACCAGTCAAGTGACTATAAATTACTACCCTGTCAGACCTGATATATATATATTGGTAGTGTGTACTGGGATGACTAATCCATCATGTTCAACCTTCAGATTTACATAAACACTCGCCATACATCAATTTTACAATTTGCAGTCTCAACAGATTTAATCAAACTGATTTTGTAGATGGCTTATTATTATGTTCAGACTAAGTTGCGGTTATTTTGAGTTATCAGTATATTGGTAGAATATTGTGGTAGTTGCTATTATTTTGAGTTATCAGTATAATGGTAGAATATTGTGGTAGTTTGCTATTATTTAGAGTTATCAGTATATTGGTAGAATATTGTGGTAGTTGCTATTATTTTAAGTTATCAGTATAATGGAAGAATATTGTGGTAGTTTGCTATTATTTTGAGTTATCAGTATATTGGTAGAATATTGTGGTAGTTGCTATTATTTGGAGTTATCAGTATATTGGTAGAATTTTATGTTAGTTTGCTATTATTTTGAGTTATCAGTATATTGGTAGAATGTTGTAGGTAACCTGGTCGGGGAGCTCGAGGGTGTGAACAAATAGTCGGGGAGCTCGAGGGTGTGAACAAAAAGTCGGGGAGCTCGAGGGTGTGAACAAAAAGTCGGGGAGCTCGGGGGTGGGAACAAATAGTGTCGGGGAGCTCGAGTGTGTGAACAAATAGTCGGGGAGCTCGAGGGTGGGAAAAAAAAGTCGGGGAGCTCGGGGGTGGGAACAAATAGGGTCGGGGAGCTCGAGGGTGTGAACAAATAGTCGGGGAGCTCGAGGGTGGGAACAAATTGTCCGGAGCTCGAGGGTGTGAACAAATAGTCCGGAGCTCGAGGGTGTGAACGAATAGTCGGGGAGCTCGAGGGTGTGAACAAATAGTCGGGGAGCTCGGGGGTGGGAACAAATAGTCGGGCAGCTCGAGGGTGTGAACAAAAAGTCGGGGAGCTCGAGGGTGGGAACAAATAGTGTCGGGGAGCTCGAGGGTGTGAACAAATAGTGTCGGGGAGCTCGAGGGTGTGAACAAATAGTCGGGGAGCTCGAGGGTGTGAACAAATAGTCGGGCAGCTCGAGGGTGTGAACAAAAAGTCGGGGAGCTCGAGGGTGTGAACAAAAAGTCGGGGAGCTCGGGGGTGGGAACAAATAGTGTCGGGGAGCTCGAGGGTGTGAACAAATAGTGTCGGGGAGCTCGGGGGTGGGAACAAATAGTGTCGGGGAGCTCGAGGGTGTGAACAAATAGTCGGGGAGCTCGAGGGTGGGAACAAATTGTCCGGAGCTCGAGGGTGTGAACAAATAGTCCGGAGCTCGAGGGTGTGAACGAATAGTCGGGGAGCTCGAGGGTGTGAACAAATAGTCGGGGAGCTCGGGGGTGGGAACAAATAGTCGGGCAGCTCGAGGGTGTGAACAAAAAGTCGGGGAGCTCGAGGGTGGGAACAAATAGTGTCGGGGAGCTCGAGGGTGTGAACAAATAGTGTCGGGGAGCTCGGGGGTGGGAACAAATAGTGTCGGGGAGCTCGAGGGTGGGAACAAATAGTGTCGGGGAGCTCGAGTGTATGTGTGTTGGTTATGAAGCTCTGAAAAATCCAGATCAGCTCAATCCTTATTCTAAAGGTGCTTTTGGAGTCAAATTGAAAAATAAATACTCAGGATGATTAATAAATATGTACAATGTAAAAAAAAATAGAAATAAAAAAAAAGCCTTGTTGATTGCTAAATGAACCGTTTTAGATAGAGAATAATACTAACTTGTATTATTTTGGGGTTCAAGGTGGATTTCGTTAAGATAAATCTACTTCAGCCAACGTTTACAGAGAATTTGATAATTGTTTATGCAGGTTATATAATATGTTACACTTGAGTGTAAGCCAGAGCTGTGCTGTCTATGGGGGTAATACATTGTTATTGGATGGTAACAAAGAATTTACTAGGCAATGCACAGAAACACTGTTATTAGGAGCCACAAGGAAAGTTAATTCAGATCCGAGATAAGGTTTGTTCTTAGAAGATTTGATATTGTGTGGATTTGTGTGATTTTAACTTGCGTGCTGTACTGGGTGGTCTGTGGGGCCCTGGATCGTTACTTTGGCTTTATGGAGAAATAATACATGGTAATTGAAGTGAGCGAGTCCGATGTTATCGGTCCACTAACTTTTTTGGGGGTATACTACTTAAATGAGCTCATATATACAAGTTAATGTGGGCTATGGTGCACTTGTACAACTTGAGTGTAGTCTTAGCGACCAAGTATTGTCCATATTGACTGTCACGTGTATTTGTTCTCAGGGTTGTTTAAAGTCTTCCTCTCTGCTGTAACTTTTGGTTGTCTAATGAGTAATGAAAAGTTAAAAGCCACACTTCAATGTTTTTTGTAGATGAGACATTTAACAGGAATAATCCTGGTAAAAAAATCAATAGTGACGACAAAAGGTTAATATTACAAAAAAGGAATTCGCAAGTAGGATATGGAATTCAAATTCATATGGCATCTGCTGGTATGAATAGGAGGATAATGTAGAGGAGGGTTGAGATCAGGGTAAATCTGATGATATAGAATAGATTTAGCTGGAGTAGATAGCAAGTTTAGTTAAAGTTCTATATATATACACTGAATAGTTAAAGTACTATATATATACACTGAATAGTTAAAGTACTATATATATACACTGAATAGTTAAAGTACTATATATATACACTGAATAGTTAAAGTACTATATATATACACTGAATAGTTAAAGTACTATATATATACACTGAATAGTTAAAGTACTATATATATACACTGAATAGTTAAAGTACTATATATATACACTGAATAGTTAAAGTACTATATATATACACTGAATAGTTAAAGTACTATATATATACACTGAATAGTTAAAGTACTATATATATACACTGAATAGTTAAAGTACTATATATATACACTGAATAGTTAAAGTACTATATATATACACTGAATAGTTAAAGTACTATATATATACACTGAATAGTTAAAGTACTATATATATACACTGAATAGTTAAAGTACTATATATATACACTGAATAGTTAAAGTACTATATATATACACTGAATAGTTAAAGTACTATATATATACACTGAATAGTTAAAGTACTATATATATACACTGAATAGTTAAAGTACTATATATATACACTGAATAGTTAAAGTACTATATATATACACTGAATAGTTAAAGTACTATATATATACACTGAATAGTTAAAGTACTATATATATACACTGAATAGTTAAAGTACTATATATATACACTGAATAGTTAAAGTACTATATATATACACTGAATAGTTAAAGTACTATATATATACACTGAATAGTTAAAGTACTATATATATACACTGAATAGTTAAAGTACTATATATATACACTGAATAGTTAAAGTACTATATATATACACTGAATAGTTAAAGTACTATATATATACACTGAATAGTTAAAGTACTATATATATACACTGAATAGTTAAAGTACTATATATATACACTGAATAGTTAAAGTACTATATATATACACTGAATAGTTAAAGTACTATATATATACACTGAATAGTTAAAGTACTATATATATACACTGAATAGTTAAAGTACTATATATATACACTGAATAGTTAAAGTACTATATATATACACTGAATAGTTAAAGTACTATATATATACACTGAATAGTTAAAGTACTATATATATACACTGAATAGTTAAAGTACTATATATATACACTGAATAGTTAAAGTACTATATATATACACTGAATAGTTAAAGTACTATATATATACACTGAATAGTTAAAGTACTATATATATACACTGAATAGTTAAAGTTCTCTATATATACACTGAATAGTTAAAGTACTATATATATACACTCAATAGTTAAAGTACTATATATATACGCTGAATAGTTAAAGTACTATATACACTGAACTACTTATACACAGGGAAGCATTTACATTGCAGGTTACATCTAAAAATATCTTAGAAAAGTCTTCAAAAACAACAGCATGCTAACTTCCAAACCTCATCAAATCAGTAGAGATTCAAACAGAATTACAATGATCTGTAATTACACAACACAATCAATATATATAGGCATCAACCCTCGTATCCCGTCTTGTATATATATATACACTGAATAGTTAAGGTACTATATATATACACTGAATAGGTAAAGTACTATATATATACACTGAGTAGTTAAAGTTCTATATATACACTGAATAGTTAAAGAACTATATATATACACTGAATAGTTAAGGTACTATATATATACACTGAATAGATAAAGTACTATATATATACACGGAATAGTTAAAGTATTATATATATACACTGAATAGTTAAAGCACTATATATATACACTGAATAGTGAAAGTACTATAGATATACACTGAATAGTTAAAGTAGTATATATATACACGGAATAGTTAAAGTATTATATATATACACTGAATAGTTAAAGTGCTATATATATATACACTGAATAGGTAAAGTACTATATATATACACTGAATGGTTAAAGTTCTATATATACACTGAATAGTTAAAGGACTATATATATACACGGAATAGTTAAAGTACTATAAATACACTGAATAGTTAAAGTACTTTATATATACACTGAATAGTTAAACTACTATATATACACTGAATAGTTAAACTACTATATATACACTGAATAGTTAAAGGACTATATATATACACGGAATAGTTAAAGTATTATATATATACACTGAATAGTTAAGGTACTATATATATACACTGAATAGATAAAGAAATATATATATACACTGAATAGATAAAGAAATATATATATACACTGAATAGATAAAGAAATATATATATACACTGAATAGATAAAGAAATATATATATACACTGAATAGATAAAGTACTATATATATACACGGAATAGTTAAAGTACTATAAATACACTGAATAGTTAAAGTACTATAGTACTATATATACACTGAATAGTAAAAGTACTATATATATACACTGAATGGTTAAAGTTCTATATATACACTGAATAGTTAAACTACTATATATACACTGAATAGTTAAACTACTATATATACACTGAATAGTTAAAGATCTCTATATATACACTGAATAGTTAAAGGACTATATATATACACGGAATAGTTAAAGTATTATATATATACACTGAATAGTTAAAGTGCTATATATATACACTGAATAGTTAAGGTACTATATATATACACTGAATAGTGAAAGTACTATAGATATACACTGAATAGTTAAAGTATTATATATATACACTGAATAGTTAAAGGACTATATATATACACGGAATAGTTAAAGTACTATATATACACACTGAATAGTTAAAGTACTATATGTATACACTGAATAGTTAAAGTACAATATATACACTGAATAGTTAAAGAACTATATATATACACTGAATAGTTAAGGTACTATATATATACACTGAATAGCTAAAGTTCTAGATATACACTGAATAGTTAAAGTAGTATATATATACACGGAATAGTTAAAGTACTATAAATACACTGAATAGTTAAAGTACTTTATATACACTGAATAGTTAAAGTGCTATATATATATACACTGAATAGTTAAAGCACTATATATATACACTGAATAGTGAAAGTACTATAGATATACACTGAATAGTTAAAGTATTATATATATACACTGAATAGTTAAAGAACTATATATATACACTGAATAGTGAAAGTACTATAGATATACACTGAATAGTTAAAGTATTATATATATACACTGAATAGTTAAGGTACTATATATATACACTGAATAGTTAAAGAACTATATATATACACTGAATAGTAAAAGTACTATATATATACACTGAATAGCTAAAGTTCTAGATATACACTGAATAGTTAAAGTATTATATATATACACTGAATAGTTAAGGTACTATATATATACACTGAATAGTTAAACTACTATATATACACTGAATAGTTAAACTACTATATATACACTGAATAGTTAAAGTACTATATATATACACGGAATAGTTAAAGTACTATATACACTGAACTACTTATACACAGGGAAGCATTTACATTGCAGGTTACATCTAAAAATATCTTAGAAAAGTCTTCAAAAACAACAGCATGCTAACTTCCAAACCTCATTAAATCAGTCGAGATTCAAACAGAATTACAATGATCTGTAATTACACAACACAATCAATATATATAGGCATCAACCCTCGTATCCCGTCTTGTTACTGCTACCCTCGCCTTATGTGCTATACATGTATCCACTGATTTTCAAAGGTGCCTGTACTTCATGAATTGGAATTATGTCTGTACATTTAAACTAATTAGAAATAAATCAGTATGAAATTTTAGTGCTTATTCTTTTGTGAAACATTCCTGACACATTTTGATTTCAAGAATTTCAAAAAAGAAAAATAAGGATTATTGTTTTGTTTTGTTTAATGCCAATTTTCCTTCCAGTTTTTGACCTGTGACTTTTTATTTTGAACCAAATATCTCTGGAAAGTTTTTTTTCTTTGTTGGGTAAGATAAGTCCGCTTAGAAATCTGTTTTTCTGTCTTCATTATGTACAAAAAATAATCGAGTGTTAGGGTAAGATCATCATTATATCAAAATAACATGGAAAAACATTGTAAAAAATCTTGGTACGGAAAATATAAGTGATTAGAGAGTGAAAAACAAAACAGATAAAGTGTAACAAATATGTCATATATGAAATTATTTTTAACAAAAAACACACCAAAAATAAACTAACACTAAAATAATTATTTTCATATTAGTATGGTGTTTACAATAATGACAAATAAATGCATTGTGGTGGGATATTAAAAATTACTACATTAAACAAAATAACTTCAGAGATGGGTACAAATAGAAGATATTTAGGTTAGGGTTGGTTTAAATATAAGTGCCCGCAGTGATGAATTCCATATTTTCTACAACAGCTGTAACAGTTAATACACCTAGGATGTTGTAATTTGATGAAGCTATTATTATTTCAAGATGGAGTGTAATTTGAATAAGTATTTTATTACAGTATTGGAGCACAAACAGATTGCATTAGTGTCACTAATATATTGTCCTTTTTAGCTGCAGATGTCCATTGATTTTTAGAAATATTTAGCTTGAATTATGTAGAAATATAAACAATGTCACACTCTAACCTACCTTCAAAAAAGAAAAAGTTGCCTGATTGGTTGAAATACAAACATGAAAGTCAAAGATGTCGCACAGGAATTCCTTTATCTTTCTAAAGTGACCCACTCCTTTTGTACTGTTTATAGGCTTTGAAAGTTATTTTTCCATTAGATTTATGCTATATCCTGTATACTGACGTTTTTAAAGGGAGTTGAAAGACTTAACATATCAAATATCATAACCATTAGTGTAGAGGAAAACCTTACTTTAAGCTGCTTTATAATCAAGAGGTATGGGGATCAAAATCCTTGTGACAGAAGTCCATTCTAAGTCAGATAATTGCTGAACAAATTGGAACATTTTTGAATTGGAGATATGATTGATTGATTGATTGAATTTATGTCCGCTTCACTACCGAGTAGTTGGGTTATCAAGCAGACGGATATTGGAGATACAAGACATAGAGAGCAATGGAACTCTCTTCCATAGGTGATAAACGTAACCATATATGTGGAGGGGTGTTTATTAGGTCATACATGTAACCATATATGTGGAGGGGTGTCTATTGGGTCATTCATGTAATAATATATGTGGAGGGGTGTCTATTGGGTCATACAGGTAATCATATATGTGGAGGGGTATTTATTGGGTCATACAGGTAATCATATATGTGGAGGGGTGTTTATTGGGTCATACAGGTAATCATATATGTGGAGGGGTGTCTATTGGGTCATTCAGGTAATAATATATGTGGAGGGGTGTTTATTGGGTCATTCAGGTAATCATATATGTGGAGGGGTGTCTATTGGGTCATACAGGTAATCATATATGTGGAGGGGTTTTATTGGGTCATACAGGTAATCATATATGTGGAGGGGTGTCTATTGGGTCATACAGGTAACCATATATGTGGAGGGGTGTTTATTGGGTCATACAGGTAACCATATATGTGGAGGGGTGTTTATTGGGTCATACAGGTAACCATATATGTGGAGGGGTGTCTATTGGGTCATACAGGAAACCATATATGTGGAGGGGTGTTTAATAGGGCATACAGGTAATCATATATGTGGAAGGTAGTTTATTAGGTCATACAGGTAACCATATATGTGGAGGGGTGTTTATTGGGTCATACAGGTAATCATATATGTGGAGGGATGTTTATTAGGTCATACAGGTAATCATATATGTGGAGGGGTGTTTATTAGGTCATACAGGTAACCATATATGTGGAGGGGTGTTTATTAGGCCACCATAGATTTGGGATGGTGTTTATTAGGTCAAACAGATAGATGTGGAGGGATGTTTATTAGGTTGTTGTACAGGTAAGGCCCATTTGATGAGATTTCTAACTAACACCAACAGATAGACTACAAACAACAATCTTAGGGGAATTCTAAGGCGTGTTTCCACAGATAGAAGATCTATGGTGTAGTAACGGCCATTTGGGAGGTTCTAACTAACACTACAAACAACAATCTTGGTTGAACTCTGGTCTAGGTGGTACTTCTACAGGTAGATCTGTATGTATTTGTAGCTCTGGTGACAGCTTCAGTGGTGTATAGCTTATCACCAGACAAGTAGCAGCCAGTCATTCTTGTGTGAGGGGTTATCTATAAACAATAATTACTGTGACAATACACTGACCTACCTGTAGCTATCCATTACACATTACCCACCCCACTTATGTGAGGAGTTAAATAATAATTATATGCAGAAAGATATGAAAAGTCATAATTTTCAAATGTATATAATTTTCTCCCACTACCACTATGCGTCCTCACTCCTGACTTATTGTGTTGAATAAACATGCTAGATAAAATATCTGAACTTTGTGGGAGAAAATGGTCCCTAAACTCGTGATAGTTGATAGGCATGTTTATCTCTGGCTCAGTAATTGAGAAAATGTTCAAATTGTTAAGGACCCCTTGTAAAGCCTGTGTCTTTATTCAATTGGAGAGGCTCCTCATTGGGGAGGCTCTCTTTTTCCACATCCATTTACATGGCTATTGTGTCAACACGTTTTATGCACAAGACTGTTCATCACTTGAGGCTGTATGTACGTACCAGGCATTAAATATCAGAAATCTTCAGCATTGCCCTGGAGAGTTGTCTGAAGCACTGGACTGGTACTATCACTGTGTAATGGTATTGTAAGTAGTAGATTATTCTACTACACTGGACTGGTACTATCACCGTGTAATGGTATTGTAAGTAGTAGATTATTCTACTACACTGGACTGGTACTATCACAGTGTAATGGTATTGTAAGTAGTAGATTATTCTACTACACTGGACTGGTACTATCACAGTGTAATGGTATTGTAAGTAGTAGATTATTCTACTACACTGGACTGGTACTATCACAGTGTAATGGTATTGTAAGTAGTAGATTATTCTACTACACTGGACTGGTACTATCACAGTGTAATGGTATTGTAAGTAGTAGATTATTCTACTACACTGGACTGGTACTATCACAGTGTAATGGTATTGTAAGTAGTAGATTATTCTACTACACTGGACTGGTACTATCACAGTGTAATGGTATTGTAAGTAGTAGATTATTCTACTACACTGGATTGAGGAGGTCTTGGAAGCCTGTAAGTGACAGCTTATTGTATAATGGCAGGTATAGCTAGACTGTTGATAATACCTGTAGTGGAATACAATAGCATGACAGAAGACAGGTAGATAAGTGCTATACTGGAAGTTACTTATAACAGCTTCAGGGTCTGTAGGTCTACCTGTAGAGGTCTACGTGTAGGAGTACACACCTGGGCCATCACTAGACAGGTGAAATGGCCTGCTGTAGTTCAGTACACACCTTCCCAATCACTAGACAGGTGAAATGGCCTGCTGTAGTTCAGTACACACCTTCCCAATCACTAGACAGGTGAAATGGCCTGCTGTAGTTCAGTACACACCTTCCCAATCACTAGACAGGTGAAATGGCCTGCTGTAGTTCAGTACACACCTTCCCAATCACTAGACAGGTGAAATGGCCTGCTGTAGTTCAGTACACACCTTCCCAATCACTAGACAGGTGAAATGGCCTGCTGTAGTTCAGTACACACCTTCCCAATCACTAGACAGGTGAAATGGCCTGCTGTAGTTCAGTACACACCTTCCCAATCACTAGACAGGTAAAATGGCCCAAGATGGTCTAACTAACAGCCACTGTGGTAGGAAGAATTCTATATATATGTCAGTGACCATTGTTATGTAATAGATAAAGCTTGCCATGCTGTTCAAAGTCTGTCAATGATAGTTTACAAACAGAACATGATTTGAAGTCTATCCTGTAATGGTATGTAGCTTAAACAGTCAAGGGTATGGTAGTTTGTTAAAGACTAGAAATAACTGTAAGACAGAAATCTATATACATAGAGGTTTGTTAGGTTGGACGCTGTGTCAGAAGTCGGTTGGTGGACTCTAGCTAGAAGCTACCATTTATAAGTTCTCCAGTAATAAAACAATGCTGCATGTCTTGTATGCAAGACCTAATTTTTGGGATGGACCCATTTCAGATAATTTATACGAAAACTGTCTTGTTATGCCAGAGTAAAATGTTTTGTAACTTAATGTAATTTAATATGTACAATTGACCACTTTTCTAATATAAAAGACTTTCATTCAATGTTAACTACCTTTGACTAAAATCTGTCGGGGGTGGGGGAAATGTCTGAAGTTTTAAAACTGGGTCAATTGTCTGTGATAACATCTTATTTTAAAAATTATTGGTAGTAGTCTATGACTGAGTCATCATTTACTTTCTCGTGGCCTTTCTGTAATGATTGTTTAATCATTCTACATGTTTTTCAATCATTTGGGATGTATTGATATTACGCTAATTAGCTACATGCATGTTATATATCTACACTATAATTGAAAGTTGATGCACATGACTGTTGAAATCACCGAATGTTATTTGTATTACAACAAGCTTTCTATATTGCTTGGTACATATAGGGCGACTTGTCAGTGGTAACACTTATGTAGCAGCAACCTATGAGTGTTATACTTCTAGATTAATGTCAACTCCGAAATGATTCAAGCAATTTTACTATGTGGCCCTTAGCACATTATCCTTTTGTAAATTTTCATTGCAGTTTTTAAACTGGGAATTTTCATTACCAAATATTTCATATGATATTTTTGCGCCTTTTGCCTTTATTTTGGTTATGCTTCTATATATTGTTTTAATTTTGTTAAATAATAGAATTTGAATAAAGTCTGAAACGAAAAACACGCTGTAAAATGATTCATGAACAGAATTAATAGGATTTCCCAAGAAATGAAATAAAAATAAAAATCATTGAAGAAATCAATAAATGTACAATTTTTAAAATTCTTTGATTAAAATATAGGGTGACTATAATTGATCTTTGTCTGGTACGAGTAATAAGAAAGGCTATAATTTATACGGCGTGAATTTTATAGTTAAGGAGGTAAGCTAGCTAATTGGCAATTTTAGATATATTATTTACTAGACGTAGCCTTGGACTGGGTATGATAAGTTCAACAAGGCCCACCTGTGAGTCTTGTGTTGAGTCGTGTCAGAGGAGGAGAAGGTGATCAAAGATCTCAATAAAAGGGGGTCGGATAGGATGGGAGATGGAAGGAGTGCTTGGTCGTGTAATGTTACTGATAAATGATAGAACAGTTTCTCTCAAACACACTAGTAAGTATAGCAAGTGTTGCCATGTGCTGCTGGTCAGTCTACTTGTCAGTGGCTGGCACTGTAAACACCAGCTGGTGGAGGTCATCAGAGGTCAAATTCTGACAAGCCCACTGACCCGAATACACAATTACTGGACTAGACTCTATGGGGAGTCAATCAAGGTCAGCCAGTACCAGTCAGATCTGATGGCACCCCATGTTTGTTGTGTTTTGAGTGAGGACAAGGTCAAATAAAGATTTGACAGTTGACACATAGCATTCACACATTGTGATGTTTTAATAGCCTAAGGAATAGCTGCACACTTACTTAACCCTTTCACTCTTAGAGTCACTCTTTAACCTTACCGAATCAATGACTGGTCCAGTCCAGTTTAAAATTATAGGGCTGAATGAGTTGCAACTATTTCCTCCAAGAAGAGTGTGTAAGGCCACAACCTAGTTATAATATACCCTATTTTGTTCCTAACAGAGCATAAGGCCACTTGTTAGCCTCTCTGCTGTGCTCTGGGTGATACTGTCTCCCTAAATTCCGTCTCTAGTAGTTCTATACTTAGTAATACTTGGCGTCCTCTCTTGTACTTCATGGGGAAGATATTTAACTCATTCACCCCTGAAAACACATTTGAACTCTTCCAATTCAAAGGTTGGAATAGTTCATTATGAAACTTCAGGGGTGAATGAGTTAAGGTCAACATACACGGTAAATAATTGAAGAGTATGATAAAAGACAGTTTCCTTCGAAGGCATATTGATATAGATATAGTAAATACCATTGCTAGTTAAGGTGAAACTCAATAAGTTGGGGTTAGGACAGGGTAGACATTGACAGATAGGTGTTTGTATATGATAACACTGCAAGCCATTTCAGCAGAAAACATAATTTATCAAATGAGGAACCCCTGTTTGTCAAGTGAGGTCGACCCACCACAAATATGCGGGTAATGTGCGGAGACAGAGTTGTGAAATCTAGGATTGGTTTGTAGATGTCAACTGTCATAGTGTGGTGTATCTATTATCACCAAACCACTGATAGTGCTGATGAAGATGGGTCTGTAATGTTTGTGTTCCTACAGTGAACCATTATACATGCTGATTGCCTACAATTTCAGCATGTTGCTTGTCAGATATGTCCGTTTGTTATTATCTGTATAGGATTATCATTACAGATGTTAATAGAATCATTGATTTTCACTTTTGTTTTCTGGAGAGATAGAAGTTTATATGTAGGTAATATAAAACCTAAAATCTGATACAATTTTGTTTCACTTTTCACGCAAGGATTAAAAAACTATAAAAGTGATTAGATAAGATTGCCTCTGATAACATTTTTGTACACATGATTTCTATAAAAGTTAACCTAATCATATTGATATCAGTGGGATCTTATTAACTCATTCACCCCTGAAGACACATTTGAGCTCTTCCAATTTAAAATTTGGAATAGTTTATTATGAAATTTCAGGGGTGAATGAGTTAACCATAAGCAAATTATTTAAAATCAGCCACCCCCGTTATTATCACAGAATTAGAATCCCTCCTTACCTCCCCCCCCCCCCCCCCCCCCCCCCCCACACACACCCACACATAAACACCCAGGGACACAAATACCTGTGGTGTAGATACAGATGTAGGTAGGAGTGTTACCATCAACAGGTAGGCTGTCCAAACACACCCAGATAACACAATGGACCTATCCTGATTAGTTTGAGGGAGAGTCTATAAGGAAAACAAATGTGTGGGTTAAATGGGAGTTGAAGGGGGGAAACATGCATGGATACTGCATGTGTATAATTAGGGGGAAAAAACATTGGCCAATTGGATGGGAAATGCATGAGTGGATAATGGTAGGGTAAAACATATTTTTATAGTGAAAGGGAAAATCATGCATGAGTATCGAGAGTGAAAAATACGTGGATAATAGAAGGAAAAACATTTAAAATAGAAAATGTCTGTAAGACATAAATGCCTCCTCTCATGGATGGGACGGGACAGAACGCGACATGACGTGATGGGACAGACATGGGCAACACTATGTATGCGCCCCCCCCCCCATTTATGACGGGGCCTTACAAATGGGAGGGGAAAACATGTTGGTATGGAGGGAGGAATACATGATTGAATATTCAGAAGGTAAAAATATGAGGGGTTAAACAGTTGAGGAATGGGAGGGAAAAAACGTGTGGAGTATGTATAATGGGACGGACAAAACAGCTGAGGGTAATGGGAGGGGGGAAATATGGTAGAAGAAATACATGCAATTGTAATGAGAAGGAAAAACATGTTTAATGATTGAGAACAAGAATCCATTATGAGAATGAGATATGTATAGGAAGAGGAAGTATGCTAATAGCTATATAAAAGGTTACATCAATACTACACACAGCACAAGCCAACTAGGGTTATTGTGTATAGCAAATTATACTTATTGTGTGTCATAACAGCAGAGAGCTGGGAAAGGCAGTATCAGATTTCAGACAGTGCTTTGTGTGGTACATTGTATTGGCAGATCACAGTGTGTATAGCCTTTGTCATGTAGGGGTCTTTACTGCCATATAAAGTACCATATGTTTCTGTGACAGAGGTCTAGTACCTTGTGATACAAAATGTTTCTGTGACAGAGGTCTAGTACTGTGTTATACCAAATATTTGTTGTGTGACAGTGGTCTAGTACTGTGTTATACCAAATATTTGTTGTGTGACAGTGGTCTAGTACTGTGTTATACCAAATATTTGTTGTGTAACAGAGGTCTAGTACTGTGTTATACCAAATTTTTGTTGTGTGACAGGTCTAGTACTGTGTTATACCAAATATTTGTTGTGTGACAAATGTCTAGTACTGTGTTATACCAAATATTTGTTGTGTAACAGAGGTCTAGTACTGTGTTATACCAAATTTTTGTTGTGTGACAGGTCTAGTACTGTGTTATACCAAATATTTGTTGTGTGACAGAGGTCTAGTACTGTGTTATACCAAATATTTGTTGTGTAACAGAGGTCTAGTACTGTGTTATACCAAATTTTTGTTGTGTGACAGGTCTAGTACTGTGTTATACCAAATATTTGTTGTGTGACAGAGCAATGCTTTCAACATACAAAGTACTGTGTTATACCGAATGACCAAGGTCTTGCAATGGCAATGCCAAGCTGTAAGCCTTAAAAAAATACCAAAAAATATATGGGCTATTAAGGTTTTGTTTTGTTTTGTTTAATTTTGTTAAACGTGCTATTAACAGCTTAGGTCATTTAAGGACGTGCCTCCGGCAAACATGTTTTTATTTACAAAAATGAAACAGTTTTCTAATTGGTCAGAAGATTTGAAAAAATTGACACTTGTCAAGTTTGGAGATGAGTCAGTGCAGAATTATTTACCAGTGTATTCTGTTAATCTGACCAGTGGTGTATTCTGGGTGTCAAGGTAATTTGACCCCTATGTATTCTGGTTGTCAAGGTAATGAACACCTGTGTATTCTGGTTGTCAAGACAATATGACCACCTGTGTATTCTGGTTGTCAAGACAATATGACCACCTGTGTATTCTGGTTTTCAAGGTAATTTGACCTATGTATTCTGGTTTTCTGTATACCACCTGTGGAGTTTGTCAGAATGTACCAGCGCTGTACCCAAAACAGGACAGTACTCAAAACAGGACACTTCTGGGTAAACGACCCAAGAAACTTTCCTGCAATGCAAAGAAGTACTTTTATGTATGCAGTTTTCGCTTGATGATAACTTTATGACAGTTTAACTGTATATAAGTTTTATTAGCTGCAGATTATCGTTACATGGACAATTAAAAGGTAAGAATAATCTCCAAAGCAAAACTTTTAGTGATTACGTGCCGTGAGATGCTATTTATTTGCATATCATTTTCAAAAGTCTATTTGATCAAAACTATTGCTAGTTTTGAGAAAAAACAATGTAAGCCAAAATACCAAAGTGTCCCTTTCAGAGTATGATAATGCCTGTTCAAGGGTCTACCTGACTCTGATTGTATTTTACATTCTATTTATAGAAGTATGCGCCAGTAATACCAACTTGTAAAAGAAATGAACAGTGGATGGTATCTCTTTATGAAAAATGAACAAATATGTTTGGAATTGATAGTATGGTATAAAGTACAGTGATGTTTATATAAATGGTGTCCTGATTTGGGAACAGTGATGTTTATATAAATGGTGTCCTGATTTGGGTACAGTGATGTTTATATAAATGGTGTCCCGATTTGGGTACAATGATGTTTATATAAATGGTGTCCTGATTTGGGTACAGTGATGTTTATATAAATGGTGTCCTGATTTGGGTACAGTGATGTTGATCATGCCATCTTTCTTGTCTAACCAAGTGTTATATATAAAAGTGTCGGGTGATGAGTTACTTGATGTCTTGTTGACCAATCTTTCAAACTGTACACCTATTTGCCCAGAGGTAGCATCCTGACCTTGAGGGTTGACCTTGGTGTTGGTAGATAGAGTCTTGTATTGATTGGTAGCCATAGTAATGAAGCTATAAAAAGGAGTTGTAGGTGATTGTAGACCAATTGCTATCAAGAGTGGCATGTTCATTTTGTCTATTTTATGTCTTTAGTTTGTTATTTTCCTAAAACATTTTGGCTGCCCTGTTTCTGTGAAAGATTGGCATTGTTCCAGCAGTATTATTGTTTAATTAACTGCCTTCGATTCAACGCTCTTTGAGAACATATTGGAATTAAAAAACTGGGAGGAACAAGTATCCAGTTGTTAACATTCTCCGCACACAATTTGGGGAAGAACGATACACCAAGGTACATTATTAGCATGGTCACTCAGAAGGGGGATGCATTAACGGAACAGAAAATTCATTACCAATTAAGTGCTGTTAAATTTTAGCACATTATTTGACATGCATAGATGCAGAAAGAAAAAAAATATTAAAGGTTTCTTGGAATTAAAATTTAAGTGACTTGTGTTGTGCACTTCTGTTCCAAGTGATGATTTAATATTCTGGGAAGATCCTACTGACGTCGTCGTATCTATGTATTGTAATGTGCCTGCCACTAAACATCTACACTTCATTATAATAACTTCATGTGACAACACCGTATACAAAAATGGTGTTAACGCTGTACGCTTGTGTAGGGTGGCAGGTTGATTATGTTAAAGGCGGTATGTAATTATTCGTGGGTGATGCTACTATACAACTGATCGGCTGAGAATCCCTGAAAGGCGATTGGCAGGATGGATGAGTTCCACACAGGTGCATCTTAGGTGCTTCAGGTATAATGTAGCTGCCACTCGAATTTTATTGCATTCAGGAAATTTAACAGGCTGAGAAGTAGTGTAATAAACCGTCACATAAAAAAATGTCATGGAATGTCACAAAACTCTTCTCGAACAACTTGTAGGTGATCAATAAATTTGTATCTTCTAAAATATCTTATGCATTATCTGTTCAAGGTAGATAAAAGAAAAAAGTTTGCCAGAAGAAAATTAGATTTTTGTTGCAAGTCTGTTAGATTTTAGTTTCATTGTAATTAAATGGTGTATACAGTGTAGATAAACTTGATAGATAAAGATGTACAGAAACTGGATTGCATGCTTTAGGTTGGAGTCGCATGGGTTTGAATGGTTGAGTAATTAAATCACACCAATAAGAACGCTGTGACCTGCTCAGGGAGTTATAGTGTGTCTGTAGTCCAATCACATTTCATATCTCTGGTGAAAAAAGGAAAGTCAAGTAACTGTTGCAATGTTGCGGTGGTTACTCAGTAATAGGGCTGGGACGAATAAGGATTTTTTCGAATCAGTTCGATTTCGATTTCGATCCCTTCGAATCGATTTTTTCGGATCGATTCACTTGATACACACTTTCTCATAAAAACAGCAGAATCAAGTATAAAACCTTTATTTAAGGTAAAATAAAACAAAAGTAACAGTTAATAAAGTTACCATGGTAACATATTAAAGGTATAACAAAACAAAAGTAACAGTTAATAAAGTTACCATGGTAACATATTAAAGGTATAACAAAACAAAAGTAACAGTTAATAAAGTTACCATGGTAACATATTAAAGGTATAACAAAACAAAAGTAACAGTTAATAAAGTTACCATGGTAACATATTAAAGGTATAACAAAACAAAAGTAACAGTTAATAAAGTTACCATGGTAACATATTAAAGGTATAACAAAACAAAAGTAACAGTAAATAAAGTTACCATGGTAACATATTAAAGTTTTACCAAGTTAAAATGTTTTCACTGCAGGGGTAGATTGTGTTGATGTTGATTGCCGCGAGTCATTAATTGAAATGCCATGCTTTCTTTTTAAATGATTTGACATCAAAGATGTAGACCCTGTTTGGTATTTGAATAAAACAGTGTTCCCTGTCACTTTTGTAATTGGGGTTTTTGTACCCCCATACCTCTCAAAATGGGGGGATGGCTGCATATATTAGGGGTTCACCTTATCTAAATCCCCATGGGTATGTAATATCATCACAAAATTGTTAACTATTTGTAGCAATGCCATTTTTACATGTTTTTATATATTTCCTAATATTTCCAGCCTGTCATATAATAAAAACACCAAGAATTAGTCAGTAACAGAATGAAAATTGTGTAAGGAGGCAGTACCCAAATCGGATCAGTACCCAAATCGGATCACTTTTGGCAAAAATACTTATACTTCAATAAATGTGCCAAACAATCAGTTATAACAATGATGTATTCTTAGCCATGCACCAGTTTATTTCTACAGATGATTCGTTTTGATTCGTTCAAATTGCACAAGAAAACGTAATTCAAACTCAAATGTCAGTGTTTTGATTACGTTTTTAAAAACTGGCGCGTATTAGTTATAATGAAACAGAGATCATGTAACTTACCCTCACTGGGCACAGACAGTCATTGTGTAAGAATATGAACTGAAAGTTGTTGTCCTTAGCTGACGACAGAAATCCAAATAGCGTCTGCTGTTTTTTTCCGTCATTCATGATCAATTACGCAGTATAGTGATAATCAGCCCCGAGGATACCGATAGTTCGGCAACGCACTTGGGTATTATCGCAGGACAGTGCAGACTCATTACCTCCCGTAGTAATTATATTCGCCGCTTGGTGCGCTGCATGCATTGTTTACTACCGGACTTCCGTCATTCGTGGGAAATTCTGACAGTCGCTTTCAATCTTCTGAATATCATCATTTAAAATACAAACATGCTACAAAAATTACTTAACATTGTACAAAATTATTGTGCGTACACTGGAGAGCACACCATTTTCTAACACTTAGAATTGGAACCGAACCGAACCGATTTCTGGAGATCCTTATCGGTGACTCGATTCGAAAGTTCTGATTCGCGAAGCACCGATAATTTCGGTGCACCGCACACCCTTACCCAGTGAGATGTATTATGTAGTTGTAGGGTATGTGGATAAACCGGATCATTTTGTCCCAGTAGAACGGCATTAAACAGAATCCTGATGGTAATGTATCGGGTGTTCTATGTGAGGGAGATGCCAGCTCAGCTACAAGGAGGCACTGTGTAGGAAGGGAAGTGGCCCAAATTACAATCAATATAGATGGAGATCAGAGCATACACAATGGAGTTAGCCATTGATCTAATTCCCATGGAGAGACTAGTAATACTGCTGTGCACTGGGGACGCGGTAGACTGAGGCGTTAGGAGCTATTGTTACGAGTTATGGTGCTCGGCTGTACAGGTGAATGGCATTACCGCATGCCGCCAGGTGAACCGCATTACAGTATGCCGCCGATGTTGTTTGTTGTAACTGCATTTTACTGTCACCTGTGTATATATGCAAACATCAAATTTTTAATATGAGACAAAAGGTAGTTTTATTTGTGTTTTTTTTTCAAACAATGAGTGATCCGAATGGATTTCCTTTAGAAGTAAATGTGAGGTGGCTTTATTGTAGAGACTCCCTGTATTACTGGATCAATTGCTTATTGTACGTAAGCACACTGGGCTGGCTTATATAGTTTACCAGAGCAATTCATTTTGCGATACACCTGGGGATGAATCAATTTACTGGGACCGGAAACACCTTTGTACTACCTTAATTGAGGAGATTAGCACTAGGACATAGGTGGCTGACTTAGGAATATGCAAATTACCACAAAACTGTCAGTTTTTAAACCAATACAAATATGTGGTAGTGATCATATTAATAGCTTTTACTGTAAATTTTTTGATCATTTTTCATACTTATTTACTTGAAATTACCTGTGTACTGGACTTGGTTGATTGTCGGCGACCATGCAGGTAGCTCAAATGGAAGAGCATCCGTCTAGAGTGCGAGAGGTCCTGGTTTCAAACCCTGGTCGTTTCATGGCTTTAGAGCACTGGATATTGTGTTGATACTTTATATACTTGTAATCGTGTTGATAATCAAAATACTATAAAATTGTCTCAGTAATTTCACAGGTAACACACTTGGCTGTATTATTCAAACTCAACTGTATATTTGACATAAGGAGTGATTGGAATGCTACAGTACCAGGTAGAACGGCTTGTACCGGACAGGCACAGCACCTGGCAACGGCCATATTTATCACGAGGAGTTGTTTACATTGGATTCTGGGATAGCTGTGGATAGTTTCAATTTTAGCGCACACTTGATGGAAAGCATGTGCTTAACATGGCACATCTGGTAGTATACATGTTCAAACACATACAAGTTTAGTCATTTAGATTGACCTTGAAAATCATACATAACTCGGCTATAAAAATAAGGAGTATAAAGTCTTTCAGGGCTTGAACACTGCTTTTGAAAATCCTGCTAAGTTGAGTGAGTTTGAATGACCTTGGAATCCCACAGGAAGCAGTTGTGATCAGGAATAAGCGGTGTTGTGTGTAAGCTAACAATTTTTATGCCTGATGATTACTTACAGAAAATGCAATAAAACTATCTACCAATCAGGGAGGGTATGCTTACTTAATTAGGTGTGAAGTGGGGTAGTAGGGCTGTAGTAGATGGTCTACAACTAGCAATACAGATATTCCCATAAAAAGGGGATGCACTGTATAAAAAACGTATGTTTACAGTGTGTTTACAGTATGTTTACAGTGTGTTTACAGTATGTTTACAGTGTGTTTACAGCGATACAAATGTAAAACCAAATTCCCTGCAGAAGCAATTATTACTGAAAACAAATACATGTTTATTATTGAGATTGGAAGTAAGACTTTAGGGAGTATATACACTGGAGGGGTAAGGAGAGATAAAAGCTGCGAGTGTTGGTAGAGGAGGGGGCCTCTATGAGGGACCCTATTCATGGCACTGATGACTGAGTCTGTGTAGCATTGTTGCCAGGCGTATAAATATAATCAGATATGTCAGATACAGACCGGCATGTGATTGTATAGGCTCATATGAAAAATCATGTTACAATCTCTGTGGTTCAGCATTGATACAATTTATCAAAGGTGACAATTATATTTTATTATTTCCTTTATATAGTAGTAAAATGTATTATAATGTCGCAAGTAAACTGTACAGGGATTTCAGAAGGAGCATATAACAATTCATATTGAATGATCCCTTGTCAACATTAAAGGTAGATTCATGAAGAATTACTGCTACATTATTAATCATCAAGATAGATTTACGAAGAATGAAGTTATTATTATCGAGATAGATTTAGCAAGAATTATGTTATTAAGATTAAATGAACTAAGAATAAAATTTATCTGAAATGCGTGTATGGTTTGTAAATTGTTACAAATTCATATTCAATATGATAAATGATTTTTTCCCATTATGTTAGTAAAGGAAAAGCTAGGCAACAATTCATCAAAAAGTCTCCCAACATAAAAAATGTCCTGACAGATGTCTTAAGTAATCCAATCTTCAAGGAATTAGTTACCGAGTTCAACCATAAGTATGATATACAATCTTGTGAGAATTAAAACATCATCATGATGGAGCGTGATAACGCGGGACTTGTGCTTGACTGCACAGCAGTTAGAGAGCCAAGAGGGCGCTCTTGAAATGTGACATGGATGAGGAAGTATTGGAGGTGATGTCGGTAACATACATACTAGACATTTGTAGATTACTCAGAACAGACTCACTATATCTGTAACCCAGAATAGACTCCCTACACATGTAAAATACCCAGAATAGACTAGCTTCACATGTAAGTAACCCAGAATAGACTCGCTATATTTGTGAGTAACACAGAATAGACTCGCTATATTTATGAGTAACACAGAACAGACTCGCTATATCTAACCCAGAATAGACTCGCTACACATGTAAGTACACATGTGAGTTGCCCAGAATAGACTCGCTATATTTGTGAGTAACATACAGACCAAACTCACTTCACATGTGAGTAACTCAGACTCGCTACACATGTACGTAACCCGGAATAGACTTGCTATTTTTGTGAGTAACTCAGACTCGCTACACATGTAAGTTACCCAGAATAGACTCGCTATATTTGTAAGTAACAAAGAATAGACTCGCTATATTTGTGAGGAACATACAGACCAAACTCACTTCACATGTGAGTAACTCAGACTCGCTACACATGTAAGTAACCCAAAATAGACTCGCAATTTTTGTGAGTAACTCAGACTCGCTACATATGTAAGTTACCCAGAATAGACTCGCTATATTTGTGAGTAACTCACAGACTCAATACACATGTATGTCACCCAGAAAAGACTCCCTATATTTGTAAGTAACATACAGACCAAACTCACTTCATATGTAAATAACCCAGAATAGAATCACTATATTTGTGAGTAACCCACATAGCAGACTCGCTACTCAAGCAAGTTACCCAGAATAGAATTGTTTCACATGTTGGTAACATTGATTAGACTTACTGCTGTACAGATGTGGATAGCACATACTATATAACATGGGAAATATATACTTGCCACACTTGTAAGAAGGTAACACATGGAGTAGACCTCACTATACTTGTGTGCTGAAATGTGCTACAAGTTTTTGTAAAGGTCATCCAATGTGTTGAGTGTGTCGGTATTAAATGCGTGTCCTATTTAGTCTGATGGCAGTTTGCACTTGAGTGCTCTAGGTTCGTTGACAAGAAATGATTTTTTGTCGTAACCTATGAAGCTGCTGTACTTGTGGAGATAAGGTCATTTATGGGAGGTGATTTGGTGTAAGCAAATAAATCACTTGGCATTTTAGCATTCCTCTTTTCTGATCCCCCTTTCCTACTTGACATTTAAAAAAGTCTTGTATGTCGGCACTTGTACATTAATTCAAAAATGAAACATTTCCATTAATTTCACACTGAAATGTTGCAAATTTTCAGAATAAATTGTTTGAATTTCAGGAAAAAGTATCCCAAAAAGACAATCAAGTTACAAAAGTAAGAAGTTTGAATCATAACAATGGGTGGCCAAGTACCATCTGGATCACTAGCCCTCCACCACGTGGGGCAGTGGCCAAGTACCATCTGGATCACTAGCCCTCCACCACTGGGTCATGGGTTTGAGGCTGACGTGGGGCAGTGGCCAGGTACTGGCTGCATGTCAGCATTTTTTTCTGGGTACTCAGTTTTCCTCCACCACCAAAACCTGACCATAACTGTTAATAGGAACACAACCAAACCAACAGAAACCCCCCTAACATAGCCAACCTACCTGTTTAGGTTTGCAACAAATTAAAATCCTATGCTTTTACAATAGTTTGTCATAAGTACAATAAGTTGGATTCAAATGAAACATAAATGGGACATAAATGGGATATAAATGTCTTTGAAGAACGTTTTACCCTGTTTTACTGTAAACATGAAAGTTCTACAATACAGAGGTTCCATTATGGAAAAGTTATACAGTAAAGAAAGGTTCTGAAGTGGAAAGAAGTTTTACTGTCTATCGAGGTTCTGCTTTGAAAGAAAAACAGTTCTACAGTACAGAGGTTTTAACACATGGTGGACCTGTAAACAGTTCTACAGTACAGAGGTTTTAACACATGGTGGATCTGTAAACACATGGTGGACCTGTAAACACATGGTGGACCTGTAAACACATGGTGGATCTGTAAACACATGGTGGACCTGTAAACATGTTCCACTATTTAGCTGATAGATGTAGGCTGGATCCACGTGACTGGGGGTGTCTTACAGAGGCGTTAGATCAGGTGCTGTTGATTGGTATAAATTCTGATAAATGGCTTTTACTGTGGCTGCTGTGTGTTTGAGGATTACACTACGTCTTTGTTACACCCCTTGATTCCTCTTTCATGTCAAATGACCTCAGATTTCGTTTACCAGACTTCACACCAGGAGAGAAAGTGTTAATTAGCATTCTATAATGAATTCTGCTCCACAAAGACTGGTTAGGCTGAATTGTGTTGAATCATTTATTATCCTTTTGTTTAACGCAAGTATTGTTCTGAAGAATGAAATATCTGCAATCTGTGTTCCTATCACACGAAATGAGTGTGCGATGCCTTCTAGTTACAATAGTCGACACGAAATGTTGGTGGGTACATTCCTTTGTGGTGTGAAGCCATTTAGATCGTTTCGTGGTACAAACTTTCGTGGATATCCTATATTAACAAACAGTGGTCACGTAAATCATTCAAAATTGTTGTATTTTTTTTCGTGCTCCAATAACAAAATGTAAAAACCCCGAATATTCATACACAACGAAGATTTCATGTTATCCAGTATTAGGTCAGGCAATTGAGTTGAGTGCTCTAGACGAGGCCAGTATGTGATTGTCATTTTATATTAAAAACGCTGTTGAGTGTTGTCATTAATAAACATATATATTAAACACTTGCTGTTAATCTGACCAATTATGGGATACGAAGATTTATGAAGCTACAGTACCGATCAATGTGCGATTCAGTCCAGATTTACAGAGAAGGACCAACGCTATGCAGGACCTCCCATTATTGACATTTATTGTGTGCTTACAGACATATCAACTCCTTGCACTCTGATAGATCAATGGGAATGTTGTAGAACATGTTTCGCGGTGATAAATGGAGGATTTGGGATTTAAAGCACGATGATGTGTGTATAGAATGTACCTGATCATGTCTTAATTACCTGGACTAATATATGGGTTAATTTCCTGGACGTTATATGTAGACAATTATTTACCCTTCTGACTATAGCCAAGATGGAATTTTCAAACTTCATATATTTATATATTTACATTTGTGCTGCAACCCACTATATGAATATTACCAGCAGAAATGCATTTCATTTGATTATGTAAGCAAAAACTATCGTGACATAACACTTGGTTTACTTATGATGTCATAGATTTACCTTGTTCAATGAGAGTATTGTCACTTCGCTTCGGATAACATGGAGAATGCCCCTGCGTCAAACGCTCAAATGACTACAGTTAATTATTAGCACCAATTTTATTTAAATAGGGCTGTTACGCCAATGTCATTTAAAGGACGACACATATACAAAACGCAGTAAATAATAAATTATTTAAGAACAAATAAATGAAATTAAACAATAATTCTATAGTGAAAATGTAAATATAGGGATTGAACGGCGTTTTTTCAAAATTTCATGCTTGTATGAACGCCAATCGGTTACACCCATGTTGAAATAAGGTAATTCATGTCATACCGGCATGAAAATTAGGAAAAAAATGCCATTCAATCCCTATACATGTGGATACATCTTCGAGGATTATTACGCTACTTTTTTATGTTGATCACAGGGACCTATATTTTCCACTTCACTGACTTTGGTTAGAAGTTGTTTTTAGCTGTATCGAATTGGAATTTGTTCCTAGCTCCATTTCAATCACAGTGGGAGTCTGGTCATTTGTATGTTTCACAAACATTTTCTAGTACACTGCCATACACAGCCCTGAACTTGTGATACGGTAAACTAGGAGGTATATTCAGTAACTACATGCCAGTTGATGGGCGGGCAGGTAACATCCTAATGGAAATTTATGGCCTTTTATCAGGTTCATAGGTGGTAAGGAGTATACACAAATTATGATAAAAAGTTAAGTTAGTTGCCAAGAATTTGTAGCTCTTGTTAGCCTCTCAGTTGTGTTTACACTCTGTATTACTGTCACAGTGATGGGTATATATGGGGGATGTTCTCTTACCTGGGGGATGTCTCAAAACTACAACCCAGTATGTTCTAAAGAATGTCTCAAAATGGCAAATTATACTAAGGAATGTGTCAGAAATGAAAATAGAAGAAGTCTGAAAATCTGTGAATGAGTCTATTGTATATCAGGGGAGACAGGAGTTCCCCAGTGAGTGACGGTTGGTAGTTATAATTATCTAACTTTAGTAAGTTAATTTTCAAATTGTATACTCTCTTGAGGTTAAACAAGTGTCTTTTACAATATGAAGATTAACTAACAAGAGTTGGATACATGATAATCAACCATCATGCGTTTGGAGAACTTTCTCTCTCACAACATTCAGATATAGTATCTAGAAAACCATGTTTCTCTTTTGGAAAACATTATTCTTGTTTCTGATCGGGGCAACATTAGCTATTAACTATGACATCTCAATAGAAGATTAAAATCGATCAATTGAAGACCAATGGAATCACATCCAGGGTGTTACTCGCTATCAACTCTTCGCTGGTTTATCCAATTAGTTGGGAGTGAGGAAAAAAATAGTAGTTGTGGGAGAAATGTCAATATATATACAAACTACAGGATACGAAGAAATGTTTTAAAAGAATTGTATTGTTGTGTTATGTGTCAAACTGTCATAGCTAAAAACCTTCAGGATAATGAGGAGGGCAGACAAGGGGGATGTCTCAACATTACTAGCCAGTTTTTACTTTATAACTCTACCTAAATTAGGGAACTGCCCACTATATTCTAGCTATTAACTCATTCACCCCTGAAGACACATTTGAACTCTTCTAATTCAGAGGTTGGAATAGTTCATTATGAAACTAAAGGGGTGAATGAGTTAACTGAATATGATCAAGGGTACTGCCTGGTTGTATAAGCTACCATGCACCCCCATGTATAAAAGGAGATGTCTCAAACACAACATTCAGAGCATAGGACATACCTCAGAGATGTTATTGGGGGGGAATGTTTCAAAAGTACATGCTACCTGTACTTGTCAGTCCTGCCTGTCTGATGGCGGAAACTATGTAGATTGTTATTGCAGAGATTACAGAACACAAAGAAATACTGGTAGCTATAACATTAAAACTGGTATAGTTCAGTTTTATAGATGTTTGGAGTAAAATTCTTCAAAGTTTATGGGTCAGAAAAGGTAGTTCTGAAGCAGTTGATGGTTTACACTTCATGCCTGCTAAATTAATTAGGTATTAATCGATCAGGTGTATGTTCCTGAAGGAAACACTGCCTCTTATTAAACAGGTAAAACGTCTTCGAGAAAGTGTATCTCTAGCAAGCAGGCATGATGTCCTCGAAAATTGTATCAGGCATGACATCCTCCGAAGTTGCATCTCCTTTTAAACAGGAACAACATCCTTGGAAAGTGTATCTCTTAACCAAATGGATACAATGTCCTGAGAAAGTGTTTCTCCTATCTAACAGGAAGAACATCCTGGAAAAGCGTAATTCTTATGAAATTGATATGATGTCCTTGAGAAGTGTATTTCCTGTCTTACTAGTAATAAGTCCCTGAAAAGAGATATAAACAGGAATGACAGCCTGAGAAAGTGGATCTTCCATCAAATTTACGTACAAAAGTTTACTGTGACGTTGTGAACAGTTCTTGAATGTCAGAATATTTCAGATAAAAACAATCATCTCCCTACTTACAACAAGCTTCCGATAACAAAGTCCTTTTTCTCTCTGTATTATTTATTGTAAGACAATACATTGATCTTTTACAAAAAATGTATCCCACAGCTGGTGGGGTCGTGGTGTCAGAGGTTTGGTTAAGGTGATGTGGACTATAAGTGTACCTTATACTGCAGGCAGCAGTATATAGATGTAGCTTACAGACATACATACATATAATGTATATAAGGTGATGTGGACTATAAGTGTACCTTATACTGCAGGCAGCAGTATATAGATGTAGCTTACAGACATACATACATATAATGTATATAAGGTGATGTGGACTATAAGTGTACCTTATACTGCAGGCAGCAGTATATAGATGTAGCTTACAGACATACATACATATAATGTATATAAGGTGATGTGGACTATAAGTGTACCTTATACTGCAGGCAGCAGTATATAGATGTAGCTTACAGACATACATACATATAATGTATATAAGGTGATGTGGACTATAAGTGTACCTTATAGGCAGCAGTATATAGCTTACATACATACATACATATAAAAGATGGAGCTTGTTTGATACCGTGGTCCTTAAAGCCCTGCTTTGTCTCTGTAATGGGTCCAACATCTCTGACAGTTAGACAGAATACATCAATGCTGATACAGAGTGCCAGCTTGCTGCGTCTGACGGGGCTTGTTTGAGTAATGGACTGGACACTCTAGATCTGTTTTATGTCTGGTATCTGGGGGTATTCCTTCTGGTTGGCTGATGTAGGGTGTTATATTGGACATCTGTTAAATGCTGATTGCTGAGTGCCTGTTACTTTATTTTGGGGAAATGTTCTTAAATTCAGTTACGGATGGTACATTTTTTTTAAATAAAACAAATTGTCACCCAGTCTGACACTAAAGTACAGAAATTCTTGCTCAGAAAGATGGCGTTTCAGAACGTCAATAAATCCAGAGTGGGCTAATCCGAAACATCCATCAGATATAAAATACAAATATCCAGTTCAATCCAATAAGACGCGTCCGTCACCATGTGTAGACATTAATGACACTGGGAGCTGTGTTAAGTTTGTCTAGACATACAGTAGGCCTGCTGTTATGTACCGGGTCTAATCCCAGGCAAGGTTCGGTGCTATAGGGTTAGAGGGAACTGGTACCTGTTATTCAAGGCAAGGATGATCAATTGTACTGTCCCTCCTAAAAGCCTCTCGATGATGATCGTTTGTATAGACCATTGTAAAAACCTGTTGATAATGATCAATTTTACTGACAATCCTTAAAACCTTAAAAATAAAGATATTTATTACAATTGAGTTGGAAAATTAATATTGTTTTGAGATTGAATTTTATGTATTAGATCAGGTGCTATGTAAATAAAGCTGAACATTCTGAAAATAAAATCAATTCTATAATTAGTCTAAATTAGTCTAGATTAGATAAATTGATTGGATCTGTAGGTTTATTATATGATACTGATTGCACCTCCCTATAACAGATTATTACTGGCAGGTCACATGACCAATGGCAAGTGATCGATGTCATGGTAATTAGATATGCAGCACTAACCCGTTAGCATTGAGGGGTGATGAATACCGCAGGAAGGATGGAAACGTATGTGCACACCGGTAACCCTTAACGTGTAACGTTCATCTACAGAAGTAGGTATCTGATCTGTCTCTGTAGGCTGTCAATAAACATCAATGTTTGGGGAAGCCCTTTCTAGTTTTCATAGCTAACATCAAGGAGAAAGGAAAATATACTGGTAAAGTGCTAAAAGCATAGGTATTCTCAGGCTTTTTTTAAATTTTTCTATTGGCTTCCCGACCCTGATTCATATGCACAGAATACTAGTATCAGAACAATGATGTGTGATCTTGTAGCAGTGCTCTCCAGTGGCATTGTGATCTCGTGTTGTTATGATGACATGCCAGTGTGCTTGATGCTGTGGCAGTGTTGCCAGTGTGCTTGATGCTTTGGCAGTGTTGCCAGTGTGCTTGATGCTGTGGCAGTGTTGCCAGTGTGCTTGATGCTGTGACAGTGTGCTTGATGCTGTGGCAGTGTTGCCGGTGTGCTTGATGATGTGACAGTGTTGCTAGTGTGCTTGATGCTGTGGCAGTGTTGCCAGTGTGCTTGATGCTGGGACAGTGTTGCCAGTGTGCTTGATGCTGTGAGAGTGTTGCCGGTGTGCTTGATGCTGTGGCAATGTTGCCAGTGTGCTTGATGCTGTGGCAGTGTGCTTGATGCTGTGGCAGTGGTGCCGGTGTGCTTGATGATGTGACAGTGTTGCCAGTGTGCTTGATGCTGTGACTGTGTTGCTAGTGTGCTTGATGCTGTGGCAGGGTTGCCAATGGGCTTGATGCTGTGACAGTGTTGCCAATGTGCTTGATGCTGTGTCATTGTTGCCAATGTGCTTGATGCTGTGACAGTGTAGCCGGTGTGCTTGATGCTGTGACAGTGTTGCCAATGGGCTTGATGCTGTGACAGTGTTGCCAATGAGCTTGATGCTGTGACCGTGTTGCCAATGTGCTTGATGCTGTGAAAGTGTTGCCAATGTGCTTGATGCTGTTACAGTGTTGCCAATGTGCTTGATGCTGCACCAGTGTTGCCCATGTGCTTGATGCTGTGACTGTGTTGTTAGTGTGCTTGATGCTGTGGCAGAGTTGCCTATGTGCTTGATGCTGTGACAGTGTTGCCGGTGTGCTTGATGCTGTAACAGTGTTGCCGGTGTGCTTGATGCTGTGCCAGTGTTGCTGGTGTGCTTGATGCTGTGGCAGTGTTGCAAATGTGCTTGATGCTGTGGCAGTGTTGCCAATGTGCTTGATGCTGTGACAGTGTTGACGGTGTGCTTGATGCTGTGACAGTGTTGCCAATGTGCTTGATGCTGTGACCGTGTTGCCAATGTGCTTGATGCTGTGGCAGTGTTGCCAATGTGCTTGATGCTGTAACTGTGTTGTTAGTGTGCTTGATGCTGTGGCAGTGTTGCCAATGTGCTTGATGCTGTGACAGTGTTGCCGGTGTGCTTGATGCTGTGACAGTGTTGCTGGTGTGCTTGATGCTGTGGCAGTGTTGCAAATGTGCTTGATGCTGTGGCAGTGTTGCTAGTGTGCTTGATGCTGTAAAAGTGTTGCCAATGTGCTTGATGCTGTAAAAGTGTTGCCAATGTGCTTGAAGCTGCATGTGGCAGTGCTGCTAGAGCATGCCACTCAACATCCGGTGTTCATTGGAGGTGTTTATTGGCACAATCAAAGTTATTTACTTTGACAGATTATTTTGATTTGTTCCAACCAATATAGAAGGTTTTTTGTTCTGCAGGAAGAAGCCATATGTCTATGTATTACTGATAGGAGGGAGGTTCACCAGTGAAATACTACAGTAACCATGGAGTGTCTTTAGTTCAGTATTCATCAGATGCCTTTCCTCTACTAACTTGCAAAGTAATATTTATAATGGAACTGGAAATTAACTCATTCACTCCTAAAATTTCATAATGGACTATTCCAACCTTTGAATTGGAAGAGTTCAAATGTGTCTTCATGGGTGAATGAGTTAAACGTAAGATCACCCTGACCTGTACGTCCAGTGTGTTACACCAGGACACAAACTCCATGGATGAATCCTTTTCTCTATGTCTGAATCTCCAATCACTGGTAATGATTTGAACTCCCGGTTAATGGCTAACATGACTCAGGTCCAATCATTGCTGCAGTACAAGAGACATTTTCACCTGGAGGGAATTACTGATAAATAGGGGATAGTAACCTTGCTATAGCAACCAACAGTCAATGTCCAGAGCAGGGTTACACAAGCGTTTGATTGATGAGAGATTTAAAAGGGTGTCCCGTACAAGGTTACCCACATGTTTGATTGATGTAGGATTAAGTTGGTGTGAAGTGGAAAGCTTGTCAAATTATGAGTTTGAGATGCTTTTTAGGTCACCTGAGCTTTAGCTCAAGTGACCTATTGCTATCCGTTTTCGTCCGTCGTCGTCCGTCGTCCGTCGTACGTCGTCCGTCGTCCGTCGTCCGTCGTCCGTTAACATTTTACATTTCAAACTTAAAGTCAAGTTCTGCTGGGCCGATTGAACTGAAAGTTGATAGGAATGATCGCCTCATGGTCCTGACAAAGTGTTGTTATTTTTCGGGTCGATCAGAAATCCAATATGGCCGCCACGGCCGCCATTTTGAAAACCTATTTCAAACTTAAAGTCAAGTTCTGCTGGACCGATTGAACTGAAAGTTGGTAGGAATGATCGCCTCATGGTCCTGACAAAGTGTTGTTATTTTTCGGGTCGATCAGAAATCCAATATGGCCGCCACGGCCGCCATTTTGAAAACCTATTTCAAACTTAAAGTCAAGTTCTGCTGGACCGATTGAACTGAAAGTTGGTAGGAATGATCGCCTCATGGTCCTGACAAAGTGTTGTTATTTTTCGGGTCAATCAGAAATACAATTTGGCTGCCATGGCCGCTATTTTGCTACTAAGTTCTAATAGGCCGATCTCACTTAAAATTGGTCTAGGAATGATCAGCTCATGGTCCTGACAAAGTTAAGTTAACATTATACTATTTTTTACTCAAATTGGTACATATTTCAACAACAAAAATAAATACTATAGACTCAGGTGACCGTTAAGGCCCATGGGCCTCTTGTTAGATAGAATGTTTTGTGAGATTTTGACTTGTGTATGTTAACACTAAAAACTAATCGATAAGAACATTAATAAATGTGCTGTGTTTTGGTTTTGTCTATCAGATATTATTAGTTTTAAATATCTTCCCTGTAAAATGCCATCCAAAAATGCAGCTACATCAAGCTGTGTTTTGTTCTGTTTTAAGGTACTAACAGTCCGTTGCCTTGTGAGTGTTAAACTAGATCATCACACTACAGCTGGAATGTCTGCATGTTGTGGTAACTCATTGCATGTCGACCATTAATTTATAAGGCTGAAGGCTAATAGGAATGCTCAGTATATATAACTAAGTAACTTGTACTGTGCCAGGATGATTTAAAGCCATGAAATTTGTCGTTAGGTAGACACAAAACATGACAAGGCAGTTTGCACTTAGAACAGATATTTATCAATATTACTTGCTGTTAAATAGTTTGATCTCTTATGTCGATTTTGGAATTCCTTTTTTGTGTGTATATATGTCGGTGATTGAGTCACAGTAATTGAATGCCTATAAGTAACTGACAATGAACATGCCCGTATAATTGACTCTTATTGAGTGTGTATTGTTGAGTATATCCTAATTGATTCATGGTAGATATGTCTCTTATTTACTTGTGATGAAAATTCCTTACTGACTCTTGGCCAGTTTGTCTTTAAATGACTCGTGAGTTTGTCTGAAATTGACTCTTGGCCAGTTTGTCTTTAAATGACTCTTGATGACATTGACTCTTGACCAGTTTGTCTTAAAATCACCCGTGATGACATTGACTCTTAGGCAGTTTGTCTTTAAAAGACTCGTGAGTTTGTCTGAAATTGACTCTTGGCCAGGTTGTCTTTAAATGACTCTTGATGACATTGACTCTTGGCCAGTTTGTCTTTAAATGACTCTTGACAAGTTTGTCTGAAATTGACTCTTAGCCAGTTTGTCTTTAAATGACTCGAGATGACATTGACTCTTGGCCAGTTTGTCTTAAAATGACTCGTGATGACATTGACTCTTGGCCAGTTTGTCTTTAAATGACTGTTGATGACATTGACTCTTGGCCAGTTTGTCTTTAAATGACTCTTGATGACATTGACTCTTGGCCAGTTTGTCTTTAAATGACTCTTGTTGACATTGACTCTTGGCCAGTTTGTCTTTAAATGACTCTTGTTGAGTTTAGTAACAACAGAGGGGTGGAGACCCAACGTCCCTGTAAGGAAGTCAGTTTGTGCTTGTGCCCTTATGTAGTAAACTGTAAAACTCAGTCATGTACCACATGGGAAAAATGTTATGTTAAACTTTAATTGAGCATTTCTTTTGTTAAACAGATATTTAAGTAGATATCTGATATGTAAGCACGTTTTAAGCTAAAGTAAATTTAATCATAGAAGAAGGTTTAAGACTCCAGAGTTATTTTTGTACAGACTGTTGCATGTTTCTTATATCAACACATGCAGGATTTGCTCAGGTAAACATGTCTCATGGACCAAACATATAACTCGTTTTTAATAAATCTTGATGAATTTTTAACTGCCTGAGAGATAAATTGAAAATCAATCTGAACAAAATAAATGCTTTTATTGAATTTTAGTTTGGTCATGGTAAAAGATAAACACATAGAGATCATACATTATTCAATATTTTTTTCATAAAAATCTTCTGGAACCTGGATACAATTTCAGTATAGGGAAAAAAATAGAAATTGCCCTGGGGCAAGATACAAGAATATTTATCTAACGTTGGTTACATATATACAGACAGTGTTAGCTTCCAGAGCTATAACTCAAATAATCCTGGAATCTTAACTAACTTGAGTTTTTCTTTTCAAAGTTCAATCTATTACACGTTAAATAAATACTGACTTTTTGTGTTAAGCGGTAATGGTTGAAATGATTGACGTGACACATCTGTGCCTACCAGTAGGTTCTACTTCTAGAACATGTCACAGGAGATGAAATCAAAGCTTACCTCGCAATATGTTTCTTGTTATGCTGATATCACACTTGATGAAAGCCATATAAGTTCATATACATGTATATCTGACACACACCAATCAAAGTGTAGGCTGACAATATATATATATATATCTTACACATCAATTAAGAGCAGCGCTTCAAATCAGTGTACATGCACTAAAACCCTTGTAATAAGCAGTGTTACATGTGCAGCTAAAAGCCTCATTGTTGCAGTGATGAAATGTTGAACCAGGCTGTTGCAGAAATAATGATTCTCTTATCCTTGACAGGTGTATCCATGATTTCCTTGTGTGGTATTTCCATTTCCAACACTTTTATCCTAAACAGGCGTGTCCCTGATTTTCCCAGTACAGGATTATTTTCTTGTCCCAGCAAGGGGAGACACCTTGTATGTTTTCTTTTATGTCACAGTGAAATAACGGAATGACATCAACGTTAAAATACAATCATTCCCCCCTTTGGAGTGTAAGAAAAAAAGAAAACAAAGGTGGAATTTCCTTACACTCAAGCTTACTTCTTTAATTGTCATGTTGAAATTTGCCAATCTTGCTGCCAAGGGAGTAAAATATTTTGATTATTTACAAACTCAGAGAATAAGTATGTGTAAACTGGGACCAGACCATATGTTATATTATTATTCAACAGCATGTAATACACAATAAGTACAGAATGATATGGCTTACACTGTAGTGACTGGCCAGCACTCGAGCAGTACCAGATGGTATTGTCTATTTCATATAACAGTGACTATTGGCCATGTTTCACGCACAGATGATCACATTTATATTAGCAAGAGTGAACAGCAGTCAAAGAGGATACAGAGACGGGTCAGAAAACCTGACTGTAAAACAAAGATGGCATCTATCCAAGCCCAGATAATAATTGCACAAATGAAAATTACAGTTTTAGTATCACTGCAAAAAGCATATTATGTAAGTCAGATTAAAAAGAAGGTTTAAATATACAAATATAATATGCTAAAAATGGTATGTTATATTAACTGACTAGAAATTAAAAAACACCTGGAGGAGTGTGCATTCGCGAGGACGAAACGGGTTACATTAAAAATTTTGCTATATGAATGATGTAAAACATTTAAAAACGTCACTTCGTCACAACAACAAAAAATGTAGACAACTCGCCCAACAGTTAAAATTCTGTCCTATGATATACGAAATTAAAACCAAAATAACAGCAAAGTTTCAAACTGAAAAACTCTAATTATAGATGACAAATGATCTTGAACTATTTAAATGATAAGTATATTCGTGAAAAACACAAAATTTGCCAGGACCTTATAGGAGCAAGCTGCCTTATCAGGCGCTAACCAGAAGTCCAAGTAGTACTGCTAGTATTGTGGGCCAGTACTGTCTGCCAGTGTAGTACTGCCAGTGTAGTAACGCTAGTGTTGTGGGCCAGTACTGTCTGCCAGTGTAGTAACGCTAGTGTTGTGGGCCAGTGCTGTCGGCCAGTACTGTCTGCCAGTGTAGTAACGCCAGTGTTGAGGGCCAGTACTGTCTGCCAGTGTAGTAACGCTAGTGTTGTGGGCCAGTATTGTCTGCCAGTGTAGTTACGCCAGTGTTGAGGGCCAGTATTGTCTGCCAGTGTAGTAACGCCAGTGTTGAGGGCCAGTGTTCTTAAGTGTAGTAATGCCAGTGTTGTCCTCCAGTGTTGTCCGCCAATGTAGTACTGCCAGTGTAGAACCATAGTACCGCCACTGTTGTACCAGCACCAACAGCCCTTGGGACATGTCATTCTGAGTGGCTGGACCAACTGATGGGAAACCGACAGAAAGTATGGTGTGTCTGAGGCTCACTTTCATTGCCAGTGGCAATAATAACTTCTTACTGCTGCTAACCCAAACAAATCCTCATAAGGAAATGAAAGCCAAGGATTTGTTTTTGGATGCAGATAAATACATAGTAGGTATAGATCGTGTTGGTGATAACTGCAGACACACAATACGAGGGTTTTGATCCGGAGGGAGCGACAAATTTATAATGATGAGACCACAACGGTCACATTAAAGTAAAATCTCACTGAAATATTATAACACGGCCACGGGAAGCATGATACCAATCCTGGTCACTTATAATTATTTTCACCATCGTAAGACTATATAGCGATAAGGGGAAAACAATTTTGGTACGAAAGGTATAAGAGGGGATAGCTCCTAATGGGTAGTTAGTATCTTTGTTGGGATTGAAAGTGGACAAGATTAGACTTGGCAAAGAAACCATACACCTGGATAGTGGTCTAGATCACTGATTTGTTAAGCAATTATTGCCAGGTATAAACATAATCAATACCTGGTTGGTAGATATGGACCTACCTGGACAGTTGAGGCTAGGTGCTTTTACCTGTGTAATAAGATGGGTGACTTGATAAGGAGTGTTATTGGAATCATTCTGCTACTGGATATACCAAAAAACTGTCTTTGTTCATTTTTGATTGTGTGTATGTTATGACAGACTACAGACAAATCACCATTTGATATATACGACTGAATGGTTGTTGACGAGTGACCTACAATTGTAGGTTGTTTGAACCAATTATAGTACATTCCAGTCATTGATTACTGGTACACACGAACAATAACTGATCAATGGCTATAAATGACGGGCCTAGTAGTGTTGATAAAGTATCAACATTAGTGTTCTACAAATTGAATAGCTGATCCTGACCTGGTATTCTTTGTAGTGAAGACCAGCACAATTTGTCAGTATAAATATGTGTGGTTGCATGTTGATGAGATAAAGATTTTTCTCACATGAAGTATGGCTGCCCAGACATGTCTGCTATCTCTCCTTGGTCTCCGGGCTTCTTGTGTTTGGTCCAACATTTACTTTTATGTGGGATTTTTTTTGGTGAAGTTGTTTGAGGAGTAGGTGAAGTGTTTCTCTGTTCTATCTAAATCCATTGTTTGGTGTTCCGAGCTTATTAACTGGCACCCCCTACAGCAACCTGTCAAATGTACTTTTACTTAAGAATGTAGAAATTATATCAGCAAAGTTGCATGCCAAAATGTATGCGATAGAAGTTTTCTGTAAGAACTTGGATTAAAACACCAGTAAAATTAGCATTAGAATGCCTGAAGAAAAGCTCTGATTTTACACTCCAGTCATCAGTGCAGATGGCCAGGATTAAAGTATCCTAGCATTTCTTAGAAAGTGTTTTCTCCTGCCCACACAACTCCTAACAACCCAGCTGTGGTATAAATAGTCTGGTTATCGGTGATTAAACATTCAAGTGAGAGGTGGCACTATGAATAAACAATGCTGTATGAAGCATCGGCTTATTGCAAAACAAAAACTTACTGCCTATAGCACATACAAAAGCAGGTACACATGTGGAGGTACTACATAAGGTGACATAGGAACAGTAGCTAGCACAAGATAATGTGCCCCTGGGAAATCCTCATATTACATTGATTGGTTTTATTTGTTGTAACTTACCAGAACAGTACCTTATAAAGCACATCAAAGTGGCTAATTACACGTATAACACCCGTATAAAAATTGCAAGATCTCTAATTAAAACACCTATATCAGGATTCTAATTACAACACCTGTATCAGAATCATAATAACAGCCATGGCACAAGAACTCTATTTACAATATTTATACAGTTCTAATTTCAATACCATTACAAGAACTCTGATAACAATACCTGTACACGAACCTCGGGTTACAATACCTGAACAAGATTTCTGATATACCTGTAAAAGAACTCTAATTACAACACCTGTACAAGAGCTCTAATTACAACACCTGTATCAGAACTCTAATTACAACACCTGTATAAGAGCTCTAATTACAACACCTGTACAAGAGCTCTAATTGCAACACATTTATTTGCAGTTAGGTGAACACTTTTATTGTAAGGTAAGGATTTTTCTTCTAAAATTATTTAAAAAAAAACAACATATTACATTCATGGCAATAAAAGACAATGAATTGATTAGTTTCCAGGGCTGTTCTTCATTTTACAATATAATTGACATTTTAAAACATTACAATTGGAATAAATTGAATATTTCTTATGATGAATGATTACACCTTCATTAAATCATCAAACAAAGAATGATTTGATGACTTTAATTACTAATTTGAAATATGAACTTTTTCTATTTGAAAACAGATAGCATAAATCAGGGCTATATCAACTTACTGATCAGATTTCACTGTCAGACTGACATAGAAAATTGTTATCAGCTAGTCAAATCTAGTCTGGAGTTTTCACTTTGCCACAATATGCTATCGGGACGGTGTCAGCACACACTGAAACAAATCAGCAAACACGAGGACAACATATAATGTTAAAGTTACCTGGGAAATCAGATGTTTGTGTGGCTTTGCTTTTATTGTGTACTTCACAATGTTTTTTACTGTATAGGTGTTAAATTTTGCCGCAGTAATATTTTGCAGTTGTCCCGTCCCAATCAAAACTCCTTTGCGGGGATATAATTTTGTGTTACATCACCAGCTAAAAATATTGCGCTTCAGAAGTTAATTTGATGTTGGGATGATTGGATATATTTTACAAGCATTTTATAAAAAAAAAGGGTAAAATTTGATACTGAATGGGGTCCTTATCTTCATTATATGTCAGTAATATAGTGCACAAATCAGTGCTTTTAACCTTAGTTGTTAATAAAAACCGAACCAATCCGGTCTTTTATCTCGGTATATTCATGGTGTTGATATTCAACGAGAGTCTAATTTTGTGTTCTCTTTGATGATTGCCAATATAGCGAAAATAAAACCTGCCAAGTATTCAGTATAAACGTATTTTATAACTCAGTGACAATATTTAATTTTCTTCTCAAAAATTTAAACCAAACAGCAGTAGAGGACAAAATAATGTGCAAGACAGAATAATGATGTTACATTACTTGAGTTTAAAATGGCACCAAAACGGTCAATTTGATCAGTGAATAAGAACTGCTAAGTCCAGACCAAAGGGGTTCTGCTACTTGAGTAATATGTTGTGTTATCACAGTATGACGTACAGAACCTTGTAAAACTAGTGGTATCACTAGAGTAAGATTCACCAGGTATGTTAAGTATATTATGTCTAATATAATAAGGAGGTGACATGGCATCCCAATTAACATGTATAGTGGGGAGACTCAGAAAATAATCATGAGGTTTACATATATTCATTTCTGTTGCCCACGGAATGAGGCAGATTAATCTGACTTTGAAGCTATGATAAAACATTTAATAGATGTAAATATATTATAATGATGGGTAAAGTGGAACCTATGTTAGAAATTGTTTATGTTGGCTGTGATACACTGGTGGTGTTAACACTATGAATGTTTTGCGTAATGGTTTCTGACAGCCAGCCTTACAAACCGATTTGATTTATATGTACAATGTTGATAACCTGGAGCTGCGGTATTATATAGGTTTACCTTGGTGTCGCTGATATGTTATTAAAGGGACTATATACACACACACACACTCCACTTTATGTTGGTCTATACAAGAACATTACATCACTTAGCAAACAAAGGCACAGTGGTAAATATTCTAGGTTTTGATGAAAAATAGCGATAAAAATAATATTATGGAAATACAAGAAAACATTGAAATTTCTACACTTTTCCCATAGAGGAAAATATCCAAATCATAACTTCAATTGAAAGATTAATGGTAGCTTAAGGATATGATCTACATTCAGGATTAACACCAGTATAAATCAGGAGTGATATTGAAAGGAAAGAGAACAGAAAGTCAATATTACCGTCGCCATTCACCATGTGTGATGGTGAAACATATTACAGTATGTCAAATTTATATCATTGCATAATGCAGGGGCCGTTTGAAAGTGATCAGGAAATCATGAAAACTTATTGTTTGGTATCCTGTATTTATGAACACTTGCAGAATGACAAAGAGGCAAGGTAGGTTACCGCCAGGATGAAGTGAAATGCTGGCATGCATATGCACTATATCAGGAGAAACCTAGCGGTCGGATACCTGGCCTATTGACTAATCTCTCCTCCTCACATCCCAGCAAATATTCCGTGTAAGCGTTTTATTAATCGGTATGACCGGTTTTTATGATGGTATCACATTAATTGTAAGCTGTGTAAACTACTTGGAATCCATAGATGTAAATGTCAGACATTACAAGTAGACATGCTGGAAAGTTTAACTCTTCTGTATGCTGTGTAAGATTGATGGCCAAGTCTTTGGCAGCAATATATCTATCGTACTGTTCACATACATCCTTCCATGGGATGCTTAACTTACTTATAGGTAGAAGTTTGTCTCTGATGATAAAAAAATATCTAGAGAATGATGAATTGATTTGATAACTGACGCTATTATGTTGCTTATTTTTACTGGTGATACAGTATGCTGTGTATTACCAAAAGAAAAATTGGCAAAGTGATAATTGGAATGACAGAGGAGGGGGAAAAAGTTGGGGGGGGGGGGGGGGGGGGAGTTAATAGGCAATGGAAGGGTGGTATATGTATCTCTATGTAGGATTGACAAGATCAAGTAGAACAGCGCATTTTCAGAATGAAAAGGTTTAAAAGAATAGATCACAAAAATGTCACAGTTAGAAGGAACTGTATAATTTTCGCTCAGTCAAACTTTCGCCCTTTGCCTATGACACAAATTTTCGCCCAGTGTTAATTTTGCCCTTCACATTCCATTGCTTTATATATTATATTGTTTAATCATATTTGCTGTAATGATAAATTCACCTTCTACAAAGAGCTAAATTAAACTGTATTACAGAGGAATGATAACGTGTATTACAGAGGAATGATAACTATTACAGAGGAATGATAACGTGTATTACAGAGGAATGATAACTTGTATTACAGAGGAACGATAACTTGTATTACAGAGGAACGATAACTTGTATTACAGAGGAATGATAACTTGTATTACAGATTAATGATAACTTGTATTACAGAGGAATGATAACTTGTATTGCAGATTAACGATAACTTGTATTACAGATTAATGATAACTTGTATTACAGAGGAATGATAACTTGTATTACAGAGGAATGATAACTTGTATTACAGTGGAATGGTAAACTGTGGCGTGTACATTCTGTTACTGATTTGCATGCATACCTGAAATGACTTGACATTAGACTAAATAAAGTATACTTATGTTTTCTTCTTTTCTCTTTACAGGTAAGTGGTTTATGTGGCATTTGGATGATTATGAATGAAGTAATAAATTGAGGCTGGGTGTACTCTGAGCATCCCCACAGATTCATCATTAAGGTAACATTCACGTTTACACATCATTTTATGTTACCTTGACGACATTGTCAAAGTACATCCTAGGTGATTCATTGATGTGCTATGATAGAATCTATCAAACTCCAGGGATAAATATATTTTGGATGATAAGACTTTAACAAGATTTTGTGGTTTAGAAAACCTAATCTTCCACAAACAAAGGGGTAATTGATTATATTTCTTGCCTACCTAACTGAAATGAATAGATTGCCCTGCAAAGTGTTGAAAACAATGTAAATGTCTGGCAGTGGAAACACAAGGAGGTGATTGTCATTTTTTTGTCGGTACGACTCTATTCCCATTATGTCTAGTGTCTATTGCAGATCTGATTTACTGCATAGTTAAAATCTTGCACTTTTATTTAAAGTTCACCTTTAATTTACATTTGTTTCTGAATACATCTAATGTAACAGGAATACAAATGGACTGACATGTTTAAATGGCAGAGCCATTTCTTTTCTTTCAAATGCTGAAAAATGTCACTTGATATTTTTTCCCCCTTTTGTCATTGTTACCTGTGAAATGTGGGACTGAGCAGGGAGCTATTTCTGCGTCACAATCACAGTTTTGTCAGCAAGAGATTGTGTAAGGTTACACAGAAAACACTACACACAAGTAATCTCACAATCAATTCCTGTTGTTGAGTTGGATGCTGATATTTAGAGAAAAATTTCCTTGTCACCTGAAAGTGTCTGTCTATCTTTGTGGCTACAAAAACGTAATTTCCTGATGTTTTTTAATGGTGGATGGCTGGCCATCAGTTGTGCATAGCCTAGCCTACACAGACTTTTGTAGGAGCAGACCATGATGGCCTGTCCTTGACCTGTCCTTGACCTGTCCTTGGCCTATATATCCTTTAGCTAATATAATAGATGTTGATATTAACCTATAGACCCGAGTTGGAGTAGGAATCATCAGCAATGCATGGGCTAGCTACAGATGTCTGCCTATCTCCTGGCTGCAAAACATTTTCATAATGTGAGTTTTTGAGATGTTGACAGGCTTATAATGTTAAATATATATATCGGTATTGGGTTTGGCAAAATTAAAGATGTGAATTGCCAGTCGTTGAAATGTTGAGTGTGTAGTGAACAATGTTGAAAGTGTGGAAGTAGCAAAAGACAAAGTTAAAGGTGTAGGTGGCCGATCCCTTATATCCGGGGTAGAGTAGGTTAAGGTAGGATGGTCTATCCTTACAAGTAGACAAAGTTAAAGGGGTAGGTGGCCGATCCCTTATATCCAGGGTAGACTAGGTAAAGGTAGGATGGTCTATCATTACAAGTAGACAAAGTTAAAGGGGGGGATGACCGATCCCTTAGATCCGGGGTAGAGTACGTGAAGGTAGGATGGTCTAGCCTTACAAGTAGACATAGTTAAAGGTGTAGGTCCGGGGTAGAGTAGGGGAAGGTAGGATGGTCTAGCCTTACAAGTAGACAAAGTTAAAGGTGTAGATGACCGATCCCTTATATCCAGGGTAGAGTAGGTAAAGGTAGGATGGTCTATCCTTACAAGTAGACAAAGTTAAAGGTGTAGGTGGCCGATCCCTTATATCCGGGGTAGAGTAGGTGAAGGTACGATGGTCTATCCTTACAAGTAGACAAAGTTAAAGGTGAAGATGACTGATCCCTTATATCCGGGGTAGAGTAGGTAGAGGTAGGATGGTCTATCCTTACAAGTAGACAAAGTTAAAGGGGTGGATGACCGATCCCTTATATCTGGGTAGATTAGGTGAAGGTTGGATGGTCTATCCTTACAAGTAGACAAAGTTAAAGGTGTAGATGACCAATCCCTTATATCTGGGTAGAGTAGGTGAAGGTAGGATGGTCTATCCTTACATGTAGACAAAGTTAAAGGGGTGGATGACCGATCCCTTATATCTGGGTAGAGTAGGTGAAGGTAGGATGGTCTATCCTTACAAGTAGACAAAGTTAAAGGTGTAGGTGGTCGATCCCTTATATCTGGGTAGAGTAGGTGAAGGGAGGATGGTCTATCCTTACAAGTAGACAAAGTTAAAGGTGTAGGCGGCCGATCCCTTATATCTGGGTAGAGTAGGTGAAGGTAGGATGGTCTATCCTTACAAGTAGACAAAGTTAAAGGGGTGGATGACCGATCCCTTATATCTCGGTAGATTAGGTGAAGGTTGGATGGTCTATCCTTACAAGTAGACAAAGTTAAAGGTGTAGGCGGCCGATCCCTTATATCTGGGTAGAGTAGGTGAAGGTAGGATGGCCTATCCTTACAAGTAGACAAAGTTAAAGGTGTAGATAACCGATCCCTTATATCCGGGGTAGAGTAGGTGAAGGTAGGATGGCCTATCCTTACAAGTAGACAAATTTAAAGGTGTAGGTGGCCGATCCCTTATATCTGGGGAGGGTAGGTGAAGGTAGGATGGTCTATCCTTACAAGGAGACAAAGTTAAAGTTGTAGGTGGCCGATCCCTTATATCTGGGTAGAGCAGGTGAAGGTAGGATGGTCTATCCTTACAAGTAGACAAAGTTAAAGGTGTAGGTGGCCGATCCCTTATATCGGGGTAGAGTAGGTGAAGGTAGGATGGTCTATCCTTACAAGTAGACAAAGTTAAAGGGGTAGATGACCGATCCCTTATATCCGGGGTAGAGTAGGTGAAGTCAGGATGGCCTATCCTTACAAGTAGACAAAGTTAAAGGTGTAGATGACCGATCCCTTATATCCGGGGTAGAGTAGGTTAAGGTAGGATGGTCTATCCTTACAAGGAGACAAAGTTAAAGGTGTAGGTGGCCGATCCCTTATATCTGGGTAGAGTAGGTGAAGGTAGGATGGTCTATCCTTACAAGTAGACAAAGTTAAAGGTGTAGGTGGCCTGCAGCCCTAGCACCAGATGTTGGTTTGAGCAGGCCTTTTTTTGTGGATTGCCTGTGTTCAAGATATTGGTTCCAGTGGACAAAATTTAAGCTATGAATGGTTTAACCTTTAGATGTTGGTATAAATAGGTAAAGTTGTAGATGACCTTTCCTTGAGATTTCGGTTAAATTAGACTGTTAGGATGGCACAGCCTGTAGATTTATGGCCACTTTGCGAGATATTGGTTAGAGTAAGTTAGAGCTTGGAATGGCTTTGCCTGTAAATATTGGTTATACGGTAAAATGTTGAAAGTGTGGGTTGGTCTAACTAACCCACAAGATGCCAACAATGAACCTGTGGACGGCCACTCAGTGCAGAGTGCACCCTGTGATCAGGACTTCAGTATTGATTATATTGTATGGCTGTACAGCCCCACTTTGTTTGTAGACTGGGAAATGATCACATCTTTACTGCTGACACTCCTGTCATACCTTTGTGTGGTATATGTCATATGTTTATGTGGTTTTCCAATGTCTGTCATAGGTTTTTGTGGAGGGAGTCATCACTCTATGTGGTGTGCTGTAAGGTTTTGTGTTGTTTGTCATACATGCCAGAATCGTCTGGAGTATGAAAACCCAGTAGCACAGACTATGTAACGGGCCTGGAATTGGAGCTTTTGGGTTATAAATTTGGATTTCTGACTGTGGTATATCTAAGCATTATTTCTATAATTCAGTGTAGAACATCACACTTGTTTCCTAATCCAGTGTAATATACATGGTGTATCAACAATCACGGCAGATAAATTGTGTGAGTTACACACCGTGTTGTCGTATAAGCTAACAGATTCGACACACAGCTGTGGTTTGATAACATTGCATATCTGCCGTACACCTGGGTGCTATCTGGGGCCCAGGTTGTAGTGTGTGTTTGTCTACCTGGTTAATGTAAGGTATACCTACATATCAAGCGATAGTAACCGTCACCTGTAGACCTGCTGGAGTAGTGCTGATGTTGTTATAAATGATTGTAGAGTCTTTGTAGGCTACAGACGAGTTTTCTGTGGGGTGATTTTAACTCTGGCTGACAGATCCTTGTCATTGATTTTAATTGGAGTTCTGAGTGACTGTATACAGATATGTTTCTTGATGTTTGAGGTGAGCTCATAATGATCAGCTTCTGCAGTGTTTAGACCTCCTTTGTAGGAAATGAGATTGGGGTCCCCTAGAGTATATCACTGTGTCTGTCTCTATCCCCATATATATTTCTCGAGATAATTTCAGAAAAAAAAAAAGAACTAAAATTTCTGAACTTTTACATAGTGAAACACTGTTTTATGTAGATGTGCCATCAAGTTTTAAAGAGTGCCTTGAGACAGTTCTTAAGGTCATTTGTCCTAGGCTCCGTTATAACCAAACAATGACGTAAAGCCCCATCAATCAATCAGTTCTTAAGGTCAAAGTCATTTCCTAAAAATAGTTCAGGGAGTACAATCAAAATGTAAAGTGGCAGGTTGATGCTGTGATTGAGCTTAGGCAGTCCTATATATATCTTAGGTAAAAATGTGAAGCGTGAGGTTGATATGTCATCAGTCAAAATGTGAAGCGTGAGGTTGATATGTCATCAGTCAAAATGTGAAGCAGAAGTTGATATGTCATCGGTCAAAATGTGAAGCGGGAGGTTGATATGTCATCGGTCAAAATGTGAAGCGGGTGGTTGATATGTCATCAGTCAAAATGTGAAGCGAAGGTTGATATGTCATCAGTCTAAATGTTAAGCGGGAGGTTGATATGTCATCAGTCAAAATGCGAAGCGGGAGGTTGATATGTCATCGGTCAAAATGTGAAGCGGGGGGTTGATATGTCATCGGTCAAAATGGGAAGCGGGAGGTTGATATGTCATCAGTCAAAAGGTGAAGCGGGAGGTTGATATGTCACCAGTCAAATGTGAAGCGGGAGGTTTATATGTCATCAGTCAAAATGTGAAGCGAAGGTTGATATGTCATCAGTCTAAATGTTAAGCGGGAGGTTGATATGTCATCAGTCAAAATGAGAAGCGGGAGGTTGATATGTCATCAGTCAAAATATGAAGATGGAGGTTGATATATGTCATCAGTCAAAATGTGAAGCGGGAGGTTGAAATGTCACCAGTCAAATGTGAAGCGGGAGGTTGATATGTCATCTGTCAAAATGTGAAGCAGGAGGTTGATTTGTCACCAGTCAAAATGGGAAGCGGAGGTTGATATGTCACCAGTCAAAATGTGAAGCGGACGTTGATATGTCACCAGTCAAAATGTGAAGCGGGAGGTTGATATGTCATCAGTCAAAATGTGAAGCGGGAGGTTGATATGTCACCAGTCAAATGTGAAGCGGGAGGTTGATATGTCATCAGTCAAAATGTGAAGCAGGAGGTTGATTTGTCACCAGTCAAAATGTGAAGCGGAGGTTGATATGTCACCAGTCAAAATGTGAAGCGGACGTTGATATGTCACCAGTCAAAATGTGAAGCGGGAGGCTGATATGTCACCAGTCAAAATGTGAAGCGGAGGTTGATATGTCACCAGTCAAAATGTGAAGTAGTAGGTTAATGCTATAATTGAGTCTAGGCAGTCTTACATGTCACCAGTCAAAAATGTGAAGCGGAGGTTGATATGTCACCAGTCAAAATGTGAAGTAGCAGGTTAATGCTATATTTGAGTCTAGGCAGTCTTACATGTCATCAGTGAAAATGTGAAGTAGCAGGTTGTTTCTGTTATTTAGCTTAGGCAGGCAGGTACTCCGCAATTAAGACCCACTGCATGCCTTCATCTGAGCTAACAAGACTTGATAAATATAACTTGGAAAGACCTCTTCCATAATTTGGTGGGGCCGCAGTGTCAGTGTGGTAAAGACGTCTGACCGTCTACGACCACTAGCATTCCACCAATGCGTCATGGGTTGGAGGCCTAGGTGAGTCAGTAGCAAGGTACTGGCCGCAGATATTTAGTTCTTTTACCATCAAACTCTGGCACATCCTTAAATGACCATAGCTGTTAATAGGATGTAAAGCACAAACCAACCAAACTTTCATAATTGTTTAAAAAATTTAAAAAAAAGATTTACAAACTGTTTGTCATAGCACTATTGAAAGCCCTGTATATCTGACATCTTGGCCATATATTGTTACATCTTGTTTTTACTGACTGTTGACAACCTGGTGTGTATTGGGTAATATTAACGCTGGCTGTCACCGTAGGCCTACATCGGAGGACAGATCCTTCAAATTACTAGGTAATAACAAAGGAACAGTGAATATTGAATTATATATACTTGTCTGTTACTTGTATATATAAATCACCTTATACTACATCATCAATTTAATTACAATATATGGTAGGCTAAGTAATTGACATAGGTATTTTGATTGGTAATAATACTTTGATATTTTTGTTATTGTACTAAAAGTAAATTGAAGGCGGTACATCTCAATACAAAGCAACACAGACAATAATTATAAGAGAACTCCCCTGACGAAATAATATACGTATGAATACTGAATTACAAGGATCTTTCATACACGTTTTATACAAGGACTACTACTCTAACACTTTATTTCCCCTGTGGGGTCGTGAGCCAATACAAACATTCTGTATTTCCCTGCAGGTTATGATCCATAATCCGACTTTGAAAGAAGCAATTCTTCTAACCTATTGGCTAACTGCTAACTTACAAATCCTTCCATTATTATTTCCTCTCTTAACAATGTTTTCTCGGCCCATATGATATTGATACACAGAATTTCCATAGAGTTTGTCACAATAGCCTGGCCACCTGATATCTGTTGCTGCCTTGCTCCAGTGTTGTGTGACCGGCTCTCCCCTATTGACACAGCCTACAACACTAAACAGATAGCTATATCATTTTACAGTCCTACTAGCCATTTAACAGGATCAAATGAAAGTGGAGAAATATTACAGGCCATTTTTATGGCTCATACTGTGAAAATGAGTAGAATTTCTTTGGCGTCTCCTCATTCACCTCACCATTGTTTGTTGATTTTTTTTCTATATGATGAGAACAGCTTTTATATTTGAAACATTAATATGAAAAAGTGCAGGGTCATCAAATTGCATTTTGTGATTGTTAGGAAATGCCTTTTGTGTTTGAATTGTGGTTCAGTGATGGCCCCATGCATCTGTTAATGTTGACTGTATCTAGCCATCTGGTGATATATTGTTTTGCACCTGTACATAAATAAGAAACTGCCTTATCTCCTGTGCATACATTGTACATTTAATAATAAACAAAAAGTCAATGTTAAAAGTTATGGAGGTCAAGGTCATTAGGGTCAAAAGTCGGGTACTAGTATTACAACATCCCTTAAGCTGGTTAACAAATTATGTAGTTGTAATAATATCAAAATTCAGGGTACCATCCATGAGGCCAAGGTCATTAGTCTAATAATAGTCTTTTATATGACATGCCTGTTAACAGGTTATGTAGTTGTGTCAATATTTGAAGGTCAAGGTTACAAAACACAGGGTTAAAGGTTAAAAGGTCAAAGGTTATAAGGTCAGAAGTCTGAGATCACTGTTGATGTCTCTTCCATATTTCTTTGAGGTGTTCAACCTTTTTGAAGATAAGGTGGACCACACCTTGAGACCCCAAGCCCTGACCCCGGATCACATTGACATATAGCAATTTGTTTTGACTGTGGACAACCTTCTCAGTTTCTGATGTTCGCGCAGTAGCTGTAATGGTGATAGAAGAAACAAGAAACCAAAACAAAAAATACAAAAGAATAAGAAATACAAATATGCACCCAATTAGATTAAAATCATGCTTCATTTGAAAATTATTATAAACATTTTATTATACCCCCCGAAGTTATGGGGGGGGGGGTATACTGGAATCAGCTTGTCTGTCTGTCCGTAGATTTTTTTTGTCCGGAAAACTCCTTCTAAAGTAACGGACCGATTTCAACAAAACTTTCCAGATATGTTGACTTCCACCTGAAGTTGTGCATCCAAGTATTATTTTTTCAAGCTGATCTTTCTTTTACAAAGTTATGGCCCTTTGTTGAAAAAATCCTGAAAATGTTTGTCCGGACAACTCCTTCTAAAGTTATGGATAGGTTTCAACGAAACTTTCCGGATATGATAACTACCACCTGAAGTTGTGCATCTGGATATTTTTTTTTTTATTCTGACCCATATTTACAGAGTTATTGCCCTTTGTTGAAAAATGCTTTTCCGCACTTCTTCAAAACTTCAGGACCAATTTCAATGAAAGTTTTCACATACGATAACTACCACCTTATGTTGTGCTTCCAGGTATTATTTTTTCGATCTGTCCCTTGTTTTGGAGTAATGCCCCTTTGTTGAAAAATATTGTCCTGACAACTCCTCCATGACTATGCGGCCAATTTCAACGAAAGTTTTCATATATGAGAACTACCCCCTTATGTTATGCATTCAGGTACTTTTTCCCCCAAACCCTTTTTTTATGGAGTTATGGCCCTTTCTTGAAAAATTCTTGTCCTGACAACTTTTCCTTATCCACTGGGCCAATTTCATTTTTTTTTACAGATATGGTAACTGCCCCCTGACGCTGTGCATCCAAGTTGTACTTTTTCATTCCAACCCTTTTAAAAGGAGTTATGACCCTTTGTTGAATAAACCTTTGTCTGCCTCATAAACTACTGGGCCGATTTCAATGAAAGTTTACAGATATTGTAATTACCTCCTGAAGTCGTGCATCAGGCTAGTATTCTTTTCATTTCAACCCCTTTTAAGGAGTTATGGCCCTTTGTGAAAAATCTTTGTCCAGACATCTTCTCCTTAACTAATAGGACAATTTTAACAAAATTGGTTCATCTGGGCTAACACAATTTGGTATGTAAGTATGTTTTGGCATGGTGAGGGGCTACAGGAAGTATGTCGGGGACAAGCATACTTAAATCAGTGTACAGCTCGGTCAATAAAGAAATCATAACTGGTGGGAGACTGGATTGCTTTGCCTTTAGCCTTTGGCTTACAGTTCTAGTTACTGCTGTCACGAATTAAAATACAAACAAATTAGGTTGGGATCTTGTACAATGAAAATATCCTAAAAAACTGAGTGTTTTATTACCCACATTAATAACAGTGACGGACAGGATATATTTGTCGCTGGAATCTGACAGGTGGCAGGATTGAATAACAGTATTTACCTGTACATGTAATGTATACACCTTACATCTTATCTATTGTTATCACATGAAGTTTTATAAAGAAGAAAAAAACTACATTACATATTTCTGCATTTATTATTTTCTACCCGTGACATGTACGAGCCTAAAAGTGTTTGGGACCCTGCTGATATCTACATGGCCAGACGTTTCATATAAAATTGTAACAACATGGCGTCTATAAACTGGCTGTGCATGTCACTTAAGGTTTTTTTGCCTGTGAGGTTCGAAAGATGCATGTCCTGATAAACTTGGATAGGCTAAGACCATTCACTGCATAATTAAATAACTTTATAAGGAACAGCCAATGAGTTTACACAATGATATTAACATAAATCAATTGAATAAAAGTGACTTTTACGACCCATCAGTTTTTCATGAAGATTCAGTGCATTAGAAAGTTTATACAATGTCTGTCTATAGGCCATGACGGGCAGGCTAGGGTGGTATATAGACAGACTGGCTAGGGGGGTATATAGACCGGCAGGCTAGGGTGGTATATAGGCAGACTGGCTAGGGTGGTATATAGGCCGGCAGGCTAGCGTGGTATATAGACAGACTGGCTAGGGTGGTATCTAGACCGGCAGGCTAGGGTGGTATATAGCCAGACTGGCTAGGGTGGTATATAGATAAGCAGGCTAGAGTGGTATATAGACAGACTGGCTAGGGTGGTATCTAGACCGGCAGGCTAGGGTGGTATATAGAGAGACAGGCTAGGGTGGTATATAGCCAGACTGGCTAGGGTGGTATATATACAGGCAGGCTAGGGGGGTATATAGACATTAAGAAGGGCAGGCTAGGGGGGTATATAGACATTAAGAAGGGCAGGCTAGGGTGGGATATAGACGGGCAGGCTAGGGGGGTATATAGACATTAAGAAGGGGAGGCTAGGGGGGGATATAGACAGGCAGGGCAGGGGGGGATACAGACAAGCAGGCTAGGGGGGTATATAGACATTAAGAAGGGCAGGCTAGGGGGGGATATAGAAGGGCAGGCTAGGGGGGGATATAGACAGACTGACTAGGGGGGGATATAGACAGACTGACTAGGGGGGGATATAGACAGACTGACTAGGGGGGTATATAGACAGACTGACTAGGGTGGTATATAGACAGACTGGCTAGAGTGGTATATAGACAGACTGGCTAGAGTGGTATATAGACAGGCAGGCTAGGGTTGTATATAGACCGGCAGGCTAGGGTGGTATATAGACAGGCAGGCTAGGGTGGTATATATAGACATTAAGACAGGCAAACTAGGGTGGTATTCATTTAGAAGCAAGAGTCAGAGGTGATAAGAGTGACAGGTAATTGGTCTGTTGAAAATTTAAAAACTAACATTCTACGTGTTTTATAAGTTTGCAATTATCTGGTTTTAATGGCTTATTTATATATAGTGCGTAATTAAGATTTGATCAATTTGTATAGTGATGTCATGATGTCTGTCATCCCTGTGGGAGAAGCCCGGCGCTGTTATTAGATCTTCTAATGTCACGATTTGTTTAATTACAGTTTACAGTTTTAAATATAAACATGAAATATTTTTCCATTTATAATAAGGAAGATTTAATATATTGATATTTCATAAAGATTTAATCTAAAAGTGAAACCATTTAATATATTACATGATGGTCATAATAAGAAGTATTCCATTATTTCCCTTCCTCTTCAAATTGTACAGTGAACATCAAGTGAAATATGATCTATCCTTGATTCTGCTTCCTACGATACATTGCACTGTCAATGTCAGGAAATCTGCTCCAGAAAAATTTGAAAATCTGCCCTGTAACTTATTCACCCCCTAAAGACACATTTGAAGTCTTCCAATGCAAAGGTTGGAATAGTCCATTATGCAATTTCAGGGGTGATTGAGTTAATGTACACAGTAAAGGAATAGTTTTGTTTATCCCTTCATGTCATTGAAATATGATAAAATCTCAAAAATAAGCTGCAGCACATACACACATGCACACATACACAACACACACGGAGGCACGTCCTTAAATGACCTTAGCTGTTTACGGGATGTTATACAATATAAACCAATCGTTGGTCCCCGGAGGAGACTTAGGGTTGCTCTCTGTTCGCCAGTACATCACATTATAGTCTGACACTTACAGTTGTCAAATTAGGATGCAAGTACCTGTTAGGATGGCAGAGTGCTGTGTACTGAGGGTTGGTCTTGTGTAAACGTAGTTATGGCCCTTTGTTCACTATTTGACACATTGTCTAGGGCATATGTCATGTACACTTGTTTCCTACGATTGACAAATTTTGTACGCGAGCACCTCTTGGGATGGCGAATAGTCACATAATGAAGTTGTGTCCAGTGCTCCACTATATACATGTCGGTATATATACAAGCATTATATAACAAGCATGCACTGTTCTGAAGTCGCATTGTAACAGAGTAATTATGGTTTAGACAAATTTTAGTATCCTTGAAATATTTTGTAAGTGTAATTGCCTGATGCAATTATGATAGGTTATTGAAAGCTGTAATAAAGTTGTGATAAAATCAATTATAAAAGCTAAGATGATGAGTTATCCCGTTCAAAATCGTGCAGTAGTCGTTCTGTTAATGGCGTCTGATTTGTAAAGCTTTTAAATGACTGCTTAACTGGGACAGATTTAAAAAAAAAAAGTATTATCAAAAACACTTATGTCGTTTCGGTGCGAAATAACATGGACTTTAAGTTATCTCTATCTTTTCTCTGTTAGGTGGAGCTTCAAAAATATTCTGTTGTTATTGTTTTAAAATAATATGTGTTCTGTATACACCATGTTCATTAGTTAAAAGCAAGTGGAATCTGTTTACATTGACGCTGATATACATTTTAACAAGAGAATTTAGTCTTTCAACATTTTTGTGAAATCAAAATTTCCAAAACAGGTAAAAAATAAGCTATTTCATCTATTAATCTCTCGATCTTTTACTGATACAGGTTTTTAAGCTGGAACATTATATTTGCAACAAGCATCTGAGATCATGATGCTTATGGTACTGAAATTAGTAACGAGGCAAGAGACTTGTTGATGTTCACATAGGTTTAATCTCGCATTCTTTCTGTCGGAACGGGATAAATCTGATCTGATATATCATAGCTCACAGACTTTTTAGTCTCAAGAGATACTTGTTTAGTCCTCCAAACTAATTTAAAACTGGATGGCTCCTGAACTTCGAGGAATGTTTCCTGAATTTGTAACATTAATTGATAAAAGAAAAAAAAGTCAACAAACACAGGGAGTGAAAATGAAGCTTGCCCAATTGTATGCCTCCCTGGTGAACATTAGGGCAGTAAAAGCTGGCTGTGCCAAACATAGATATGCCCAGGCTATTTCTTGGAGGCCGCACTCTGCGTCCACCGACACCAGCGCCCTTCCGTGTAAATCTCACGCAAAACTTCAGATGAAATAATAGTATCCAATGGTAGATTCATCAGTAACTGACAACAAATCACTATCTTAACCTACCAAAAAAAGAACAAATTTCAGACTGACCAAAACCATATGTATTGTATGTCTTCTGCAATCTGAAGGATTCTTAAAAATCTAAACCAGATAGAAAAAAATCCAGATTTCAGTCGGCGAGTAAACTATGTGAAATTGATCAAGTGCCTCTTGGGTTTTATAAGGCATGGTATTACAGTAGAACCCACTTATTATGATATATCGCTTATTATGAAATTTGTCTCTGGCAAGTAGAATATCATAATAAGCGGGCTTCTCCACTGTACTTACATTTTCTGTACAAACAATAAACCATCATCATAAAGGAAAAGTTTTTTTCCGTTTTAGAGCATGTTTGATGATAAAAATTGTACATCACTACAACCCTGAATGGCACTTCAATTGTTACTTGGTAGCTAAAATACCTTATAGCTTTAACGTGACAAGGTCAACAAGTATTATTATTCGGCCATTATTAATATTTAATTTAATTATGTACTGGAAATCTGGCCCTATCTCCAAACATGACTACACCGTAGGAGGCATTCATGTCCTACAGACAGATCTGGTTATGGATTTAACTGTCTGTTATTGTACTTTATTGAGTTAAATCAATACTTTTTAATTGAAAAGCAAGTGAGAACTTCAAGTGTTGAAATCTTAATGCAGGGAAGTCGGTGGTCATGAGTTGCTAGGCAGTCCATGATTGTTAGGGATCTGGTTAGATTTGGTTCGGGTGTGGAGGGGCGTGTGGAGGATCTGGTTAGATTTGGATTGGGTGTGGAGGGGCGTGTGGAGGATCTGGTTAGATTTGGTTCGGGTGTGGAGGGGCGTGTGGAAGATCTGGTTAGATTTAGTTCGGGTGTGGAGGATCTGGTCAGATTTGGTTCGGGTGTGGAGGGGTGTGTGGAGGATCTGGTTAGATTTGGTTCAGGTGTGGAGGGGTGTGTGGAGGATCAGGTTAGATTTGGTTCGGGTGTGGAGGGGCGTGTGGAGGATCTGGTTAGATTTGGTTCGGGTGTGGAGGGGCGTGTGGAAGATCTGGTTAGATTTAGTTCGGGTGTGGAGGATCTGGTCAGATTTGGTTCGGGTGTGGAGGGGTGTGTGGAGGATCTGGTTAGATTTAGTTCGGGTGTGGAGGGGTGTGTGGAGGATCTGGTTAGATTTGGTTCGGGTGTGGAGGATCTGGTTAGATTTGGTTCGGGTGTGGAGGGGTGTGTGGAGGATCTGGTTAGATTTGGTTCAGGTGTGGAGGGGTGTGTGGAGGATCAGGTTAGATTTGGTTCGGGTGTGGAGGGGCGTGTGGAGGATCTGGTTAGATTTGGTTCGGGTGTGGAGGGGCGTGTGGAGGATCTGGTTAGATTTGGTTCGGGTGTGGAGGGGCGTGTGGAGGATCTGGTTAGATTTGGTTCGGGTGTGGAGGGGCGTGTGGAGGATCTGGTTAGATTTGGTTCGGGTGTGGAGGGGCGTGTGGAGGATCTGGTTAGATTTGGTTCGGGTGTGGAGGGGTGTGTGGAGGATCTGGTTAGATTTGGTTCGGGTGTGGAGGGGCGTGTGGAGGATCTGGTTAGATTTGGTTCGGGTGTGGAGGGGCGTGTGGAGGATCTGGTTAGATTTGGTTCGGGTGTGGAGGGGCGTGTATTCTTGGATGTCAGATTTATTGATTTTTAAACAAAAGTAATATCTATTATGATTATGTGCCACTTGTCAAAAAATATTCAATATATTTTATCTGTATATTAAAATGGTATTTTTGTATGTGTTGATATATTAAAACTTATATAGTCATATACATATATATATATATATATATATCATTCTAAGTGATTGAGTATACATTGAAGTATCTATTAAGATGAGTCACCTTTTCATCAATTGTGCAGAAATTTATTGGTCTGTCTAGTATTAAACTAGTAGGAAAACAGTTTAACATTACTACAGACTATCAAACCTCATACAACTAAGTTATTTAACCAGTGCTGTCTGTAGGTTCTGTTAAAGTCGAGATCCTTAGTATACAGTTGGAGCAATAGCTGGGGACACAGTATGGTGTGTGTGTGTACACAGCCAGGAGAATCAGCAGCCTAACATGCATGTAATTACCACACACACACCAGTGCTAGCCCAGCTGGTAGCTCTCCTTTGTTGGAGGACAGAAAATCATGGTAGAGATCAGTCAGGGTAAGCTGTGTTGTCAATGTGTACGGCCATTGATCGGAGATAAAATGACTCCTCCATTGGTAATCTGTAAAACACAGCTTTGGATTGTGTCTGTCAAGTGATAATATATGTATACAGATCTGAATTGGCAGTAGACAATTTCCAGTTCATGGGCAGTGGGTATGACCTTTTCAGTGTCAAAGGTCAAATTCCTTGTAGTTCCTCAGCTGAGCCCTGTCTATACTCTGGTGAGCAGGTGTGATACTGACTTCAGATGAATAGAGATTCAATATTTATGTTTGAGTGGAGCCAGTTATTTCATTTGAATTGAGACGGCCTGCTTAATTTTGCCTAGAAAAGATGTGAAATTAAGTTTAGGACTTGTGAAATGGGAGATATAGTGTTGGTTTTCAGACGGGTTTCTGGAGCAGTAAGTGTGTGAGATTTATCACTTGTGAGACTAGCTAATCCCTAATGTGGTTAGGCCCGGGCTAATGGAGAGATACATGTATGTTGTAACACTATTGACCTAGCAGACATATAGAGCCTTGGGAAGACCCACTTAGAGTATAATAAACTCATTCCAACAGGGCGATGACTTATTCACATGCCTATTTAAATCATTTGTCTGAAATTAAAAAATAACAATTGGGTGTTAATGTGTATTCATATTTTATTTAAATTTTGATTGATGTTTTTTTTTCTGTTTTAAGTGCCAGTTATGAACTCGTTTGAACAGATGTTTATCTAGTAGGAAATTATCAGTGCAATCGATGGGTTGATGATATATATTAGAAAACTACTTGACATGGAAAAAATATTAGATTTGGAATCTGTAAATAAAAAAAATTAAAATGGTCGTTGTTTTAGAATCAGATGTAACAATTAAGACGCCCTAGATTTTATGTGAATTAAGTGTGTGTAATTAATCCTAATTTAACCTAATAAAGGTAATTAGAAGCAGTGTAAATAGAGGAGGCACAAACAGAAGGGATGGTGTCGGGTGTAGTGGAACGTGGGCAAGTGCCATGTGACCCTAACTTTGTTTACGGTTAATGCTCTATTGTTGACATAATAAATGATCAGTAGACTTGTTATTGATGTAAACATAAACATATCAGATGTGCTCCTACAAGAACTAGCGATCTCCTGGCGGATTACTGCTGGAGTGTTGGCGAAGACTCGCCTACAATGACATCAAATATTGATCAACATTGAGATTAATGATGTAGCTCCAACCACTGGCTATGACATGTAGTGAAAGAAATGCTGGAATTAATTGAATAAAAAGTTCCAAATCAAGTCATTTCAGCTGCGCTAATTCAATTATGGTGTTCACTATTAATATTCCAAGTGCCTTGTTATATTTCATGCATATTTTCTGTCATTTATATAAATATAGCACTACAGAAATTAAATAAGAAATTAGAAATTATTACATAATCAGATCATTGTCGATTCTATTATTTAGGTGTTTTTTTCATCATAACCCAACAATCATAGTCACAGCCTTGGACTTAGAGATAATGGTCAATCTAAACAGGACATTGATGATCGTTAGGTCTCTGTTATTGATGATCGTATGTCTCTCCGCTATATCTCATTGATGGTCGTAAGATCTCGTGTTATCACGCTGATAGAAATCTATAACCAAGTAAAATTGGGCCAAAGACACATCCCCAATTTGACAAAAAACATTCAAATATATTGATTTTCAAAATATATCAAAATGGATTTTTTTCCCTGTCAAAATCAAATTTAATTTTAGTAAACACTTTTTGACCTTGAATTCAGGTCTTATCTTTTGATAATCCCTTAGGATTAAATAGACTATTTTTTATCAATGGACAGGAAATTCAGATTTCTGACAAAGAAATGAATGTCAGACTCACAGATATTAAGTCCTATGGTGGTGTGTGTGTGTATGCTAGTGTAAGGGTGATATTGATAGCGTATATTACACTGTAATTATACAATATATCTTGCTTTGGTGCCTCTTATTCAGAGTCAACAGGGTCAACAACAAAATTGATGTCAATTATTGCTGCCCTAAAACCCACTGTAGAAATAATTAGATCTGGTGGCTAGTGAATAAAATAACGATGGCAGACACCCAAGATTGCTATCACGACAGGCAGTGCTGCAGTATGACTGCCAAGTACATGTACAACTGCATGAAAATAGTCAGAAATCACTGGATGACTTGATTTACTTCACAATGTTATATCAGTTGGTAGTGTAGGGGGTGTGGCGACCACCTACAATATGGGTTATTATAGGGAAAACCAAGGTGCCTTTGATATAGGTGTTTATATATTGTGTCCAGGGAACACCTGGCCACCATTTGTAATCCTCGTTTATATGCCCTTCCTCCTGACCAGGGAACACCTGGCCACCATTTTTAATCCTCGTCTATACGTTCTTCCTCCTGACCAGGGAACACCTGACCACCATTTGTAATCCTCGTTTATATGCCCTTCCTCCTGACAAGGGAACACCTGACCACCATTTGTAATCCTCGTTTTATTTGGCCTTCCTCCTGACCAGGGAACACCTGGCCACCATTTGTAATCCTCGTCTATACGTTCTTCCTCTTGACCAGGGAAGACCTGACCACCATTTGTAATCCTCGTTTTATTTGGCTTTCCTCTTGACCAGGGAACACCTGGCCACCATTTGTAATCCTCGTCTATACATTCTTCCTCTTGACCAGGGAAGACCTGACCACCATTTGTAATCCTCGTTTTATTTGGCTTTCCTCTTGACCAGGGAACCCCTGGCCACCATTTGTAATCCTCGTCTATATGTTCTTCCTCCTGACCAGGGAACACCTGGCCACCATTTTTAATCCTCGTCTATACGTTCTTCCTCCTGACCAGGGAACACCTGACCACCATTTGTAATCCTCGTTTTATTTTGCCTTCCTCTTGACCAGGGAACACCCGGCCACCATTTGTAATCCTCGTCTATATGTTCTTCCTCCTGACCAGGGAACACCTGTCCACCATTTGTAATCCTCGTCTATACATTCTTCCTCTTGACCAGGGAAGACCTGACCACCATTTGTAATCCTCGTCTATATGTTCTTCCTCCTGACCAGGGAACACCTGTCCACCATTTGTAATCCTCGTCTATACGTTCTTCCTCTTGACCAGGGAACACCTGATCACCATTTTAAATCGGTGTCTATATACGCTCTTCTCCTAACCAGAGGACACCTGACCACCATTTTAAATCGGTGTCTATATACGCCCTTCCCCCGGACCTGTACTTTACACCCTCATCTGCAGCATCCTCTGTGTCCTTGGCGATGACAATGTTACTAAGCAACAAAATTAAAAGAGTTCTGTTTTCGTAATTCTCTTTTTTTTGAACTTTCATGAAACTCATTGTTATCACTGATTAATGTGTATTTTAGTGATAGTCTTATGAAAATATGTTAATTAAAATACTAAATGCAACAATAATAAAATTTTCTAAACTTTATTGATATACAAGGTAGTTGAACAAAATTTATAGTTAATTTCAACACATATTTGCAGAGTTTTGGTACCATTTCTTAAAAGATAGTTCTAATTTATTTTTTCAATCAAGAAAGTATCCTTTAACGTCAAATGTCCATGGGGTGTTAGTTGGCTGTGGATGACAATTCTAGTTACATTATCTGTATGCCTTAGAGTCCCTGTGAAGGAAAAGGATAATATAATCACCAACATGTAATGATCTTTTTCTGTACAGAAGAGTGTTTCAGTGTAAACCAATACTGTCTTTTAAAGAGGAACAAAGGGTCTCTCAAATGTATTATACTTGTGTATGTCGGGAAACCATCGATTAGAAATAGATTCAAATTCAATAGCATGCCTAATATTAGTTATATCTGAAACCATATACAGTCAGAATATGCTGCCCCCAATTTCACTTTTCTCATTAACTTAGAGAGATTTAGTTTCATTGTATTGAGAATATAAATTGAGAGACCTGTAGAAATAGTCCATGGTTTGTTCACAATGAGGAGAATGTCTGAAAATCACCGCAAATCTTCATTGCGGAGCACAGGTAATAATAGAAGTTGGAGTTCACTGGGAGGAACTTGCCTTCACGGTTCATCAGGTACGACTGGGGGGGAAAGTGTCACACCTAACAATGGACAAACAGTGTCTTTACAAAGAGTGTCAGTTCAAATTAACACGCAGCAGATTTGGGCCTTTTGATGAAACGAGTGGATTAACATTTTTAGAAAGTTATTTATTCTGTAAAGATTAAATAGACTGAATTTTAATGTGTTACCTGTTTGTATGTCACATTCCTTAACACTGCTGTATCCTCCACGATTTAACAGTCAATAACAAGATGTTATGGATCTTATTTATTATATCTACAGCAACATTTCGAATGAAAATGACATTTACTCGTTTCTGTAAGAAAAGGACTTTATATACCTGATACATATTACCTAGCATTTCACTATCAGATCAGGTCTTTAGCAGCATTTGTTAAACCGGACAGATATTGCAAGATTAAGGTTTAAGAAATATATCCTCAGATCATCTACATTCCTTGTTTTGTCTGTTAATTTCAGGTTTAGTGTTTTTTGTGTGTTGATGTAATATTTATTTGCATTTCATTTGATGGAGATGCTTGATGATACTCTAGAGTATACAAATTAATCTTAAAATAAAAAATTGGGTCCCCAAACGGTGTAGGAGAGAACCAACGTCCTGGTTGTCAGAGATTTTAACCCTTTCACCACTGTAGATCATAATGGACTCACCCAGATTAATGCATGGTAGAGTCTACTAAATTACATACGGGTGAAAGGGTTAAGTGGATTGCAGTAGGAATCTACAAAGTTACCCAAAGGTATTTACTAGAGCTTCATCACAGAAAGTAAACACAAATAATAGGAAGCTAGAACAGGAATCTAGACGTTCGTTCGTGTTATTTAATTTTAAAACACTTGCCTGGAGTAAGTAGGCCTTGGAAATCTGCCAAAATTTTGTCTAATGTTTATAAAATTTCCTTGGGCAAGTGTGTCCAAATTTTGCTTGAGCCAAGGCCTGGAACTGATAGTTCTAGGCATCAAGGAAGTATATTTTTACATATCCCATCATGTTAATAAAACTTGTTATTGGTGTAATAACCATACCGGTACAAATAAGTGTTACAGAACAGTCAGAGACAATAAAACTTGTTATTGGTGTAATAACCATACCTGTACAAATCAGTGTTACAGAACAGTCAGAGACAATAAAACTTGTTATTGGTGTAATAACCATACCNGTCAGTTCAAATTAACACGCAGCAGATTTGGGCCTTTTGATGAAACGAGTGGATTAACATTTTTAGAAAGTTATTTATTCTGTAAAGATTAAATAGACTGAATTTTAATGTGTTACCTGTTTGTATGTCACATTCCTTAACACTGCTGTATCCTCCACGATTTAACAGTCAATAACAAGATGTTATGGATCTTATTTATTATATCTACAGCAACATTTCGAATGAAAATGACATTTACTCGTTTCTGTAAGAAAAGGACTTTATATACCTGATACATATTACCTAGCATTTCACTATCAGATCAGGTCTTTAGCAGCATTTGTTAAACCGGACAGATATTGCAAGATTAAGGTTTAAGAAATATATCCTCAGATCATCTACATTCCTTGTTTTGTCTGTTAATTTCAGGTTTAGTGTTTTTTGTGTGTTGATGTAATATTTATTTGCATTTCATTTGATGGAGATGCTTGATGATACTCTAGAGTATACAAATTAATCTTAAAATAAAAAATTGGGTCCCCAAACGGTGTAGGAGAGAACCAACGTCCTGGTTGTCAGAGATTTTAACCCTTTCACCACTGTAGATCATAATGGACTCACCCAGATTAATGCATGGTAGAGTCTACTAAATTACATACGGGTGAAAGGGTTAAGTGGATTGCAGTAGGAATCTACAAAGTTACCCAAAGGTATTTACTAGAGCTTCATCACAGAAAGTAAACACAAATAATAGGAAGCTAGAACAGGAATCTAGACGTTCGTTCGTGTTATTTAATTTTAAAACACTTGCCTGGAGTAAGTAGGCCTTGGAAATCTGCCAAAATTTTGTCTAATGTTTATAAAATTTCCTTGGGCAAGTGTGTCCAAATTTTGCTTGAGCCAAGGCCTGGAACTGATAGTTCTAGGCATCAAGGAAGTATATTTTTACATATCCCATCATGTTAATAAAACTTGTTATTGGTGTAATAACCATACCGGTACAAATAAGTGTTACAGAACAGTCAGAGACAATAAAACTTGTTATTGGTGTAATAACCATACCGGTACAAATAAGTGTTACAGAACAGTCAGAGACAATAAAACTTGTTATTGTTGTAATAACCATACCGGTACAAATCAGTGTTACAGAACAGTCAGAGACAATAAAACTTGTTATTGTTGTAATAACCATACCGGTACAAATCAGTGTTACAGAACAGTCAGAGACAATAAAACTTGTTATTGTTGTAATAACCATACCGGTACAAATCAGTGTTACAGAACAGTCAGAGACAATAAAACTTGTTATTGGGGTAATAACCATACCTGTACAAATCAGTGTCACAGAACAGTCAGAGACAATAAAACTTGTTATTGTTGTAATAACCATACCGGTACAAATCAGTGTTACAGAACAGTCAGAGACAATAAAACTTGTTATTGTTGTAATAACCATACCGGTACAAATCAGTGTTACAGAACCGTCAGAGACAATAAAACTTGTTATTGGTGTAATAACCATACCTGTACAAATCAGTGTTACAGAACCGTCAGAGACAATAAAACTTGTTATTGGTGTAATAACCATACCTGTACAAATCAGTGTCACAGAACAGTCAGAGACAATAAAACTTGTTATTGTTGTAATAACCATACCGGTACAAATCAGTGTTACAGAACCGTCAGAGACAATAAAACTTGTTATTGGTGTAATAACCATACCGGTACAAATCAGTGTTACAGAACCGTCAGAGACAATAAAACTTGTTATTGGTGTAATAACCATTCCTGTACAAATCAGTGTTACAGAACAGTCAGAGACAATAAAACTTGTTATTGTTGTAATAACCATACCGGTACAAATCAGTGTTACAGAACCGTCAGAGACAATAAAACTTGTTATTGGTGTAATAACCATACCGGTACAAATAAGTGTTACAGAACAGTCAGAGACAATAAAACTTGTTATTGTTGTAATAACCATACCGGTACAAATCAGTGTTACAGAACCGTCAGAGACAATAAAACTTGTTATTGGTGTAATAACCATTCCTGTACAAATCAGTGTTACAGAACAGTCAGAGACAATAAAACTTGTTATTGGTGTAATAACCATACCTGTACAAATCAGTGTTACAGAACCGTCAGAGACAATCAAATTACAAGCCAACAATGAACACACAGTCTTTGTTCATGTTTATATATATTTATTCAAAATATAAAAGTCACTTAAGTTTATAAGTATAACTTACACATCTCACCTGGAGTCAATCCAGGATTTAAAATGAGTAAGAAACATAACCCTTAAGAGCAAGTAAAAAATGACAGGACATGAACAAGATGATAGAAATATCCTGGTGGAGATCTTATTGACAGGAAAACATGGAAAGAGGGAGTGGATTAGGGGGTAGGATGTACACTGACAATAGGGGTAATGTATAGACGGACTGACAATGGGGTAATGTATAGACGGACTGACAATGGGGTAATGTATAGACGGACTGACAATAGGGGTTATGTATAGATGGACTGAAAATAGTGGCAATGTATAGACGGACTGATAGATAGGGGTAATGTATAAACGGACTGAAAATTGGGGCTATGTATAAATAGACTGAAAATAGGGGTAATGGATAAACGGACTGAAAATAGGGGTTATGTATAAATAGACTGAAAATAGGGGTAATGCATAGACGGACTGAAAATAGGGGTAATGTTTAAACGGACTGAAAATAGGGGTAATGTAAAGACGGAGTGAAAATAGGGGTAATGTATAAACGGACTGACAATAGGGGTAATGTATAGATGGACTGACAATAGGGGTAATGTAAAGACGGACTGATAATAGGGGTAATGTATAGACTAATGTATAAATAGACTGAAAATAGGGGAAATGTAAAGACGGACTGAAAATAGGGGTAATGTATAAACGGACTCAAAATAGGGGTTATGTATAAATAGACTGAAAATAGGGGTAATGCATAGACGGACTGAAAATAGGGGTAATGGTATAGACGGACTGACAATAGGGGTAACGTATAGACGGACTGAAAATAGGGGTAATGTATAAACGGACTCAAAATAGGGGTTATGTATAAATAGACTGAAAATAGGGTTAATGTATAGACGGACTGACAATAGGGGTAACGTATAGACGGACTGAAAATAGGGGTAATGTAGAGACGGACTGAAAATAGGGGTAATGTATAAACGGACTCAAAATAGGGGTTATGTATAAATAGACTGAAAATAGGGTTAATGTATAGACGGACTGACAATAGGGTTAATGTATAGACGGACTGGCAATAGGGGTAATGTATAGACTGACTGATAATAGGGGTAATGTATAGACGGACTGAAAATGGGGGTAATGTAAAGACGGACTGAAAATAGGGGTAATGTATAGACGGTCTGAAAATAGGGGTAATGTATAGACGGATTGACAATAGGGGTAATGTATAGACGGACTGAATAAATAGACAGAAAATAGGGGTAATGCATAGACGGACTGAAAATAGGGGTAATGGTATAGACGGACTGACAATAGGGGTAATGTATGGATTAGGGGGTAGGATGTACACTGACAATAGGGGTAATGTATAGACGTAATGTAAAGACGGACTGAAAATAGGGGTAATGTATACACAGACTGAAAATGGGGTAATGTATACATGAAAATAGGGGTAATGTATAGACGGATTGACAATAGGGGTAATGTATAGACGGACTGAATAAATAGACAGAAAATAGGGGTAATGCATAGACGGACTGACAATAGGGGTAATGTATAAATGGACTGAAAATAGGGGTAATGTATAGACGGACAGACAATAGGGGTAATGTATAGACGGACTGACATAGGGGTAATGTATAGACGGACTGACATAGGGGTAATGTATAGACGGACTGACAATGGGGGTAATGTATAGACGGACTGAAAATAGGGGTAATGTATAAATAGACTGAAAATAGGGGTAATGTATAAACGGACTGAAAATAGGGGTTATGTATAAATAGACTGAAAATAGGGGTAATGTATAGACGGACTGACAATAGGGGTAATGTATAGACGGACTGACAATAGGGGTAATGTATAGACGGACTGACAATAGGGGTAATGTATAGACGGACTGACAATAGGGGTAATGTATAGACGGACTGACAATAGGGGTAATGTATAGACGGACTGACAATAGGGGTAATGTATAAACGGGCTGAAATAGGGGTAATGTATAGACGGACTGACAATGGGGTAATGTATAGACGGACTGACAATAGGGGTAATGTATAGACGTATAAACGGACTGAAAATGGGGGCAATGTATAGACGGACTGCCAATAGGGGTTATGTATCCACAGACTGAAAATAGGGGCAATGTATAAACGGACTGAAAATAGGGTTAATGTATAGACGGACTGCCAATAGGGGTTATGTATCCACAGACTGAAAATAGGGGTAAGGTATAGACGGCCTGAAAATAGGGGGAATGTATAGACGGGCTGAAAATAGGGGGAATGTATAGACGGACTGCCAATAGGGGTTATGTATAGACGGACTGAAAATAGGGGTAATGTATAGACGGACTGACAATAGGGGTTATGTATACACAGACTGAAAATAGGGGTAATGTATAGACGGACTGAAAATGGGGGTAATGTATAGACGGACTGAAAATAGGGGTAATGTATACACAGACTGAAAATGGGGTAATGTATACACGGACTGAAAATAGGGGTAATGTATAGACGGACTGAAAATAGGGGTAATGTATAGACGGTCTGAAAATAGGGGTAATGTATACACAGACTGAAAATAGGGGTAATGTATAGACGGACTGAAAATAGGGGTAATGTATACACAGACTGAAAATAGGGGTAATGTATAGACGGACTGACAATAGGGGTAATGTATAGACTGACTGATAATAGGGGTAATGTATAGACCGACTGAAAATGGGGGTAATGTATAGACCGACTGAAAATGGGGGTAATGTATAGACGGACTGACAATAGGGGGAATGTATAGACGGACTGACAATAGGGGTAATGTATAGACTGACTGATAATAGGGGTAATGTATAGACGGACTGAAAATGGGGGTAATGTATAGACGGACTGACAATAGGGGTTATGTATAGACGGACTGACAATAGGGGTTATGTATAGATGGACTGAAAATAGTGGCAATGTATAGACGGACTGATAGACGGACTGACAATAGGGGTTATGTATAGATGGACTGAAAATAGTGGCAATGTAAAGACGGACTGATAGACGGACTGGAAATAGTGGTAATGTAAAGACATTTCTTCAATGTTCTATGTATTAGATATGAACCTGATTACCACGTTGGCCACTGTTAACTCCCAGTCAATCTGTTAAGGACAGAGGCATCGGTTAAATATACTTGTTAATCAACCACTCAATATTGTCATAACAAATCTCGTCGGGGAGAAGCTCCTGTATAATGAGGAAGCTCACAAATAGCACGTTTAGGACATCTAGGCACACTAAACCTCTCATCAATATTAGGTGTGACATCCTGCACTTAGACCGTCCATCAGCCGAGAAAGATGATAAAGCACTGACATAGTATTAACATGGAAGTTGATCTGTGTTAATTTTCCCAAATGCCATGTTGCCGTTTTGAAACAAGTTGATGCCATTTAATATGCGTCTGGGGCTCCTTTGCATCTCTTAAGCCGCTCGCTCCCCAATCGGATCACCACAAATGTTCGCGGTGTTGTTCTGAACACCAGGCTGCAGTTTCAGAGAAATGTTATTTCCATTCACTTCTGGACAGTCTCAGAATTCCCGCAGGAAATGGACTTGACTACGGCAGCAGATCGATTGATTTAGCCACGTAACCCAAGGAAGGGAATTCCCGATTCATTACAGAGCCGGTCTCCGACAGATCTTTCGTGTCACTTCCAAGGTATTATTTGTCAAGTACTGGTATATCTGTTAAGTTTGTTTTCCTAATATTGTTCTACGGATTGTCAGAATTACATAATAACAGACAGATTGTGATGTAGATAGTGCTAAATCATATATCAGTTTGAATGACAGACAATCATTGTTCTAATGTTGGCAGGCGGATATGTCTGGTTTGTCAGTCATTATAGATTTCTGGACACTTGATTTTGGTCTATTACGGTAATTGGCTATAAGGAGCAATGATTTTGCATAGGAATATTTAAATTAGAAATTTGGAAGAGTTACTAGATACTAGAAAAACAAACAGAGGCCGGATATTCAAGACTGGAGGTTGTTAAAGATTGAGTTGGTACGCAATGCATTTCACCTTCTAATGTCGTGGTGGTACAGACCTTATTTATATGTATACCTGACCAAACAAATGGTCTGTTGCAGCTGTTGTGGTCCTCAATCTCAGGAAAATAATTTGGCATTTTCAAAAATAAAGTATTATTTAAAATTGACTTCAAAAACTAAAAACTTGGTCTATCAGAATGAGTAAATTTAATTTACATTGTGTTATGATAATTCTTTATATGATCTTAATTCTCCCAAACAGTGAAGTGCCGAGGGCGTTACATAAATACCAAGGGCATTTATTAGGTCAATCACATCAATACCAAGGGCATTTATTAGGTCAATCACATCAATGCAGAGTGCATTTATTAGGTTATTACATAATTTTACCACATAGGATTGTGTTACGTTGATAAAGTACATGAAGGTATTATGTCATTAATGCATAAAGCACCTTGCATATCCCATTGTTTGTCTATTTAATGATAGTTAAGTATTGAATATTAATATTGTCAGTCTATTTTATTCAGTGATATGATATTTTAATTGTGTAATTGTTAATAAAAAAAGAAAAGTTGTCCAGTTGGTCTATGCATGTATTTCTTTTGTGTTGCAGTTTGTTAATAAAAGCTAACAGATGTGGACAGAGAAAAGTGACAAGGTCACACATGTTAAGTTTTGGATAATAAGACACCATTTTATTTATATTAAACATATTGGAAATCAATATCACAAACAAATTTCACAACAAACAAATGGGATTATTCATTTTTTTGACATTTCACTCTCAATATTTCTGTTGCTATGGCACCAAGTGACTGTTATTGATTGGCACGGTCTCCTGTCATCGTATCTGCCCCAGTATTGATGGACTTTTCTGTGCCGACGATCACCTCGGTGCTGGTCGTGTATCAGATTGGTGATTGACCATCTATTGTTACAGTACTGTAGGATGGTAATATTTTCCTTGAATAGCCAGCTATAGCTGTCAGATTTTATCATATTTTTCCATGTTTTATACATGGCAAAGACGTAATGTATTATACTGTGCATGTCCTTTTAAACGTGATCACTGCATATTTTAGAGAATTCAACAACACCTGTGTCATTTTTACCTGTCCAATGGTTAATGTGAGTATCTGAGAGAACACTATATGATGACTGGAGAAGAAATGATTGAGAGACAGTATCAGGAGATTGCATGATAAGGGAAGGAAATACCGCTTAAACAGATAAAGTGATCTCTGCTGATACCTTCCAGTAAATACATTTTTTTTTTACTGGAACATTTAAGTAAAACATAATTGATGCATCCAAGTCAAAGATTTCTGATACAATCCAGACAATATACATAATACAGATTCATCTGAGTAAATGCAAACTAACTGATACATCCCAGTAAATAAAAACTACTGATACAACCCAGTAAATAAAACTTCCTGATACAACCCAGTAAATAAAAATTACTGATACATCCCAGTAAATAAAAATTACTGATACATCCCAGTAAAACACTACTGATACATTCCAGTAAATAAAAAATACTGATACATCCCAGTAAAACACTACACTGATACACCTCAGTAAAACACTGCACTGATACATCCCAGTAAAACACTACTGATACATCCCAGTAAATAAAAATTACTGATACATCCCATTAAAACACTACTGATGCATCCCAGTAAAACACTACTGACACATCCCAGTAAAACACTACTGATACACCCCAGTAAAACACTACACTGATACATGCCAGTAAAACACTACTGATACATCCCAGTAAAACACTACACTGATACATCCCAGTAAAACACTACACTGAGACATCCCAGTAAAACACTACACTGATACACCCCAGTAAAACACTACTGACACATCCCAGTAAAACACTACTGATACACCCCAGTAAAACACTACACTGATACATGCCAGTAAAACACTACTGATACATCCCAGTAAAACACTACACTGATACATCCCAGTAAAACACTACTGATACAACCCAGTAAAACACTACACTGATACACCTCAGTAAAATACTACACTGATACATCCCAGTAAAACACTACACTGATACACCCCAGTAAAATACTACACTGATACATTCCAGTAAAACACTACTGATACATCCTAGTAAAACACTACACTGATACATCCCAGCAAAACACTACACTGATACACCTCAGTAAAATACTACACTGTTACATCCCAGTAAAACACTACACTGATACACCCCAGTAAAATACTACACTGATACACCCCAGTCAAACACTACACTGATACACCCCACTAAAACACTACTGATACATCCTACACTGATACATCCCAGTAAAATGCTACACTGATACACCCCAGTAAAACACTACACTGATACATCCCAGTAAAACACTACACTGATACATCCCACTAAAACACTACTGATACAACCCAGTAAAACACTACACTGATACACCCCAGTAAAACACTACTGGTACATCCCAGTAAAACACTACTGATACATCCCAGTAAAATGCTACACTGATACATCCCAGTAAAACACTACTGATACACCCCAGTAAAACACTACACTGATACACCCCAGTAAAAAACACTACTGATACACCCCAGTAAAAACACTACACTGATACATCCCAGTAAAACACTACACTGATACACCTCAGTAAAACACTATTCTGATACACCCCAGTAAAACACTACACTGATACACCCCAGTAAAACACTACACTGATACACCCCAGTAAAACACTACACTGATACACCCCAGTAAAACACTACACTGATACACCCCAGTAAAACACTACACTGATACACCCCAGTAAAACACTACACTGATACACCCCAGTAAAACACTACACTGATACACCCCAGTAAAACACTACACTGATACACCCCAGTAAAACACTACACTGATACACCCCAGTAAAACACTACACTGATACACCCCAGTAAAACACTACACTGATACACCCCAGTAAAACACTACACTGATACACCCCAGTAAAACACTACACTGATACACCCCAGTAAAACACTACACTGATACACCCCAGTAAAACACTACACTGATACACCCCAGTAAAACACTACACTGATACACCCCAGTAAAACACTACACTGATACATCCCAGTAAAACACTACTGATACATCCCAGTAAAACACTACACTGATACATCCCAGTAAAAACACTACACTGATACACCCCAGTAAAACACTACACTGATACACCCCAGTAAAACACTACTGATACACCCCAGTAAAACACTACACTGATACATCCCAGTAAAACACTACTGATACAACCCAGTAAAACACTACACTGATACATCCCAGTAAAAACACTACACTGATACACCCCAGTAAAACACTACACTGATACATCCCAGTAAAAACACTACACTGATACATCCCAGTAAAAACACTACACTGATACATCCCAGTAAAACACTACACTGATACATCCCAGTAAAAACACTACACTGATACACCCCAGTAAAACACTACACTGATACACCCCAGTAAAACACTACTGATACACCCCAGTAAAACACTACACTGATACATCCCAGTAAAACACTACTGATACAACCCAGTAAAACACTACACTGATACATCCCAGTAAAAACACTACACTGATACACCCCAGTAAAACACTACACTGATACATCCCAGTAAAACACTACTGATACAACCCAGTAAAACACTACTGATACATCCCAGTAAAACACTACACTGATACACCCCAGTAAAACACTACACTGATACACCCCAGTAAAAACACTACACTGATACACCCCAGTAAAACACTACACTGATACACCCCAGTAAAACACTACACTGATACACCCCAGTAAAACACTACTGATACATCCCAGTTTGATACATCCTTGTAAATCACATCATTTGTGTCCCTATTTTTTACGGTGGACTTTTTCATGTATTTTTCGGCGTGGAGTCTCCTGGGTGAAGTTTAGCTGTACTTACCAGCCGTCATTGGTCTGGTAAGGGGCAGACAAAGAGTAGACAGTCGGAGGTTATAAAAGTTGTTATAGCACAGCAATTTGATGAAACTACATGTATGGTTTTATCGATAACTGATGGCAAGTAAATATAGATCAAGGTCTGAAATAGAGGTCAAACCATGTTTTTGCTTCTCCATTGTAACTTTATATATATTTCATTGAAATTTCTGTAGGTTACATTCTAACTATTGATCATCACTGATGAGGTGTTATCTTGCCTCAAGGGACAGATCTAAATTGTCAAATGTCAAATAATAATAATATTTCATTAAAATGTATTTAAAAGATATTTTGAACTTTATATAAGGCTTATTGTCAGGTCAAAGTATTGTCATATCTACATTCTCATAAAATTTGTAAAAAAATGGTTTTGGAGTAATGTCCCTGATGTCAGGTAAGAAAGGGAATTCAGAAAGTGAAATAGTGGGAAATGGACCATATCACCAGGAAAACTTTGTATATAAAGGAAACAGTTGGTATTAACGCATTCACCCCTGAAATTTTATGATGAACTATTCCAACCTTTGAATTGGAAGAGTTCAAATGTGTCTTCAGGGGTGAATGAGTTAATGGTATCAAAGAAATTCCAAACCAAAATATTTTTAGAAAGGTATTTTTTATTATGACTTATTAAATCCAATAATGTGTGAAATGATGCCAACAACAAAAGGTGACCAACATGATTTAGCTAAGTCGTTTATTTTTCATTTCAGTGGGCCGAGTATATTTTGAGTATGTCTTGATATAAAAAAAAAATTCAGACCCAAATGTTTGTAGAAACCTATTCGGTTAATCTGTCATTAGGCCACAGATGTTTTGAATGTGATTTACTTTAGAAATTAGAAGTTTTTCTGTATATAAGGCAGACCTTATAAACACACAGCAGTAGGAGAGTAAATGTTTTCATGTCTTCACTGTAAATTTGAAATTTGATCGGTGTTTTTTTGTTTCTGACTGAAATAGAGATGTTTGTGTGTATATACACAGTAGTTGTGTTGGCAGTGTGTACAGAATACAGGCCTTAGTCTTGTTAGACACATGGTGAACCTGACACTTGTAAAACAGGCCTTTTTTCAATTCAGCTGTCTGGTGAGGGTTTAAATGTATTTAAGTTGTTTCGGTATGCAGTGGGAGATAGCTGTCCATGATTAATGTGTTTTACATGAGCAAAGCGAACAGAAACATTCATATTTATTGTAAGTGATTTATGATTACATTGCCCACATAAAAAAAAGTAAAAGTAAAAAACACATCATCAATTGTTTTGCAAATTTATTCTCATTGGTTTATGTAACTTGGGGGTTTGTCTAGCTGAAAGAAAATGTAAAAAAATATGTGGGAAAAAATTAACATTCATTGTTTAGAAAAAAAATGCAAATTGTTCATGGCACATACTTATGTAGTACATAATTTGTAAAGCATTTTGATGAATCAGATTTGACGATCAGTCTCCACAGTATGCTTGACATGCCAGCTGTAATAGTTGTGGCAGTGCTGAGTAGCAGCTATGTATATAACATGCTTTGGTTGGAAGGATAAATGTGTTGTTGTGTCAATAATTCTAGATGTAGTGCCTCTCTATTCAGCCAAGTAATGAACTCTAGAACCCAGACTATTTACACTCAAGCCCTGTGTGGCTGGAGCAGAATAGAGGAAATTGCAATACTTTTATCATGTAATTTGATTAAAAAAGTCTTAAAAACAAGTTGAAGTAAAGCAAGTTCAGTACCTTATGTAAATGTTGATATTACAAGGTAGGTCTATAAGAAATGGAGAAAATATTTAATGAGCATAAATCAATATGTAATAGCGCATGCAACAAGTTAAAACATTTTTTTACATTGCCATAAAATGCTAAACAAACCTAGTTCTCTGGCAACAAGGATTGCAGTAAGCGCAGTCAGATCATGTTTTAAATCTCCATACAATTTCCATAACATAGATGCACAGATAAACAGCCTCACACAGATGAAATATTCCACAATTAACACTAGCAAGGCAGTCATTGATTTCCACCCAGCCCCCTCTCATCTGGTGTAACCTTATGTGTAGTGTGTGCTGGCCTCCCAATGATGTATATATATATATATATGTCTGATGGAGATGGCAGTAATCAATACCCTGTTATAACCACACACTGTAGGCTGGTGTATACACACTGCTCCTACACACAGACAGACCAGCCCTTTAACTGGCCAGGGCTCAGCTGTACAGTGGTGATTACAACTGTCAGTTACCTTGTAAGAGATTACCGCTGATAGTCATATACACAGGAGTGCTGTATTGATGTCATCTCACAGGATTTACTGCTTCAAGCCTTTGTACAAGCCGAGTCCATTTGTTCATTCTGTCCCCATAGCTAAATAACCTTAAGTTCACCATGTAATTCATCAAAATGATTATACTACATACAGGTCCAGACCAGATGTCCCAAATCAGAAGAGTAGGTCTGGTACTTTTCATAAGACCACTAATTATGAGGGTCCATGACATGACAAAATATACATGTAGAATAGGTCAGTTGACCTGCAGTGGAACAAGGGTATGATGAAACATGACTTCAAGTCTGGAAGTCTAATATGTGGCAAAGTCATTGGTTCCAAAGCAACACTAAAAAGGGTCCAAGGAAAAACAAATTTCATTGGTCCAAGATAAGGTCATTAACCCATTGAAAGGTCAAGCAAGATCAGTTTGGTCCAGTGAAAATCATACGTCAAATGCAAGGTCATAGGTCCAAAATTGATCATTGTGATACAAAGCAAGGTCATGAACCAAATGGAAATGCTTTAAAATGATATCACTTTGGTCCAATGGAAAGTTATTTTACAACCAAAGGTCACTGTTTAAATGCAAGGTCATTGGTCTGATAAAGGTCGTTGGTGTAAAGCAAGGTCATTGCTCTAGTGAAAGGTCACTGGTTCAAAGAAAGGTCATTGATCCATTGAAAGGTAACTGGCGTAAAGCAAGGTCATTGATCAAGTGGAAGGTCATTGGTGCAAAGTAAGCATTACTCCAATGAAAGATTGATTGCCTAAAGCAAGGTCAACAGTTCAATCACAGGTCAAGGTTTCAAAGCAAGGTCATTAGTCCAGTGACAAGTTAAATATTCCATGAAAGAATATTTATCTAGCAGACGGTCATCAGTATCAAGCGAGGGGATTGTTTCAGCTGAATGTTTATTGTTCAAGGCAAGGTCAATGAAACATTGCAGTGTTTGAACAAAAGATCATTAGATCAAAGCTAGGTCAATGTTCATGTGGAAGGTCAATGTATAAAAGCAGGGAAACATTCCAACAGAAAGGTCAATGGTGAAAAAAGTCTCTTGTGGGGAAAAAACCCCCAATCTATTCTATGGTTTAAGTTCCAGATGGTGGTCAAATGACATGTTGTTGGTAAAAACAAGGTGATTGGTTCAGTGAAAGGTCAGTGGTCAGAATCAAGGTCAACATTTCAAATGACATTAAATGACATGCAATGTTAGTGATCAATATCTGTGTGACAGTGACAGAGTCCTTATGGTTTGTGTACATACTGCTGCCTGCTACCTCACATGATCCGTCTGTAGCGGTATGTGTTAGAGAGTTAGGGTTGTTGGGTTTATCTACTGTGGATGTTGATCCTGCTACCTCACATGATCCGTCTGTAGCGGTATGTGTTAGAGAATTAGGCTTGTTGGGTTTATCTACTGTGGATGTTGATCCTGCTACTTCACATGATCCGTCTGTAGCGGTATGTGTTAGTAGAGAGTTAGGGTTGTTGGGGTTATCTACGGTGGATGTTGATCCTGCTACCTCACATGATCCCTCTGTAGCGGTATGTGTTAGAGAGTTAGGGTTGTTGGCTTTATCTACTGTGGATGTTGATCCTGCTACCTCACAAGATCCGTCTGTAGCGGTATGTGTTAGAGAGTTAGGGTTGTTGGCTTTATCTACTGTGGATGTTGATCCTGCTACCTCACAAGATCCGTCTGTAGCGGTATGTGTTAGAGAGTTAGGGGTGTTGGGTTTATCTACGGTGGATGTTCATCCTGCTACCTCACATGGTCCGTCTGTAGCGGTATGTGTTAGAGAATTAGGCTTGTTGGGTTTATCTACTGTGGATGTTGATCCTGCTCCCTCACATGATCCGTCTGTAGCGGTATGTGTTAGTAGAGAGTTAGGGTTGTTGGGGTTATCTACGGTGGATGTTGATCCTGCTACCTCACACGATCCGTCTGTAGCGGTATGTGTTAGAGAGTTAGGGGTGTTGGGTTTATCTACTGTGGATGTTGATCCTGCTCCCTCACATGATCCGTCTGTAGCGGTATGTGTTAGAGAGTTAGGGTTGTTGGGTTTATCTACGGTGGATGTTGTTCCTCCACTTGCCTGTTAATCATGATGATACAGCCACTTTGTCCAGTGTATTTCCTCCCTTGTCAGACTTAACGTTAAATATTTTCCTTATCTGTCAGCCTGGAGATGGTTTTAATCTGTAGGGTAGATCACAATTGTCACAGGTGGAAAATAAAGCGAGGTGTTTAGCCTGCTGGACAGGTATTCACTGGGACTGGGGGGATTGTTGAGAGGTTGTTTGGTCTCGGCCCAGACTCAAGTTTACAACCAACATAGTAATCTTGGCACTTAGCAAATCTAACTTCATATCCGTGGTCACATCAGTAAAGACCCTGATAGCTTAGCCTCAGTCTATCAGGCTGTAACACAGAAAGCCTACTAACAATCTCCCAGGCTGTCTTTCACACTAAGCTAACTTCACAGCCGTGGTCACATCAGTAGAGGCCCTGATAGCTTAGCCTCAGTCTACCAGGCTGTAACCCAGAAAGCCTACTAACAATCTCCCAGGCTGTCCTTCACACTAATCTAACTTCACAGCCATGGTCACATCAGTAGAGACCCTGATAGCTTAGCCTCAGTCTATCAGGCTGTAACACAGAAAGCCTACTAACAATCTCCCAGGCTGTCTTTCGCACTGTAATATACAGTTGTACAGAAATTACCTACAGCTTATATTTCGATTTATACAATTTGCCTATTTGTGCTGTAAATCAAGTTACATTGCGGGTATAATGTCTGAGTTGCCACATGAAAAATCAGGTTTCCTGTGGGCCAGTCAACATCCAACTTTGTAAACGACTTCCTTGCTAAAAGTATCTTCATGTTGAAAGGTCAAGGTCACTTGCTATAAATAGAAAATCATTTTTAACACAACATGTTGACCTTTATTCAGGGTTTTTTCTGACATGGCATTACATTTACTTTTAAGGTGACATTTCCGCATAAACTGTTTCAGATTTAGCTGAAATGAATTTATGTATATTTTTACAGTATTTACAGATAATTCTGAACATCCAACAAACAAGCTCCCTGATATAAATAATCAGGATTGCTTTACGCATCAGAAGTTTTAGGTCACCTACATGTATTTCTGTACTTGTAGCTAGTCTCTTAAAGTCAGTAAAAGGTCTTGCAGGACTTCTTGTCTAAAACCACATGATCAGATTTCTTGTCAAGGTCATTTTTACTCAATAGAAAATTAGTTTAAGCAAAAGACCTTCATCACCCTTTAGACCATTTCATTCCAAATTTCACAGAACTTCCTTTCTCAAGAAGTTACTTAGGATATTGTAGATAAAAGGGAAGCGGTTCAAATAGAAAATGGGACTTGTGGTTTTTCACCAGGAATTTGACTCGGAATTCCCCTACATTTGTCTTACTTACGGGTCAAATTCAAATAATCAAATAGAACAGTTAATAATAGGGCATTTTAGGCTACTTATGTAAGTACTTCGTTAGGCTACTTATGTAAGTACTTTGTTAGGCTACTTTTGTAAGTACTTTGTTAGGCTACTTTGTAAGTACTTTGTTAGGCCACTTTTGTAAGTACTTTGTTGGGCTACTTTTGTAAGTACTTCGTTAGACTACTTATGTAATTTCTTCATTAGGCTACTTATGTAAGTACTTTGTTAGACTACTTATGTAATTTCTTCATTAGGCTACTTATGTAAGTACTTTGTTAGGCTACTTTTGTAAGTACTTTGTTAGGCTACTTTGTAAGTACTTTGTTAGGCCACTTTTGTAAGTACTTTGTTGGGCTACTTTTGTAAGTACTTCGTTAGACTACTTATGTAATTTCTTCATTAGGCTACTTATGTAAGTACTTTGTTAGACTACTTATGTAATTTCTTCATTAGGCTACTTATGTAAGTACTTTGTTAGGCTACTTTTGTAAGTACTTTGTTAGGCTACTTTGTAAGTACTTTGTTAGGCCACTTTTGTAAGTACTTCGTTAGGCTACTTTTGTAAGTACTTTGTTAGGCTACTTTTGTAAGTACTTTGTTAGGCTACCATTGTAAGTACTTTCAGACATGTTTAGATGTCACCAGTTGTTTCATTGAAAACCTGCTGTGTTTGAAATCAACTTGTACACCACAGCATGGCTTTTATTACCCAGTGGATGTTGTTATCACACATAGCTAAATCGATTTCGACCTTTGTATTCTAACTGATGCGACATTTAAACATCCAATGTGTACTGTGTGAGATTCTACATACTTCGTTGGTTTTGACAGAGGATGCATGAAATAATTATGTAAAATAGCTTTTGTCTCTATGTCAGAACTGACACTCTAGGATAACTGGTTGTTAGGCTAGAGATTAAGGTTAATGTTTGTTAACAAAATGAAGATCTATCGACCATTAAATTAATGTTTAGTGTAGATTGTTGGGGGCCTTGAATACATTACATTAATGTTTAGTGTAGATTGTTGGGGGCCTTGAATACATTACATTAAGGTTTAGTGTAGATTGTTGGGGGCCTTGAATACATTACATTAATGTTTAGTGTAGATTTCCTTGAAAACATTGATAAATGAAGCTCCGGGATTTTGAAAGTGAAAGAAAAATGTATTCCTCATCACTTCCTCGTCCTTTTAAGCTGCCTTCTGATATCTTCAGTTTATTTGTGCTGAAGGACCTTTAAAAGAGCCTACTCATGTATCCAATGTTATTTTTATGTCGTAATGCCACTGTAACATTGACCTTGCAAGGTCAAAGGTCAAATAAGTGCAAAATTTTCAGCAACATTTAGTCAGGTTCTTAACTTTTAAAGCGTTAAAAATGTCATGAAGAAACTTGCAGTATACCTGCACATCCAGAGATGATGTGATGTGCTATGCACTGTCATTAGGTCACTGTGACCTAAACCACATGGTCAGAGGTCAAATAAACAAAAACTTTTCAGTAACATTTAGCCATGAACCATTAAAAATATCTTAATGAATCTTGCAGTATACCTGTAATGAATCTTGCAGTATACATGTAATGAATCTTGCAGTATACCTGTATCACCCAGAGATGATGTGCAGTGCACTATCGTAAGGATGCTTTGACCTTGATATCGAGGTCAAAGGTCAAATAATGAAGTGTACACTTTTCAGTTATAACTTGTATGGTAAGTTGACTTTCCACATCATAACCTTCTAATTGCATTTATTCATGTATGCAATTTATAAATTATATGTAGACATATATGTATTTAAGAAAATTGTTGATAACTGGTTACTTGACTTAATTAGTGTATTTATATTTTGCATGGGAAGGGGAGAGAATGCTGGCAAATAAGGGGAGTCTTATGTTTTTGTTCACATAAAAAAAGTTTAAATCTTGATTTTTTTTCGCTGCACATCTTTTAATGAATCACACTTGTGTTCAGTTTATTGAAAATAATTCCTTGTACCTACCAAATAAATTATCTGACTCACAATCGTCAACAAAATTTTAGCTCTGCACTAAAAAAGGTTGGGGAAAGATTTAATGTTTTGGCTTGATTTGATCTGTCGATTGTGGCCACCTTCTAGCCCTGGATTTTTTTTTTATTATTATTAATCATTTAAGAAAACCTTCTGGCTTAAAGTAAAACTATCGGGTGTGTTATAATGAAGTTTTCTATTGGTTTAATACCAGTGATTCCTGGTGATTACATTGTTATATTAATGTTTCGAAGTGAAGTGTTATTTCAAAATAATTGCATTTTGCTTGTTGAAGTATAAATCATTCAATTAGGATTGTTGGGTTGATAATGAACTTGTATTGAATGTAATTACCATGTACAGAACCAGGGCCCTAATGGTGAATTACACAGAATTACTGTCTCAACCCTCCAAAGCTTTGTTAGCATACAGGACCAGGGCCTTAGTGGGTATAAAAATGTACAGGACCAGGGCCCTAATGGTGAATTACACAGAACTACTGTCTAAACCCTCCAAAGCTTTGTTAGCATACAGGACCAGGGCCTTAGTGGGTATAAAAATGTACAGGACCAGGGCCCTTATGGTGAATTACACAGAATTACTGTCTCAACCCTCCAAAGCTTTGTTAGCATAAAGGACCAGGGCCTTAGTGGGTATAAAAATGTACTGAACCAGGGCCCTAATGGTGAATTACACAGAACTACTGTCTAAACCCACCAAAGCTTTGTTAGCGTACAGGACCACAGCCTTACTGGCACTAAAAATGTACAGGATTAGGGCCTTAGTGGTAAGTTACACAGAATAACTTAACATCATCACAATGCACACAAGCAGGGCCTGAATGGTAAATTACATCGAAATTACTGTAGACAGCGCCACAATGTACATGAGTAGGGCCTTATAGATAATTACACAGAATTACTACAGATAACATCAAAATTTGCATGAGAAAGTTCTTTTCAGAGAATTACACAAGGCCTTGGTTTAAATTACATAGAATTACACAGACATCATCAATGTACATAAGTAGGGCCTTGGTAGAGAATTACACAGAATTACTGTCACAGTGTACATAGGTAGGGCCTTGGATTAGAGGTAGATTACACAGATACACTTTAGACAGTGTACATGAGTAGGGCCTTGTTGGTGAATTACACAGAATAACTCACCATGTACATGAGAAGGGCCTTGTAAGTGAATTACACAGAATTACTGTCACATTGAACATAAGTAGGGCCTTGATGATGGTACACCAATTGGGCCTTAGTGGTAAATGGTTGCAAAGAATCTCTACCACATTTAACTCATTTAGTAAAATTCACTGTTTGAAACAACTGAAATCGGTACATGATGGAAATATAAAAATACTGTTTATTTAGAATAAATCTTAGTAAAATATATTAGCCCTGGTGTATTAACACTGTTTCTAATGTGTTCAGTACCAGATAAGCTAGCACCAATTTGAATTACTGCCGCTAGATTGTAATTAGGTAGCTGATTTTATAACTTTCCTTTGTTGTACTTGATGAGAACATCAGCTGATCAAGGCCATCTTTATGGCACCAGATGTGTCATGATATATTAATGCAATCTGGAGCTGTAGCTGCTGCCTAGGCTACTTTAGCTATGTAACCCGACCCAGTCTGCTTCTCTGGCACTTGGGGCAAGGTGTATTCTGGCCACACTGTCTAGTGCATGTTGATTGCATGCTCCTAAAACACAAGCTAACGAGACATTTAAGACCCATCTGTTCTCCAGTTGCCTGCACGTAGGCCTGTGATTGACAGTGGCGACATTTTTATGTTTTTTTGATTTTAGTGTTTGGATATTTGTACTTTGTTTAGTGGTAATCTGCAGATATTAGATAGTACTGTTATTAATGTTTTATTGTGCTGTTAAACAATATATCAAAAGATAAAATATAAACAATATATCAAAATATATAATAGAAACGATTTGTCAAAATAGAAACAATTTGTCTAATTATATAACATAAATAACGTATCAACATATAAAATACACAAATAAGAGCCCCGGCCTAACATTGTACAAGTATAGTATCTGGAGTGGCATCACAAGACTCAATTGAATCCAAACACCAAGGGCCTCATTTAATTGTATCATTGGCCGTGTTTTATACAATTCATTGAGGTGATATTTATATGCCAAGTGAAGACATTGATTGGTAGTAATTGGATTTGAGGGTATCTGCCCGGTCTCCTTACACTGGAATGACCCTGGTCAGTCGGTACAATGTAGGACATCTGCTGGGAAGGTGGACCAGACCACATAAAACATCCCCTTTATAGGGTCACTGGTGACCAGCGGTGTAGTACAGGTCAGGGATTCATTCTGAGGTTTTGTGGCTGTGTTGTACCAGCCCCCTGACAGATAGCCCTATAAAACCACACGTCTGGACAGTCCTCAATGTCCAGTTACTCTCATTGTGTTGTAGATCAGGACTCAATCCAAAGGTCAAGGTCATTGAACAAATACAATACAAGGCCACACAAACTGATATAAGGATGTATTACTACATTTGCCAAGACTAGGCCAACTTAGTGTAAGTAACTAGGGTAAGCTCCTTGTAAAATTAGGGTAATATAGTTTTACATAAAGAATTGAAACTGTATTAAAGACCGGGATTCGGTATCAAGGCAAACCACCGGCTACCTAATCTCTACACAAAATTTCTGTGACAGGTCAGCAGCCAAACTCAGTTTGTGTGAGAAGAGGTCCTGCTCTGTACAGTTATGTGCAACATGATATGTCTCATGATAATTGTGAATTGACTGTGTGTGTTTACATTTACAAGCTGTAAATATATTTCACTGTATGTGTCAGGAAAAACATGAACACTTTTAGTTAGATTTTTCATAGAATATCAGTTATAGGTTAAAATATGAATGCAACTGTAGATGAATTTAGTGTCATAGAATATCAGTTATAGGTTAAAATATGAATGCAACTGTAGATGAATTCAGTGTCCTACCATCTGATTGTTAACCTACTGTTTACCAGGAACCTTCGGCTGCTGCTGTTTAATGTTCGCCTTTTTCGCCCTCCGCTATGAGGATGAACTTATCATTACAGAGAATATAAGTAAACAACATAATAAACCTAGTAATTAAATATGTAGTAACACTGGGCAAACATTGATTTCATGGGTGAAAAGAGAAACTTTGACTGGGCGAAATTTTCCAGTATATTATACAGTATTTTAATATTGAAATTTATCCCAATCCCTTCCCATCCTTCCCCTGCCATTGTTATGTTGGGTATTTGGTCCCATATTTCCAAGGTTCTAAACAACCAACCAGTCGTATTATGTGAAAAGCCGCCATGCATTGTAATGAAGTGGAGGAAGAAGCCACACAATGCTCAATAAAACAGGAGATTTGCTGCACAGATGGCTGTTCTCGTTCTGTGTACCAAACAAGGAGGGCCTGTAAGTGGGCATGTGCCTCAAGGCCCCAGAGCTACATTTAGCTTTATTAACTCCTAAAATCAATTCAAGAGACACAATTAACCTTTGACCTTTCAATCTTTTGTGCTGCAAATTCTCCTTCCAATACAAACCTTGGAGGTCTGTGGGGGCAAGTGACCTGGTAATGATTCAACTGGAAAAAAAAGATTTAATCAATTCCTGTCTGTGTAAAATGGCCTTGCTGCTGGTTTTAACAATTTGATGACACTGTATCTCTGTTGTAATGACTTTCAATCTGTATTCTGTCTCCAGGGCTGTGTTTGAATGTGTATCAATGCTGTTGTGTTCTGATATAAGGATGTAAGACTGTGTGTATGAGATCAATACTGTATAGTTACGGTGTTGCTGTTAAAACATAACTCATGTCAATATTTGTAACTAAAGCAAAACTTTCTTTCCAACTACATTTAAATTTTGCTGTTTTCACATTGCTTTCCTTTTGTATGGTAAAAATAAGCTGCTGTTCTTTTCTTTTCCACCCTAACCAATTCATTGATATAAGACTCCCCATGCTACTTTTATATTACCCAGGAATAAAATTGTCCATGTTGTTTTACTTTTACATTGGAAGGAAAATGTTTATACTGCTTTTCCGGCTGCAGTGGCCAAGTGGCTAAGGCGTCGGACCGTACACGATCCATAGCCTTCCATTAGTAGGTCGCGGGTTCGAGACCTACCTGGGGTGGTGGCTAAGGCGTCGGACCGTACACGATCCATAGCCTTCCATTAGTAGGTCACGGGTTCAGACCTACCTCGGGTGGTGGCTAAGGCATTGGACCGTACACGATCCATAGCCTTCCATTAGTAGGTCACGGGTTCGAGACCTACCTCGGGTGGTGGCTAAGGCGTCTGACCGTACACGATCCATAGCCTTCCATTAGTAGGTCACGGGTTCGAGACTTACCTGGGGTGGTGGCTAAGGCTTCGGACCATACACAATCCATAGCCTTCCATTACTAGGTCACGGGTTCGAGACCTACCTGGGGTGGTGGCTAAGGTGTCAGACCATACACGATCCATAGCCTTCCATTACTAGGTCACGGGTTCGAGACCTACCTGGGGTGGTGGCTAAGGCGTCGGACCGTACACGATGCATAGCCTTCCATTAGTAGGTCACGGGTTCGAGACCTACCTGGGGTGGTGCCTAGGTGTTTCTCTGGGTACTTCAGTTTCATCCACCACTTCAAACTGGCTCATTCTTCAGTGATGAGCTGTTAATAGGACGTAAACTACAAATAAACCAACCTATTAAACTACTTTCCTACCAAAGTTACTCTTCTGTCACATTGGAATATATGGTGATGTGATGTTTTTTGGACATATTTGATTGTGAATTCCTACCGCAGGGGTGTATTATTCTTGAAGCCTGGGATGGGAGCTAGCAGATTTTATTTACTATAAAAATGGAGGTTGGGCTAGTAGAATATTTTAAGTTCTGCCTGTGGGTTAGTATTTTAGATTTGAAATTGTACATTTCTGCACTATTGTTTACTTAAGTCTATTTATGTGTTTTATATTGATATGAATACATTTAATATGCTTTTTATCTCATCGTTTATTTCATTATTTCAGAATGCTGTGAAGAACTCTATTAACCTCAATGACAAGACAGACTTGTGCAACTCACAGAATAAAGAACGGGATAAAGAGAAAAATAATCGTGTGAAGAAGAAACGAGAGAAAAAATCACAGGTATGTGACAAGTTTACCTCGGGTGTCGGTAGAAGTATATTTTTCTGTTTGTACACATCATCATGTTTTATCTTCCAGAAAGAATTACAAGGAATATACCTTCACAAGGTTGTGCCTCATTGATATTGATTGTTGTTTTAAAAAAAGAAAACTTTTTTTTGGAGGGATTAATAAATGTCATCAATGATATGGACAAGATGGATGCAGAAAAAAGGAAGAGAAGAACAATTTCTCTGATGAAGTCTCAGTTGCTGTGTCAGAACTACAAAGTTTCTGCTGAAGATGAAGCCCCATTTCTATTTCTCTGTTAGAGCTTCAATTTGTCTTTGTATTTCTGTATTTATCTTTAATTCACTACTTAAATCTTAAAATGGGCCTCCTTATATAAAAGTATTTCAGGCACTTGAATTGGTGTTTGGTAAAACAGGGCTGCTGACAAGCACTTGTGGGAAAATAGGTTTGTTGATAAGTATTGCCCCTTCAGCCTGTGTGTAAAGCATAAACACTCGTTAGAGACGGCCATTGCTAGTGCTGGTTTTTTGGTTAGGACACATATATCATTTTGTGTGTACAAGTGCATGAGTCGCTAACAGCAGTAAAAGTACAAACAACACCAACCTACGTCTACTGTTATGTAAAAGTACAAACAACACCAACCTACGTCTACTGTTATGTAAAAGTACAAACAACACCAACCTACGTCTACTGTTATGTAAAAGTACAAACAACACCAACCTACGTCTACTGTTATGTAAAAGTACAAACAACACCAACCTACGTCTACTGTTATGTAAAAGTACAAACAACACCAACCTACGTCTACTGTTATGTAAAAGTACAAACAACACCAACCTACGTCTACTGTTATGTAAAAGTACAAACAACACCAACCTACGTCTACTGTTATGTAAAAGTACAAACAACACCAACCTACGTCTACTGTTATGTAAAAGTACAAACAACACCAACCTACGTCTACTGTTATGTAAAAGTACAAACAACACCAACCTACGTCTACTGTTATGTAAAAGTACAAACAACACCAACCTACGTCTACTGTTATGTAAAAGTACAAACAACACCAACCTACGTCTACTGTTATGTAAAAGTACAAACAACACCAACCTACGTCTACTGTTATGTAAAAGTACAAACAACACCAACCTACGTCTACTGTTATGTAAAAGTACAAACAACACCAACCTACGTCTACTGTTATGTAAAAGTACAAACAACACCAACCTACGTCTACTGTTATGTAAAAGTACAAACAACACCAACCTACGTCTACTGTTATGTAAAAGTACAAACAACACCAACCTACGTCTACTGTTATGTAAAAGTACAAACAACACCAACCTACGTCTACTGTTATGTAAAAGTACAAACAACACCAACCTACGTCTACTGTTATGTAAAAGTACAAACAACACCAACCTACGTCTACTGTTATGTAAAAGTACAAACAACACCAACCTACGTCTACTGTTATGTAAAAGTACAAACAACACCAACCTACGTCTACTGTTATGTAAAAGTACAAACAACACCAACCTACGTCTACTGTTATGTAAAAGTACAAACAACACCAACCTACGTCTACTGTTATGTAAAAGTACAAACAACACCAACCTACGTCTACTGTTATGTAAAAGTACAAACAACACCAACCTACGTCTACTGTTATGTAAAAGTACAAACAACACCAACCTACGTCTACTGTTATGTAAAAGTACAAACAACACCAACCTACGTCTACTGTTATGTAAAAGTACAAACAACACCAACCTACGTCTACTGTTATGTAAAAGTACAAACAACACCAACCTACGTCTACTGTTATGTAAAAGTACAAACAACACCAACCTACGTCTACTGTTATGTAAAAGTACAAACAACACCAACCTACGTCTACTGTTATGTAAAAGTACAAACAACACCAACCTACGTCTACTGTTATGTAAAAGTACAAACAACACCAACCTACGTCTACTGTTATGTAAAAGTACAAACAACACCAACCTACGTCTACTGTTATGTAAAAGTACAAACAACACCAACCTATGTCTACTGTTATGTAAAAGTACAAACAACACCAACCTACGTCTACTGTTATGTAAAAGTATAAACAACAACAAACACCCCTGTTATTATTATGTTTTAAGTACAAATCATTAACCTATGTCTGTTTTTATGTAAAAGTACAAATAAATAGAAACAAAATTAACCCCTGTTATATTAAAGACAATTAACACCCATGTTATTATGTAAGATCACAAACAATAAACACCCCGTTATTATGTTAAAGTGTAAACAACAAATGCCACTTTGAACAAGCAACCCCTACCTATGTATGTAAATCTTCAAGCAACATGTCTGTTGTTAAAAGTACAAAAAACAAACACCGCCATTTAAGTATGAACAACAAATACCTCGTATTATATAAAGTACAAAACCTAACTCCATCATTTATCATGTAAAAGTACAAACAACATCTACTTACATGTGTTATTATATAATAAAGACATCGCTCTACAACTAATTGCTGGCTTTGTCTTTAAAAGTTCATATCTGCCATTCACATATCTAATTACAGCACAATGCATTCTGTCGGAGAGATTTGACAACGACAACCTGCCTATTACCGTAACACAATTCTCCTACAGACAACACACTTCAAATACTCTGAATGTCGATTTCCCGTTTTGCTTCATGTTTTTTTTATCGCCAAGTGTTGCAACACTGTTCAAGTTTCAAAAATGAGTTTTATGTTCCTCTTGGCATTTTTATTTTCAAGAATTGCAACTGTTTTCAAGTGCAGTAAGCCAAATGAATGATCACAGAGGCCTACTTGTGCTGTTAGACCCGACATGCCAGTAGGTAGTGCAGAGTAACGTTGTTATGACAGGAAACCGCTGCTACCTGCTTAACTGCTTCTGCTGTAGCTCATATCTCTCGTGTGATTGGCTAATTATTAACAATCAATCGTCACAGCAAGTGCGTAGATTCCGTATGATATGACAAAGGAACTTCAACAGATAAATTTTAGTTCTAATGCAGCAATACATCTTCATCAGATACTGTTTCTTATACAGAATTACGAAGACACTGCATACAGATTTTAATTCTCGTAGAGAAATTTAATTTGATGGCACTATACCATATAAATTATAGTTTCTACCATAAGAATTTCCACTTTCTATGATAGACTAATAGTTACTGATAAGTTATACAGAAAAGTGCAGCAATTACTGGCTTTGTATATAGGCATTTGTATCCTCTGAACATTTTGTAAAAGAGGCCACCTCATAAATGTATCCCTGATTTCAAACCTCACAATGCTGAATCATCATTACTTCAAAATTGTTTATTGCTGACACCAGTCTACCATGCATTCAAACTTCCATTGTACCTTAATTTCAAACATTTGTCCCACCATGATTTCAAACTTATATTATACCATGATTTCAAACTTCCACTGTGCCGTGGTTTCAAACTTCCTCAGAACCTTGAATAATGTTCTATCCCACACAACTCGTGCAACCTTACAATACTTCTACAGACAACCTAAAAGTACTCCCAGACAATGATTCACCTCTGAGGACTAGGATCTCGTATATATTGTGTGTTTTTGCTGGTTGTTGGTACAGTAAATGAGACATAGAATTGTAAGGCAAATGTTTTTCTGCAGTCACTATACTTATGGTTAGTGATGTCAGGGGCCTGCTTGTCTTGTTTTACAACTAAAACACTGCCCTTAAGTGCTAGAGAAGACTGGTTTTGATATGAACACACAGACGTTTAAGATGTGGTAAAATAAACTGTTCTTTTGTCAATATTTCAAAAATATTCTCCAGATTCAGAGGTACTACAGTCATTTTCTCCCTCATGGATGGACAGATCCTCAGGGGCTTGAACATTTCAGGACCCCCTAGCTATCCGTTCACCCTTCGGGTGTAAAGTTTGCTGTAGTTTATATAGGGAAATAACACTTTTGGGTATATTTTGCCAATTTTCTGTAGGAAATTATTCTTACTTGGTGAGAATTATCCTTAGAGAAAGATTGTTTCAAATTGTGAAATTGGGATTCCTACCCAAACCCCAGGGGACAGGGCGGGCCCCAAAGGGAAAATTAACCAATATTTCAAAAATCTTCTTCTCCAGACTCGGAGGAACTACCGTCAATTTCAGTGCATGGATAGAAAGATCATCAGGGGCTTTATTTAAATTGTCTATTTCAGGACCCCCGAGCCATCAGTTCTCCCTTGGGGAGGGGTAAAGTTTACTATAGTTTCTATAGGGAAATAATACTTTTGGGTATATTTTATCCATTTTTAGCAGAGAATTATTCAAACTTGGTCAGAATTATCTTTGGTGGATTAGGGTATTACATTGTAAAATTGTGATTCCTGCCCCATCCCCAGGGGCTAGGGCGGGGCAGTTTTGGTCTAATATTTGGATGAGTTGTTTCCCCTTGTTGTAAAGCCTTGGTCTATTATTGAGATGAGTTGTTTCCCCTTCTTGTAAAGCCTTGGTTTATTATTTGGATGAGTTGTTTCCCCTTGTTGTAAAGCCTTGGTCTATTATTGAGATGAACTGTTTCCCCTTGTTTTAAAGCCTTGGTTTATTATTGGGATGAGTTGTTTCCCCTTGTTGTAAAGCCTTGGTTTATTATTGGGATGAGTTGTTTCCCCCTTGTTGTACCTATTCGAAACCTATTTCGAACTTAAAGTCAAGTTCTGCTGGACAGATTGAACTGAAAGTTGGTAGGAATGATCGCCTCATGGTCCTGACAAAGTGTTGTTATTTTTCGGGTCGATCAGAAATCCAATATGGCCGCCACGGCCGCCATTTTGAAAACCTATTTCAAACTTAAAGTCAAGTTCTGCTGGACCGATTGAACTTAAAGTTTGTAGGAATGATCGACTCATGGTCCTGACAAAGTGTTGTTATTTTTCAGGTCAATCATAAATCCAATATGGCCGCCACGGCCACCATTTTGAAAACATATTTCAAACTTAAAGTCAAGTTCTGCTAGGCCGATTGAACTGAAACTTTGTAGGAATGATTGACTCATGGTCCTGACAAAGTGTTGTTATTTTTCAGGTCGATCAGAAATCCAATATGGCCACCACAGCTGCCATTTTGGTAAACTATTTCAAACTTAAAGTAAAGATCTACTTGGCCGATTGAACTGAAACTTTGTAGGAATGATCGAATCATGGTCCTGACAAAGTGTTGTTATTTTTCGGGTCAATCAGAAATACAATTTGGCTGCCATGGCCGCTATTTTGCTACTAAGTTCTAATAGGCCGATCTCACTTAAAATTGGTCTAGGAATGATCAGCTCATGGTCCTGACAAAGTTAAGTTAACATTATACTATTTTTTACTCAAATTGGTACATATTTCAACAACAAAAATAAATATTGAAGGACTCAGGTGACCGTTAAGGCCCATGGGCCTCTTGTTATTGGGATGAGTTGTTTCCCCTTGTTGTAAAACCTTGGTCATATATTGGGATGAGTTGTTTCCCCTTGTTGTAAAGCCTTGGTCTAATATTGGGATGGGCTGTTTTATCTTTCTGTAAAGCTATTGTTTATAATTTGGGGATGAACATATTATGGTGTGTTTCTTGCTATGGGTGATCAAGAATTCAAGGAAGCAGTCTAGTCATCTGACGTGACAGCCTGGGCCACTCCAAATCAATATCCCCTGTTGTCATGGCAGGCAGATTTGTCAAATCCCAACTAACCTGTTTTTTCACACAGGGTTGTGTAGAGGCTGAAGACAGTCGCTGGGCGAGAGAGTATACAGCTTGATTTATCACAGGTTTTTGTGTGGAGTATGCTGTTTTTCCATCTCATGTGGACAATCACAATCTGTTTTTAGGTCACCTGAGCTTTAGCTCAAGTGACCTATTGCTATCCGTTTTCGTCCGTCGTCGTCCGTCGTCCGTCGTCCG
>NW_018408154.1:440789-670256 GCF_002113885.1 Mizuhopecten yessoensis
ATCAGAAATCCAATATGGCCACCACAGCCGCTATTTTGTAAATACCTATTCTAAACTTAAAAACAATTTCTAATAGGCCGATCTTATTTAAAATCGGTCTAGGAATGATCAGCTCATGGTCCTGACAAAGTTAAGTTAACATTATACTTAACTATTTTTTACTCAAATTGGTACATATTTCAACAACAAAAATAAATACTGTAGGACTCAGGTGACCGTTAAGGCCCATGGGCCTCTTGTTATACATCAGATATATATTTGATTTGTTTTAATGTCATTTGGGTAGGTGTTTAGTATATGGGCTATTATAAAAACTATGAATTTATATTTGTACCATGTTATTTAGAGACCCAACATGATTATAACATTCTGATATTTTGGAGATATATAAAATGTTTTGGTTATTATAGAACCATGTGGTTCTGAGTGTCGCTATGATACTAAAGAGACTTAAAAACACCTTTTATTGTCGCTATCTCCAGCAGCCTCCAGATTGTTCTTCAGTCAGCTTTGTACTTGATCATCAAAGGGGTTTTGTGTCCTGTAGATACATATGTCTGGGCTTTAGATAGTATTGTGTTTCTATATTGAAAGCAAAATTTGTGTTTGTTTTTCATCTATTTGTTGTTTATTTTTATGTTACAAGGGACTTGAAATGGTTTATGTCTGTCAGTTTGTCACTAAACCATGCAGAGCTAGTGATATACTCTGGTGTGTCTGCAATCTGTTTGTTGTTTATTTTTATGTTTCAAGGGACTTGAAATGCTTTATGTCTGTCAGGTTGTCACTAAACCATGCACAGCTAGTGATATACTCTGGTGAGTCTGCAATCTGTTTGTTGTTTATTTTTATGTTACAAGGGACTTGAAATGCTTTATGTCTGTCAGTTTGTCACTAAACCATGCAGAGCTAGTGATATACTCTGGTGTGTCTGCAATCTATTTGTTGTTTAAAAGCTGAGGATTATTGATTTGAGTTAAGCTGACAACCCCAATCTTTTGTCTGTATTTTCTTTGATTGATCTGTAGGTGCTCATTTAAATGAATTGATTCAATTGTTGATTATTAGATTATGATCCTGAAATGGAGGATTGTTTTTGTGTGTATTTCCCAGGAGGCCAGCTGGCTACTGATGTGTAAGGTGTGAAGTGTCGGGTATACAAATGGAAGTTATTACATCATCAAACAGCATTTAATATTGTCTGGAACCATGTACTAAACTCATTCACCCCTACATAATATAACTGGACTTGCCCAGACTTTGATTTGGTACGGTTCAAATGTGACTTTAGGGGTGAATGGGTTAACATTAGGAATCATTTATCTTATTTTGTTCTGTGAAATCTTAGATCAGTGTTTTCCTTCTGTGAACTCATCGTTCAATTTAGTTATTTATTTGGTGACATTGATTGCATTGTTTTCTAAATTCTATTATCGCCTGGTTTTTAAAAAAAAAAGATGGAATAAACAATTTAGCAGCTCATATCCTTTATGGTATGGAACCATCTACTTGGATGAGACAAGCCTAGTTTTCATCAGACATTTCTTTAAATTTGATTGATCACTTGTGTCTTGCTCTCTGTAATAGATTGGTACCCAGTGGTTCTGATCAAGTAATTGTTTGCTTGACATTGTGCTTCTTTGTTTTCATTGGTTAATTTGATCATATTTATGTGCGCTAGACCTGTATTGACATTTATGTGGGCTAGGTCTGTAGTTATATTTATGTGAGCTAGACCTGTATTAATATTTATGTGAGCTAGGTCTGTAGTAATATTTATGTGAGCTAGGTCTGTAGTAATATTTATGTGAGCTAGGTCTGTAGTGATATTTATGTGAGCTAGGTTTGTATTAATATTTATGTGAGCTAGACCTGTATTGACATTTATGTGAGCTAGGTTTGTATTAATATTTATGTGAGCTAGGTCAGTAGTAATATTTATGTGAGCTAAGTCTGTAGTGATATTTATGTGAGTTAGGTCTGTAGTGATATTTGTGTGAGCTAGGTCTGAAGTGATATTTGTGTGAGCTAGGTCTGTAGTGATATTTATGTGAGCTAGGTCTGTAGTGATATTTATGTGAGCTAGGTCTGTAGTGATACTTTGTGTGAGCTAGGTTTGAAGTGATATTTGTGTGAGCTAGGTCTGTAGTGATATTTATGTGAGCGAGGTCTGTAGTGATATTTATGTGAGCTAGGTTTGTATTAATATTTATGTGAGCTAGGTCTGTAGTAATATTTATGTGGGCTAGGTCTGTAGTAATATTTATGTGAGCTAGGTCTGAAGTGATATTTATGTGAGCTAGGTCTGTAGTAATATTTATGTGGGCTAGGTCTGTAGTAATATTTATGTGAGCTAGGTCTGTAGTGATATTTGTGTGAGCTAGGTATGTAGCGATATTTATCTGAGCTAGGTCTGTAGTGATATTTGTGTGAGATAGATTTGTAATAATGTTTGTCAGAATTGGTCTGTAGTGATATTTATGTGAGCTAAGTCTAGTGATATTTGTGTGAGCTAGGTCTGAAGTGATATTTGTGTGATCTAGGTCTGTAGTGATATTTGTGTGAGCTAGATCTGTAATAATGTTTGTCAGAGTTGGTCTGTAGTGATATTTGTGTTAGTTGGTAGAAGTGAGCTAGGTCTTGGCTATACCAGTGTGAGATGTTTTATACTCTGATAAAGGCCTTGGGAACAGAGATCATTTTACATCCTTTGTAGCAATTTTGTAATTAGTGTTGTTAATTGATTTTAATGGTCCGTAATTATGTCTCTTTTGCATTTGAGCAGCCCTTTACTTGAATCTGTCTAGTAATTAATTCTGTACCTCTGGCAGTTGTTGGGTAAGAGAACAGTGTGAAGAGCTGGCAGCGAGGCACTTTTTAATCTAGGTAAAATGTGAAGAGTCCTGATATAATAGAGCTGTGTAGGGATGAAGACAGAATATTGATGTTCACAAAGTAGCACTTCATTGTGGGTGTGGTATCCTCATCATAGCCAGCAACTGTCCATACACAGCCATACAGACCATACTGTTATTGTTGATGTGCTAATGAATACTGTTTCAGGATTGTTTACAGATTTATTTTGTTGACATGTCCTTAGAAAAACCATATGACTTACCTGTGTATAGAAGACACCTGTTGTATTACCTAATGACTTACCTGTGTATAGAGGACACCTGTTGTATTACCTAATGACTTACCTGTGTATAGAGGACACCTGTTGTATTACCTAATGACTGACCTGTATATAGATATCACCTGTTGTATTACCTAATGACTGAACTGTGTAAAGAGATCACCTGTTGTATTACCTAATGACTGACCTGTATGTAGAGATCACCTGTTGTATTATCTTATGACTTACCTGTGTATAGAGATCACCTGTTGTATTACCTTATGACTTACCTGTATACAGAGATCACCTGTTGTATAACCTAATGACTTACCCGTATATAGAGATCACCTGTTGTATTCCCTAATGACTGACCTGTGTATAGAGGACACCTGTTGTATTACCTAATGACTGACTTGTGTATAGAGGACACCTGTTGTATTACCTAATGACTTACCTGTGTATAGAGGACTCCTGTTGTATAACCTAATGACTTACCTGTATATAGAGATCACCTGTTGTATAACCTAATGACTGACATGTATATAGAGAACACTTGTTGTATTATCTAATGACTTACCTGTGTATAGAGATCACCTGTTGTATAACCTAATGACTTACCTGTATGTAGAGATCACCTGTTGTATTATCTAATGACTTACCTGTGTATAGAGATCACCTGTTGTATTACCTAATGACCGACCTGTATATAGAGATCACCTGTTGTATAACATAATGACTTACCTGTGTATAGAGGACACCTGTTGTATTACCTAATGACTTACCTGTGTATAGAGGACACCTTTTATATTACCTAATGACTTACCTGCATATAGAGATCACCTGTTATATTACCTAATGACTTACCTGTGTATAGAGGACACCTGTTGTATTACCTAATGACTTACCTGCATATAGAGGACACCTGTTGTATAACCTAATGACTTACCTGTGTATAGAGATCACCTGTTGTATTACCGAATGACTTACCTGTGTATAGAGAACACCTGTTGTATAACCGAATGACTTACCTGTATACAGAGATCACCTATTGTATTACCTAATGTCTTGCCTGTATACAGAGATCTCCTGTTGTATAACCTAATAACTGACCTGTATATAGATATCACCTGTGGTATTACCTAATGACAGACCTGTGTATAGAGATCACGTGTTGTATTACCTAATGACTTTCCTGTATACAGAGATCACCAGTTGTATAACCTAATGACTAACCTGTGTATAGAGAACACCTGTTATATTACCTAATGACTTTCCTGTGTATAGAGATCCCCTGTTGTATTACCTAATGACTGACCTGTGTATAGAGGACACCTGTTGTATAACCTAATGACTGACCTGTATATAGATATCACCTGTTGTATTACCTAATGACTGACCTGTGTATAGAGATCACCTGTTGTATTACCTAATGGCTGACCTGTGTATAGAGGTCACCTGTTGTATAACCTAATGACTGACCTGCATATAGAGATCACCTGTTATATTACCTAATGCCTTACCTGTGTATAGAGGACACCTGTTGTATAACCTAATGACTGACCTGCATATAGAGATCACCTGTTATATTACCTAATGACTGACCTGTATACAGAGATCACCTGTTGTAGAACCTAATGACTGACCTGTGTATAGAGATCACCTGTTGTATAACCTACTGACTGACCTGTATATAGAGATCACCTGTTATATTACCTAATGACTGACCTGTGTATAGAGGACACCTGTTGTATTACCTAATGACAGACCTGTGTATAGAGGACACCTGTTGTATTACCTAATGACTGACCTGTATATAGAGATCACCTGTTGTATTACCTAATGACTGACCTGTGTATAGAGATCACCTGTTGTATAACCTAATGACTGACCTGTATATAGAGATCACCTGTTATATTACCTAATGACTGACCTGTATACAGAGATCACCTGTTGTATAACCTAATGACTTACCTGTATATAGAGATCATCTGTTTTATAACCTAATGACTGACCTGTATATAGAGATCACCTGTTGTATTACCTAATGACTTACCTGTGTATAGAGGACACCTGTTGTATAACCTAATGACTTACCTGTATATAGAGATCACCTGTTGTATAACCTAATGACTGACCTGTATACAGAGATCACCTGTTATATTACCTAATGACTTACCTGTATATAGAGGACACCTGTTGTATTACCTTTTGACTTACCTGTATACTGAGATCACTTGTTGTATTACCTAATGACTGACCTGTATATAGAGAACACTTGTTGTATTACCTTATGACTAACCTGTATACAGAGATCACTTGTTGTATTACCTAATGACTTACCTGTATATAGAGATCACCTGTTGTATAACCTAATGACTGACCTGTATATAGAGAACACCTGTTATATTACCTCATGGATTACCTGTTTAAAGAGGACACCTGGGACACCTGTTGTTTTACATAACTCACCTGTATATAGAGGACACCTGTTTTACATAACTCACTTGTATATAGAGGACACATGTTGTATTAATTATCAGTGATACTGTTTAGAATGCACCTGTAAAAAATCCTATCATGATAATGTTACTCAATATCAATAGTGCTGTTTGCAATGCATAACATTTGTAGACAAATATCATTTCAATCATCCTAATTCCTTTCTTTTTAAAAAAAATTCCAAAAATAAGTTGAACCATTCCTTAATGCTTCTTGATTTGTCTGTTTGAGAATGAAATTGCAGTTCGTAATTTGTTTCCACATCCTAACCGATCTTTAGGTGTTTTTTTAACTCATTAAAACAAAGAAAGGGTAATGATTTTGTGCAAATTGATTAAAGTTTTCAGATTGGACTGGTTGTAATCAAGGCCCATCAGAGTGCTATTCCAACAAGTTCATTATCTGTCAGTTAATCCATTTTCCATTTGCATTACAACTACAACTTGACAGCAGCATGAAACATTAACATAAACAAAATGCTGCAAAAAAAACGGAGCGTTTGTATGGCATGGGTGATTCACGTTGATCATTGAAGGACCTCTCAGGAATAAACCCTAATCTGTTTGCATAAAAATTATTAGTTTTAATGGCAGGCTTGAACCTATAACAGGCGCTATATATATATAATATTCACATTCTGTAGATTTAAGTCCTGAAGTAAATGAACTGGAGTGTTTAAAAGCCTAGTAATATGTCACTGCGCTCCATTTGTACCTCAATACAGAAATCAATGATAAATGCTGGTGATGAGATTGTGTCTTCAGCCAAACCTATGTCTGGAGCATGTGCTTTTTGTTAGCGTATAACAAGTCACGCAGGTAAATGGGCTTGTCAGGAGTAACGCTGACTTGAGGAGTACCTTTGGGTTGGTGTGATTGCCATTATGTGAGGAGGCTCAACAATCCGAGTGAGATTTCTTGGGAACTTAATATACCACTGATCTGAAATCTTCTGTAGTCAGTTATACTTGGCTGTAAAAACTCATGTATACTGTTTTCTACTATCGCAACTTTATTTCGAAATGTTTCTATAAAAATTCATGCAAAGGTCACCTGGAATGAGATAATATGTCGGGAGTTCAAAGGTCGAGGGTAAGGTCACATTACTATATACAGAAATTTGTAAAACACTGATTAATTTGCATTGGAGTTGGGACATTGATGTCAAACAGATTTTTTTCTCATTTAAATAAAATTATTAATTTAACTTAAAAGAACAATCCCAATATTTTGTTTCCGAGATTAGATAATGATCAATTTGTGCACTATTAATTTAACACTTGCTCAAATATTTCCAAACTGCAAACTCTTCCTGTTGGTCTCAAACATCACCTATACCCAGATTACAAACATTGCCTTTACCCAGATTACAAACATCACCTATACCCAGATTACAAACATCACCTATACCCAGAATACAAACATCACCTATACCCAGATTACAAGCATCACCTATTTCCAGATTACAAACATTGCCTTTACCCAGATTACAAACATCACCTATACCCAGATTACAAACATCACCTATACCCAGAATACAAACATCACCTATACCCAGATTACAAACATCACCTATACCCAGATTACAAACATCACCTATACCCAGATTACAAGCATCACCTATACCCAGATTACAGCTCCCTGATTTCATTATAACACCACACATTACAGATTGTATACTATTTAGACAATTTTGACATGACATGGCAAACTACTCAACAATGGTAAATACAGTTATATGCTACCTTCTGTTCGGTTTTGGAAATTAATCCTGGTTCAGCTTATGAACTGTGTGTGTAGATAGTTTCTCTAGAAATTGATGTGGGGGTATTATCTGATATGTGTAACTCTTGCTTAACTCATTTAATAGTGTTCCTATTTTAGCGTGTAAATCAAGAATGGTCTGTCGGGTTTGGCTGATGATGTAGATGCCATGTGTTGAGGGCTGGGTGAAGGTGATACCCTGAGAACCTGCCTGGCCCAGCGGGGCATTCATTAAATTTCTTACAGAATCTGGTTATATATGTCCCAACCCCTTGTTTGACTTTTTTTCTCATCAACTCCCACGTTTAGAGAGCCCTTATGATCGACCATCCCCATCGAGCCAGGTTCTGTAAACAGTAGCTGAGCCTAAAAGGAAGTCACCTTGTTCTCACTTAATCCTAATTTGGATCGACAAGATATCGTCCTATTTCAATAAAGTGTGAATTAAATGATTATCGTGTTATCCTATGACAGATCAGCTATTAACGAGTACTCGTCAGCAGCTGTCTCATCACTTCGTGATGTGTTGGTAAATATACCAGAAAGCAGCTTCTTCTCAAATCATCGATTAGCTAAAACGCTCCCACCAGCCTGTTAGAAATGATGATAACTTATGTACTTAGATCATGGAAGTAATTTTATGTTGGTTGTTAGTAAATAATTAGTGATTACTGGTTGAGATCTAGAGAGATACAATGACAGTCGTACCTGATACAGTTACTGTCGTCTTAATAACTAATGTCAGCTGTGAGAAGTAATTGCATTTGATAATTTTCATGTATATCAAAAGGGAATATGGATTATTTATGAAAATAGTGAACTGCTGTAGATTGTTTATTTGGGTATTTGTTACTTGTTCAGATTTTAACATGGGGTTTAATCATGTTTTAGTAGTGTTATATTGCTTTTTTTCACATTTTGTAAAAATTATGCTGTATTTTGACCAATCAAAAATGTGCAGGTCTCTGAAAAAAGAGAACTTGTTTATGAGAATTAGGCTAATTGATTACTCTAAATTATATATATATATATGTATATAAAAACAAAAGACAATAGTTTCTTCGACTTCCCTAGCGCTTTCTCCTCTTTAGAGGTTCATCACAAGGACTGTGAAATATATATTAAAAATTAAAAAAGGAAGTATTTGAGATATAGTCCCTGTAGATAGCAGGAATCTTGTGATTTAAATGATATGTTATAATTGGTTGTAAAAGCTATTATATTTTTTTTCCAAATTGAAAGTTATGTTATGTGAGGTTAAGACGATGGCCACCTGTCTGGGGATGATGAGATAGGTATTGAGTTTATAGGTATAGAGTGTATAAGGTATAGAGTGTATAAGGTATAGAGTTTATAAGGTATATCAAGTTTATAAGATGCGGCCTAATCAGTGTTGGTTTGTCCTGTTGTACCTGTGGCGGGTCAGGCTGGTGCCAGCAATCAGCTAACAGTTGCTGACATGAATAAAGACCCACTTGTCATTGCTGAAATTTGAGCAGAGAATCTTGAGTGTTTTGGATTTAATGGCTGTTACAAGTCAAGGTATGATGAACTTGGTTGTTCAGGTGAATATCAGCTGTAGAGTTTGAAGGTTGACAGGTTTACAAAGGCTGTGCATTAACGACTGGTGGGGACTCATAAAGATAGGTGTCATACATACCAGTGCAGTAGTGAAAGCAACTTGATCTACAACTGCCAGCTACAGGAGGTGTCGGTGGTGTTTAGGTGCTGGGTTGGAGGTGGAAAGGCTATCTGAGAGAGATATGACATATTGTACAATAATGGTCTGATGGCTTAGTGACAAGAGACAAGTGAACTACAGTGTGAGGATCCTATATATAGTCTGCAGCACAGGCCGATGGTAAAATATATAACAGTGTCTTCTACACTTAGGTCATCTTAGCGAAGGCTCTGTGTCCTTAGGGTATCTTAGCGAAGGCTCTGTGTCCTTAGGGTATCTTAGCGAAGGCTCTGTGTCCTTAGGGTATCTTAGCGAAGGCTCTGTGTCCTTAGGGTATCTTAGCAAAGGATCTGTGTCCTTAGGGTATCTTAGTGAAGGCTCTGTGTCCTTAGGGTATTTTAGCGAAGGATCTGTGTCCTTAGGGTATCTTAGCGAAGGCTCTGTGTCCTTAGGGTATCTTAGCAAGGCTCTGTGTCCTTAGGGTATCTTAGTGAAGGCTCTGTGTCCTTAGGTTATCTTAGCAAGATTTTGTGTCCTTTTCTGATCATATTTGCCTGTCAACAATTCACATTTTGAGTTTCTTAAAAAACACACTATAATAAATTCTTTTAAAAGTTTGCGGGAAATGTTTTTGACCAAGTAAAAAACAATTATCCAGGGCCCTGAAGGATGGAGCTCTATATAGGGGAAATTTTGCCAAGACTTCACAAATCTTCTTCTATAGACCCAGAAGTCCTAGGATCAAATACCCTTTGTCCATGGAAATTTCCAGAGCTGCTTTATAAAATATGTTGATTTGACTACCCCAGGGGGGTCATCCATTCCCGCCTGTGGAGATGATATTTTCTTTTACTCTAGATCATTTTGGGAAATACTTTTCTGGTTTCAAATTGGTTCGAATGATTTTGATTGGATGGCTGTATCTATAGTGTCAATCTTTAAACATAATTAATTGTGGCTAGCTCTCCTTGCTGTATCTCTAGTGACATTTTAACACATAATTAATTGTGGCCAGGTATCTTGCTGTATCCCTTATGTCACTCTTAACACATAATTAATTGTGGCCAGGTATCTTGCTGTATCTCTAGTGACGTTCATCACACATAATTAATTGTGGCCAGGTATCTTTGCTGTATCTCTAGTGACGTTCTTCACACATAATTAATTGTGGCCAGGTATCTTGCTGTATCCCTTGTGTCACTCTTTACGCATAATTAATTGTGGCCAGGTATTTTGCTGTATCCCTTGTGTCACTCTTTACGCATAATTAATTGTGGCCAGGTCTCCTTGCCGTAACCCTTGTGTCACTCTTCACACATAATTAATTGAGGCCAGGTCTCCTTGTTGTATCTCTAGTGACACTCTAAACACATAATTAGTTGTGGCCAGGTATCTTTGCTGTACCTCTATTGGCGTTCTCCAAACATAATTAATTGTGGCCAGGTCTCTCTTTGCTGTATCTCTAGTGACGTTCTTCACACATAATTAATTGTGGCCAGGTCTCTTTGCTGTATCTCTAGTGACACTCAACACATAATTAATTGTGGCCAGGTCTCTTTGCTGTATCTCTATTGGCGTTCTCAACACATAATTAAATGTGTAATAATTAGGTAAAAAAATTGGTAATTAGCTATTCATTTGTATCCTGGATCGCTTGCACTGTAATCGGTCGATCTGTGGGAGATTGGTATCAGATTAACAGCCCAGGTGAAGCCCGCATACTGCACAGCAGTACAAAGTCACAAGGCTAATTACTAATGTAGCAAGAAATCATATGTTCTTCGTACTTTTTGTGATGACATAACAGAAATAATGAAAAAAAAAAGCTGTTTGAAGTTAAAATGAAAGAGTTTTATTAACATGCTGGAAACATTAACTGTTTTTGTAACAGAAAAAATGCAATAGATATTTAAAAAAATCTCCTCGATTTGTTGATGGAAATTACTGATGATATTGCTGACAGTTTCACGATGAATTGAATAAGACATGCAGAGTAATGGCAGTCCTTGAGTTTACAAGAGAGAGCACAGCCTTACTGGAGCTAGATAATTCACATCTCCAGAGAATTAAGTATGTGTCAAGATGAAAGTAGACTAGATTCAGCAGGAACCTTGTAACTGGCTCTAACTCCATCAGTTGTTTTAACAAATGGATGAGGCAGATTGCCTCATTACTCTCCTTAGCTCAACTGTGCATAGTGAGGTGGAGGTTTACACCAACCAGTGGTGATGTGGGCTGTTGTAGATTTTATATAACTCCTTGGTGTATTAACTGTTGTATACAATTTTGTACTGCTTGAGGATATAATTATTTGGAGATTTTGTATAATTTTGTGGCAAAGTTACTCCATGCAGATTTCGTAAACTCAGCCGTATTCTGTTTTGTATAGTTCAAATAATATCTACTTGTGTGGAGTTTTATAACTTAGTTGTGTAAACACTTATTAACATTTTGTATTAACCTAAATTTGTGATGTAGGTACTTGAGTACAATTTTGTGTAATTTTGTGTTGTCACTTACGTAGATTTCATATAAATTAGTGTGGTTACTTCTGTAAATTTTGTATAATAAATAGTTGAAAATAATGGGGGGAAAAAAGAACGAAAAATAATATAATTTTGAAATTGTGAAGTTAATTTGGGAAAAAATATCATTATTTTCATTGGAAATAGGGCTGAAATTTGACCCTGATGTAACCTTTAAGAAGGCCCGGCTGTGAAGAGATCTGATATTACTGTTACTAGTGTAGATCCTTTATCTCCAGCTCCTTTTATAGGGTCTGTTGTACGTTTGTAATTCAATTTGATACTGCAGATTAACGATTAAAGATTTCAGCTCTTGTATACAGGATCAAACTGATCGTAAAAAATCCCATTACTTCAAGGTTTCATTGTACTTGATTAAATACCAGAGGTTGTGTGCATACCTTTTGCATGAATAAGCTGGCAGTTTGAAAGCCGACAACACTAAAGCCGACAAGTTTGGGGTAATAACCCATGATCCATGACTTGGTTTTATCTGGCAGGCTTGCTGTCGGGCCAGGCTAGGATAAGGAGCGATGGGTTACCTCCCTTTCACTGTTAACTGTGATAGTAGTATAGGTCTCCACTGATGTTTACATCCTAGAGAATGACAGTGATGCCTAATAGACCTTTAGCTGTACCTTAAGTGTGGTATTAGCTGGTCCAAACAACCACAAATGTCCACTGTTGTAAAATTGATACCTAGAACATCAGTTACAAACCCTATCTGAACAAGACACAAGACATTTTCAGATTCAAGCTTGTCATTAATCCAGATGATGCAAGCTGTTTAGAAGACGATTATTTAACTTGTATCACAAACAATTAAGAAGTATATAGTGAAGAGTTGGTATTTGTATTAATACTGATAATATAGGTTGATGTGTTGATTTATAAGACATGTTTCTAGTACTACACACATGCTGTGCTAGTAGAGAGAAGTGTGTTTGATGTATGATTAATAATTTGAGGTTCTTATATACTTATCACAACCTAGTTTGTAGGTAGTCTCAAAGCGGTTCACAAATTATTATCCGTGGTTATAGGGCCTTTGCAACCAGCCAATATCGTTCTCAACTCCCTGGGGAGCATACAGGCGGTGCTGCCATTTCGGCACTCGCAGCTAGCATCCTACAATTCTAGCACTGCCCAACAACGAACTCATTTACAGCTGAGTAGACTAGAACAAGCGAAGTAAAGTATCTTGCTCAAGGATACAACACAGTGCTGTGCCTTGAACCTGCAACCCTTCAGTCACGAGTCCAGTGTTCAACCACTAGACTACCGCACCTCACATGTAAACTTAGTGAGGTGCTGTTTAGACAGTTTATAACATCTTTTCCAGGGAAGGTTGAGTTGGTTTTGTGTTAACCTCCATTTATCTCCCTTTGTCAGGTCTGTATTATCAACTGCAGGTGGTTATGTAATGGATGTGTAATGTAGTAACAACAGAGGAAAGGAGACCTAGGCCCGAGGTGACAGTCTGCTTGGCTAGACAATCAACACTTAATGACCTTGTATCAGTCTGAAATGTTACACCATAGTTTGTTGAAAAAGGATGTACCTGTTCAAACTAAAACTTGAACAATTCAGAAACTTGTGTAAACCTGTCTAGCTAGGTCACATTATATCAGCCTAATTGAATTGACTCTATAATCAATTTATTCTAAAGCGGAAAAGTGAATAATGACTGGTATAGAACAGTTCCCTGCCAGTAAGCTGCACTTGTAGACAGATAAATAACTAAACGGATGTTTGTAACAGATACAGCTCTAAAATAACCTCTGTAGACGGACAGTATCTTCTTTAGAGAGGTTTTTTATTCTCTTTAGACAGGAGGTATAATCTTTCAGACATAAAGTATCCTCTTTAAACAGGTAATTTTCTCTTGAGACAGGTCGTATCCTCTTTAGACAGGTAATATGTTCTTTAGACAGGTAATATCTTCTTTAGACAGGTAATATCCTCTTTAGACAGGTAATATCCTCTTGAGACAGGTAATGTTTTCTTTAGACAGGTAATATTTTGTTTAGACAGGTAATATCCTCTTGAGACAGGTAATATGTTCTTTAGACAGGTAATATCCTCTTGAGACAGGTAATATGTTTTTTTAGACAGGTAATATCTTCTTTAGACAGGTAATATGTTTTTTAGACAGGTAATATCTTCTTTAGACAGGTAATATCCTCGTGAGACAGGTAATATATATTTTTTAGATAGGTAATATCCTCTCGAGACAGGTAATATGTTTTTTAGACAGGAAGTATCCTCTTTAGACAGGTAATATGTTCTTTAGACAGGTAATATCTTCTTTAGACAGGCAATATCCTCTTGAGACAGGTAATATGTTTTTTAGACAGGTAGTATCCTATTTAGACAGGTAATATGTTCTTTAGACAGGTAGTATCCTCTTAAGACAGGTAATATGTTCTTTAAACAGGTAATATCCTCGTGAGACAGGTAATATGTTCTTTAGACAGGTAGTATCCTCTTTAAACAGGTAATATCCTCTTTAGACAGGTAATATCTTGTTGGGACAAGTAATATCCTCTTTAGACAGGTAATATCTTCTTTAGACATGTCATATCTTGTTAAGACAGGTAGTATCCTTTTTATATGGGTAATATCTTTTTTAGACAGGTAATATCTTGTTTAGACAAGTAATATCCTCTTTAGACAGGTAATATCCTCTTTCGACAGGTAGTCCTTTTCATACAGGTAATCCTCTTTAAACAGGTAGACCTCTTCAGATAGGTATTCTCATTGGAGTGCTCATTTTAAACAGGTTATTTCAATGGAGTGGTTTCTTAAGATAGGCAATATTACTGAAGTGGTCCTCTTAGGCACATACAGATATTGGAGTGGTCCTATTGGATTTCATTGAAGTGGTATCTTTAAACAGGCAAAATCATTCAAGTGACTGGAAATGTCTAAGGCATGGCTGCTTTAGACTGGTAATACCTGTGAAATGATCCCTTTAGATAGGTAATATGGTTTAAGTGGCTGCTTTAGACAGGTAATACCTGTGAAGTGATCCCTTTAGATAGGTAATATTGTTTGAGCTGCTGCTTTAGACAGGTAATACATGTGAAGTGATCCCTTTAGACAGGTAATATTGTTTGAGTATCACTTTAAAAAGGTAATATCTTGGAAGTGGTCCTTTTAGATAGGTGATATCAATGGATTGGTTCCTTTAGACAGGTAATACCTGTGAAGTAGTCCTTTTAGACAGGTAATAATGTTTGAGTGTCACTTTAAATAGGTAATATCTTGGAAGTGGTCCTTTTAGACAGGTAATGACAATGGATTGGTTCCTTTAGACAGTTATGAATTTGTGTAGGAAGATCCTAGTCGACATCCCTGTATTTTGAAATTACGATGTTGGCATACTGACCATACAGTAACCTTAGTTGGCCTCCAGCCAAGATGGCTGATTGTTTTACCTGTATGACCTACATGTGTTAATTAGCTGACAACATGACACCTACTATAAAACACACCTGCCATTACAATCATACAGGTAGGTTAATTACAATACAGGCACAACCGTTTCTGTCTATAGGTATCGTATGTTCAGGTAGCGTATTGATCTCTGTAAAAGTTCATGCAAGTTTGTTCGGTTTACAGGTGTGAACAATTAGTTATGTCTTATCTTCTGCAGTTTTTTTAAAAAAACTCCTTCGACAGATTATTGATTAGAGGTCAGAGGTGAATCCATTAACATTGTGTGAGGTATAGGGGTGCTGTGACGTGGAGCAAGACAACACGTAGGATGTAGCATCAGCTTGGATCTGTTGCCGAGACGCGCCCTGCTCCCTTAACTAGCTGTCAGGAAATTAATTAATATTTCATGTGAAATAACGTGGGGTAGCATGTTCAAAGGCTCTGTGTGTTCGTGACATTTTATAAAACTATGAAATAGTCTGAGAAGTTGGTGTACTGAATGGGAGACCTGTAATAGCAGTACGGGACAGCAGGGGATCTAGCTGGTGTAATCAGACACTGTATATTAATCAGATAGGCATCAACTCATTGTGTAGATCATTCTGTACCCAAAGACCACAAATTAAAACCTGAACCGATGGAAATTGATTTGTGTTCCTATTCGATTCTGTACCCAGTCAGTCCATGTCGAATAGGTAACAATACAATTGATATAATTTCATTATGGTGACCTGTTCTATTATTTTTAAAGCAAAATGATTTGTTTGCCTATCTAATTTTAAGCCTTTTATTGTGCCCCTTCAATATACATACACCATTTAAGGTCTGCTTCCTGACCCCATCCCAGAATATCTAAGCATATATGGGGATTAACAGTTTGCTACTATACAACAGAAAAGATAAACTCTGTCCCCATCCCTTCTCTGAATGACCCTCAATACAGTGGTCCTCTGTGTGACCTTGCCCCTATCCCCACCCCCACTCTCACTCCCTGTCTTTCGTGTGCCTCTGTGTAAAAGTCCTGTGCCTCTCCCACCCCTACCTCTCTAACCCCGAACCCACCTCTGTGTGCCTCTGTGTAGAAGTCCCTACCTCCCTTAATCCCTACTTTCTGTGTACATCCCCCACCCCTAATTCCCTAACCCATTATCCTTTGTGTACCTCCCCCACCCCTACCTTCTGTATACCTTCCCCACTCCTACTTCCCTAACCCCCTACCCTCTGTGTTCCTCCCCCACCCCTACCCTCTGTGTACCCCCCCCCCCCCTACCCACTGTGTACCTCCCCCACCCCTACCTTCTGTATACCTTCCCCACTCCTACTTCCCTAACCCCCTACCCTCTGTGTACCCCCCCCCCCCCTACCTATGTGTACCTCCCCCACCCCTACCTTCTGTATACCTTCCCCACTCCTACTTCCCTAACCCCCTCCCCTCTGTGTTCCTCCCCCCCCCCTACCCTCTGTGTTCCCCCCCCCCCCCCACCCCCTGTGGAACTCCCCCCCCCCCCACCCCCTGTGGAACTCCCCCCCCCCCCACCCCCTGTGTCCCCCCCCCCCCCCCCCGTGTTCCCCCCCCCCCCCTACCTATGTGTACCTCCCCCACCCTTACCCTCTGTGTACCTGCTCTACCCTACCTTCCTAACCCCATACCCTCTGTGTTCCTCCCCCACACCTAACCTCTGTGTACCTCCTCTACCCTACCTTCCTAACCCCATACCCTCTGTGTTCCTCCCCCACACCTAACCTCTGTGTACCTCCTCTACCCCATACCCTCTGTGTTCCCCCCCCCCCCCTACCCACTGTGTACCTCCCCCACCCCTACCTTCTGTATACCTTCCCCACTCCTACTTCCCTAACCCCCTCCCCTCTGTGTTCCTCCCCCACACCTAACCTCTGTGTACCTCCTCTACCCTACCTTCCTAACCCCATACCCTCTGTGTTCCTCCCCCCCCCCTACCCTCTGTGTTTCTCCCCCACCCCTACCCCCTGTGTACCTCCCCTACCCTCTGTGTACCCCCCCCCCCCCTACCCACTGTGTACCTCCCCCACCCATACCCTCTGTGTTCCTCCCCCACCCCTACCTATGTGTACCTCCCCCACCCCTACCTTCTGTATACCTTCCCCACTCCTACTTCCCTAACCCCCTACCCCCTGTGTTCCTCCCCCACCCCTACCCCCTGTGTACCTCCCCTACCCTCTGTGTACCTCCCCCACCCCTACCCTCTGTGTACCTCCCCCACCCTTACCCTCTGTGTACCTGCTCTACCCTACCTTCCTAACCCCATACCCTCTGTGTGCCTCTGCCCCTTTCTCCTGTCTGTCCCTCTAAGTGACAGTTAACCCTTTGGAACAGACCTTTGTTCCTGCTTGCAAATCTCTGACTCATCATGCCATGAAAAAATACCCTTGTCTAATTCATATTTATCGTTTGAAAGCAATTGGCAGTAATCATGGACATAATTCAAATTTATCTGGTGAAAGTGATTGGCTGCTATCAGTGTGTCACTTGTTCACTCCGACATCTGATACAAGCCTAGTCAGCCTTGCACACGGTGTTGAGCCGGTCCCTCCCTGCTGTAGTCAGGAGTCCACCCCATGTTTATGGGGTGTAAGGTGACTGAGATAAGGGTGACGGGTAGCGGGGCTACATACTAAGTGTTGGCTTCCTCCTTGCCCGGTGATTGTGAACAGGTCTCACTGTGGGTATACTCCATAAACATGTGATTAATCCTCGTCAAGGGGCGCCCAATATCAGGTGAAATACCCGGTAATTCTCAACGGTGTTCTCTTGAAGCACATCTCTTGAGATCACAAATCTTTTCAATGTCGTGCGATCGATTTAATACAATGGGTTTTAAAGATCTAGTTTAAGCATTGTATTGGCCACCAGCATGTGAGATATTTCCTTCATGTTTGTCCTCCTGCCACCTTAACATAATCCATCTCCTCAAGTCAATTGTCCCAGACATCGACTAGATCTCAACAATCACGCTTCTGCTCCTCCAAAATTTTCAAATTGAATTTTCTTAAGCTTTAATGTGTTGTTGTAATTGTGAAACAAAGATTGAGTGGTCTTTGTTAATTAAGGAAGACTAATTGTTCCTGTACATTTTCGTGAATTCAGGCAAACAAGTTGTCGAGATTATAGCTAAGTGACATTAAACCTGCTAGTTTTTGATATGTGAATGTATCCTTTAGGTACCTGAGAACTGTCCGTCTTTCTGTGTCATTTGTGGACAGCAATGCAAGTACTAGATAGCAAGGAATTGGTCTGATCTTTTGTCCTGTTGATATTCTTAACCCAGACAAAGTTGTCCTGGGACGAACATAATGGTGTTAATTAACTGAGGTTGGATGTAGAGGTGTGATCAAGTGGACAGGAAGTGGATTTTACAGGTAAAAACACAGGTGTATCTTGGTCAGCTGTGTACAGCGAGGCTTACTGCTGTGTACCGAGACATGTTTGCCCAATCAAACTTTCGCCCTGTTGTCAGAACTATCCATATTTGCCCAGTGTTATTTTGCCCAGTGTTAATTTTTCACGTATAATTACTAGGCATATTACGTTGTTTGCTAATGATTGCTGTAATGTTAAATTCAAAACCCTCATTGTGGAGGGCAAAAATTAACTGCAGCAAACCGAAATACTGTATAGCAGTGGTAAGGTTCTTCAGATACTGACAGCTATTTTCTAGGACCACCTAACCTGCCCCATTACACTGTGTCTAGGCGACCTGTTGATTAGGACTCTGGGGTCCCTCATTACTGTCACCAGCATGTACTACCTTAGTCTCTAAACTGTAGGCAGATTAAGTTGTAATGACAAGATTTGACGACAAACACTGCCATCCATGATATGCCAGCTCCCTGCCGCGGACGTCTCTGGACTCGTAACTATGTTATGGTAACGCCAAAACCTGACCTCGTAAGGTTGCGCCCGTGGATGGGACACACTACCGTTGACAAGATCGCTGCACACTTCCTTGCATATCTTGGCATCCTGCATATCCGAGTTAATCACCAGAGCATACCTGTGGAGTGCTTTCCCTTTGGGAGACCCTGACCCTGTTGAGGAGGCGATGTTTCCTCCGAGCTGTACATTGCCCAGCTAGATGGGACAGGACAGGAATGTTGATCCCGATATAGTCTGATTAATATAGCTCTGTCACTACCACTCGTAGCTTCGTCCTGATTTGTTCATAGGAGGGGTGAAAATGCTTAAATGGTGTTTACTGCGAGATTTCCTGTGTTCTATGGTAACGGCTAAGCCTGTAGATTGGAATGGATTTCCTTCGTCCTTTGAAAATCTGCACATCTCATAAGGATTAGGGTTTTGTTGGTCGGCAACCATTCCCAGGTAGTTAGACAGGTAGACAGAGAATTCTTTTAGGTATAGGTGTTTTAGGTTTGTCTTCATTGGGCCAGTTATTGCTAGACTCTTAATTTCTCGTAACTTGTGATGTCCGATAAGACTGTACTGTCACTTTAGATCATGCGGGACTAGGCTGGATAAAGACCTGTAGACATTTCCACTTGCACACTTGTAAGTCAGTTTTTTTTCTTTCCTTTATAGTCTGTTTTATAACTAGTTAATTTTCTTATCTGAATTTCTCCATCTAATTGTAAAATACTGTTTTCACCATTTTGATAATTGTTTAAAATTACTGTTTTTGGCAATAAATATCAATACATTGTCTGGCTTAATCCAAATTTCATTGTGTAGCGCTTTATTAATGACATTCTGTTGCAAATGTTTTGGCAAAGACTGGAGAAAAAAAGAATTGAAATTGATTGAATTCATTTCTGCTTTATAATTTGTATGAAGTGTCGGCTTGTATTTGCTGTGACAGTTGTCACCTTGGTCACATTGATGGTAATATAGCACAGTGTTTAAGTTCCACCAGTGCTAGATTCTGCTTCAAAATTTAATTTGCCTATAATGTCTCACCACACTGTGCAATACATCAAGAAAAGCTATTCCATGAGTTTGCTATTAAGTTGTAAAAATCACATGCTGTCACCTTGTAATTTCCTCATTGTGCCGTTAAAGCGTTCTAAATCTCATTACAGCTGTTCATAAATTGTCACATATTTGTATTAGGGGAGTTTAAAAGATGGAAAACTGTACCCGTAACTCATCTGGGCTATCATTAGGTTTTCCAGTTTATGGATTTTTGTAGAATATTAAAGCACCATCCTCTTCTACATGTAACTGTGAACTGCTAGGGAAGGCTACACTGGGACCTCAGTAAAACAGAATAGAGGAAAAAAGGTGTCAGAGACGGAATAAAGATGTGAGTTATTACCTACTTTGTAGGTTGTTTGTGTGTTATTGATTTACCTAAAGATACACAAGGGAGATCACTCTATATAAGTAGACCCAGGGGAGGTAACTGTATTATAATTGTGTTTGTAAGTGTTGATTAAGGCAGTGCCGGGTTGGAATCAATAGGTCTTAATGGTGATACATTAGCCCGGTATAGCAGTGTTATTTTCAGAGTGATTGTAAGCTTTGGTGTTATTGCCTCATATAACATACTACAGATCTCATAAAACCTTATACAGGTCTATATATGTAATTTATACAAATCACATATATCGTTATACTGGTCGCATACAGTTAAACCTGTATTAAGAGGTCATCGTTGCAAAGTCCAAAAAGTGTTTTTTTTAACACAGGTGGTTTCTTAATAGAGGTTCAATTCACAATAAAAATACTACAACAGGGAACATTTAAAATGGTCTTTTAATAGAGGTGGTCTCTAATAGAGGTGGTCACATGAGCAGGTTTGACTGTATCAGTGTACATACATCCTTATACTGGTCACATGTAACATTATACAGGGCGTATATATTATATTTATACTTTATTATTGACGTTTGTGTTGTTCAGCCTGTAAATAAACCTACCAACTCAAAATCGTCTTGAAGCATAACACAAAAACTAGTGCACATAAATATTTCCACCGCCAACCTGTTTGGGTCTTCCCATGATACGTTTACAGTAACACCATCAAGTTGTGAGTCGAGTTCCTAAATACATTCCGGGGTCTTCCCATGATACGTTTAGAGTAACACCATCAAGTTGTGAGTAGAGTTCCTAAATACATTCCAGGGTCTTCCCATGATACGTTTAGAGTAACACCATCAAGTTGTGAGTCGAGTTCCTAAATACATTCCAGGGTCTTCCCATGATACGTTTACAGTAACACCATCAAGTTGTGAGTCGAGTTCCTAAATACATTCCAGTTGAATTGGTAACTGTAGAAAGTATTCTTTTTGTCATTTGTTTTAAAAGCTCTTAAAATATTTGTGTGTGCCATGCCTGTGATACTACTGTAGTTCTGCAACATTCTCCAGTATTTGTTAGAGCCTAATGTGCTAGTTGCTCCAATATTCTTTCCATTTTCTCGTAGTTGTGCAAGCCCTAAATAAGAAACTCTTATACTATAACAATTTTATCGCATTTATGCAAGCCCTGAATATGATGCTCTAATGTTCTGACTTTTTGTAATCTTGTGGGTATCCCTGCATTAGATGCTTTAATTCTTTGACATTTTCTGGTATTTGTTGAAGCTCTGCCAGGGCCTCCGTGACCCTGTATTGTTCACACTGGCACCCGCTGTTTGATGTATCGCTGTCTGACGGTAGACCTTGTTTTATTGACATGCCATGCAATTTCACTTGTTCTACTACCGAACAATCCAATTGATTCCTTCTCTCTGTCGGAGAATTCTGTGGGATCAGAATTTATTAATGGAAGCTTTATTATATCCTCCTCCTTCCTTGATTAAAATGAAACAGTAACAAATGTTATCTGCCTGTCGTCCGGTACATAAATTAGATTTATTATCAATTAACTTGGGAGATACAACTCCCAACATTGTGAGATAATACGTTTAGCATCGAATGGCCCACACGATGGCCGAGAGATGTGCCGATTGGTGTAGAAACACAGCTGATACTGGAGAACTGCGATGATAGATACTTAGGCAAAATAAAACAGCTATTTGGTATCAGCTTATCATGGTAACAGGCTTGAAAGTTTGATCTGAAATCAATAGGCCTAGGGTATTCAAGTGTCGACCATCAACGCTTCATGGTGATGGTCTCTGATCAGCAGCTTTCATAGTCGCGGCAGTCGGCATCAATCCCGCAGCTTAGAAATACAGAAAGAGCGTGTTTTACTCTAGCTCAGGCCTTATCCGACACCCAATCTAACTATCCATTATCAAATCTGGCGATCCATTATCACACGTTTGTGGGCGATAACTAGGTTTAACTCATTAATTGAGATAACTCTGGTATATGAGTATTTTATGTGGTGGACGGGATCTGTGTTTGTCAATTGATCTGGAGATTCGACACATTCTATTTATTCCCGTTTGTGGGCGATAACTAGGTTTAACTCATTAATTGAGATAACTCTGGTATATGAGTATTTTATGTGGTGGACGGGATCTGTGTTTGTCAATTGATCTGGAGATTCGACACATTCTATTTATTTGGTGTACAGCCTCCACATTCTATATATCTCGTGTACATGCTCGGTCGCATACTGTGGTGTACAGGCTGTAACAAAATTCTATTTATCTCCTGTACAGGCTCAGAAATATTGTACTTAATCCCATCAGTTAAGCAGGGGGAGATTACTGTTGTATAATGATTTCCAGCAAGTTTTAGATTGATCTACTAATAAAGGTTTTGTTTACTATAAATAAGTGACAACAGAATATTTCTTATCTGTTAGGCCTGGTACTATTGTCTGAACAAAAATCACGGAAATATTTTGAATGTAATCAAAATATGTTAAGTTATAATTCAAAGGTGAAAAGGAGAAGGTGAGGATGATCCATGAAAGATTCATTAGGTAAATATAATATGCCTCAATTTTGATTGGATATCAAACTGCATGAGTTGGCCAATTACTGTAATGGTTGATTCTCATGTTTATTGTAAATTTTACAATTCAGTCAAAATTTGTTTTATTTTATATTGATATACATGTAGTTTTTTGTGAGCTATGAGACAGTCATACACACAATGTGAGTTTTATGTTCGACGAAAAAATGGAACATGAACAGCATAGTGCGGGGTGGTCAGGTGGTGCAGTGGATAGCGCACTCGCCTTTCACCAAGGCGTCCAGGGTTCGAATTCCCGATCGGATGTGAAAAGGTTGGGGTCACCTGCCCGACCACGTGGGTTTTCTCCGGGTACTCCAGTTTCCTCCCACACTAAGACCCCTACTATCCGGGCTAACAAGAGTGTTTAATATAAGTTGAAATAACTTGGTTTCATAATTGTTGTTAAATAAATGAAGTTTGTATTTTTATAGTACGCTTAAAAAAGACTGCCTTAACTCCTGAGTGTTTCATTTGCACATTTACAATTCTATTAACTTATTCAACCCATGAAGATACATTTGAACTTTTCCAATTCAAAGGTTGGAATAGTTCATTATGATATTTTAGGGTTGAATGAGTTGGATTGCCTTTTTTTCAATTGAAGATTTTGGATGATAAACACCTTTTCCCGCCATTGTCAGTTGCTATGGCACCTGGAACATCCCCGCTGACAGACTCTGTTCACTTTCCATCAGGGCAAGTGTTGGGTTTGATTGGCTGATTTACGGCCAATAAGGGGAGAGCACGGACTATCAGTTTTACAATACCAGAGGGAGCAATCTTCACATGTGTGGTAGTAATGGCAGTCCTGCACTTGACACCTGGTAACAAATTTTCTCTGTTCCAGTAGTTCACACATGTTTATTGATTTGCTGGGTGTCGGTTAAATACATTTAGTCACTGAGGGTAACTTACAGTTTATGTGTAATTATAGCTCACACCCTGGTTTCAATATTCTGGTTATAGGGCTTGCGTCGTTTTACTTTGATATCGATACACTTGTGATATTGCATTTTCATAATGACCTTGAGAAGATTTCACCCTGGTCCGTTGCTGTGTGTTTGTACAAAAAGAAGGAATTGGTGGGGCACCTGTTGTCCCCTATAGAGGAAACTGTAATGCGAGGTTTTAGCATACTTTCTATCTGGTCTTAACGTAGTCTCTATAAATTGCCTAGGGGTCAATTAATCATAGAAAATGTTGACCCTTATGTCCACAGGTATTTACTCTTGTTATCAAAAATTAAAGGCTACATTTGCCTGTCAAGATGTGTTTAATCCTTGACAGCTTTTTTACCTGTCGCTAAACGATCAATCTCCACGCCACCTGTGGAGAACATACCTGTGTGTACCTGGTAGGTGTGTTTTGTCGTAGCAGCCGTGAAATGCTTTTAATAATGTTGTAATACATGGTCATATTTAAAGAAAACCACTTTGACCCTGTTCATTTCAGTATTGTTCACCAGACACAATGAACTATCTGTTGGTGGCCTATTAATTTGGCGCAGAGGGTGAGTGTATGGTGTCACAGAGCGACTGAGGATCGGAGCCGTAGCCAAGAGATAAACCTGACTATAGGTATTATGTACTGATAGCCCAAATCTCACTCATTTCTTTAACAGTAGCAACATAATCCTTCACAAGTATGTCACTAGGAATGTGGGTAGAAACCTTAATATCTTAAACTCATCGGCTTTTTAAAAAGAAAAGCGGGAGAAATGGTGGTTTCTGTTAAAAAGCGTGTTACTTGACAACTGGAGTGGTTTGGTAATCTGGGGTAGTCTGTTTATGTTGGTGGGGATTGACCTACACTGAAATGTGAAGATATTGAAATGTATCGGCGTAGTGCTGGCATCAATATCCCACTTAAAACCAACCTGGATTTAAAGCCGAGAAATGAAGTTGATAAATAGTTGTGTGGTAATCCTGGGTTGTCAAACTTGAAGCTTTGTCAGAGTTAATTGCCCCTGTTGAGCTGTGTATATTACAGTTTTACCTCGCTTCAGTTTCCCTCTGGTACAGGATTATGGCTGATTCGGTTTGTCCGCTGATCAGAGCAAAGCCTATGGAGGATTCAGTGCGATTCCACATTGATGGGGTCTATACTTACGGTGTATAGTTTATGTGACATTATTGAGGACTCAATCCGACACCACGACAGGTTAGTGTGTGGTTTATGGACTGACAACAGGTGTCTGATACAGGACAACACACAGGAATCTCAAATGACCTGGTCTTCCTCCAGGAACCTTACATGACCTAGACTACCCACAGGAATCTCAAATGACATGGTCTTCCTCCAGGAACCTTACATGACCTAGACTACCCACAGGAGTCCATGTGTTGCCTGTTTCTGAGGACAAGACGGCCCCTGTGACCATCTCAATGATATAGGACTGTCTTACATCCTCTGTGTCCCAGCAAACATTGGATTATCATAACTCTATCATTATTGTGTGATGTACCAAAAAGCATCAGAAAAGACTTGATTTGTGATCAAAAATTATAATGTGTAACATTTTAATATGATATTTTTGCCAATGACAATGAATTGGCGACCAAGTTTATATTAAGAACTTGTTCAGTGTGCTTGTTTCCGAGGTTTTGTGACTATCGATACGGTTCTGATGAACTGAGGAGGAATTAGAGCTACAAGTTCTGTAAGTAATTTTAACACATTACCATTGTTTTACAGGGCCATTGTTTTACAGGGCCATTGTTTTACTGATGGTCCTGATCACACCAGTTATTTAGAAAACATTTCACTTCCTGAATTTTTCAGCTGCTTGACAGTTCTTTGTTTATGTTTAATGGCCAATCTACACATTAATGTCGTTCGGGGTCATTACATGATAATGTGGTTGGTGGCAACAGTGGTCGACAGTTGAAGAAAAAATATGGAATAGGAGTAAAAGATTTGTGCCAAATTGTTGTTTTGTCTTTTCATCCCAAAAAACCCAGGAATCAACAAATGTTAATATTCGTTGTTTCATCTCTTCGCTCTGAAAAGATGAGATTTAGTTAATTTGAATTTAAGTTGTTTCATCTTTTTTTGGGCGAAAAGAGGATAATAAACACATCTTAATTCTCATTCCTTCATCTTTTTGGGGCAAACTTTTCAGTAAGAATTAAAAATGCTAAAGCAACAAAATGGCACCAATCAGCCACTGTAGTAGAGGAGATCAGATATACACCATGTTTAACACAATCCGCCCCACCCCCGAACCTACAACAGGAGCTTCACAATTGAGATATTTCAATTGCATGCTTCGGTAATGCCCATACATTTTTAACACAATGCTGGTAAATGACATTTTGCTCAATTGGGGTGTGCCTGCGTTGCTTGGAAAGGTAATAAGTCATTAATTAGTGTGAATCATTTTCTTGTGTAAATTAAGTACAGAACCTATTTATCTGGTTTACGTGATTGTGGTTTGATACTAGATAAAGGAACAGGCTTCAGCTTGTATTGTTATGAGCATGTTTGTATATATATATATATATATAGATACAGTTTTACATAGTATAAAAAGACGTGTGGTTTTTGGGTTTGGAGAGTATAGCTACAAGGTTTGTGGGTTTGGAGAGTATAGCTACAAGGTTTGTTAGTTTGGAGAGTATAGCCACAAGGGATTGTTAGTTTGGAGAGTATAGCTACAAGGTTTGTTAGTTTGGAGAGCTTTCAGGTTGGTAGGTTTATAGTTTGAGGATGTCTGAGATTGTCTCAACATCAACATATATACACACCATGTCTGGCTTTACTGTAATGAAAGACATCCCAAGTGTAAGCAAACAGCAGCAATGGCGCAGAAATGAGCAAAAAGTGCCAAGTGGTGAAAGCGATGTGTGGCTTGTCATTTCTCTACTGTAAACAAACAGCTTCCTGGCAGTCATTAGCATACCAGACTAACAGCAGGCACAGTCATCAGCCTTTGTGAATGGGGGACTAGAGGAAAGTATCCAGAACTGGAGAGAGCATCCCATCATGCAGCTTGGTTTCGTAAATATCTGCCTGCTATCTCAGAAGATTGTAGATTGTAATGGGATTTTTTGTTTATACAGATTTACAGTATTTTTGTTTATTTTTGAAACAGCATACTTTTAGTTCTTTTATTTAATAGGATATCTTTAGGCGGTTTCATGACTGGTTTTGTAGGAAGTGTTCTATGCATCATTTGTAGCACTTGCTCAGTTTTTCTCAGTAAATGGGAAGTAACAGAACCACACAAGGAAGGTAACAAACAAGTAACACTCCCCACACAAGGAAAGTAACAAACCAATAAAAGTACCCACAAGGAAAGTAACAATCCAATAAAAGTACCCACAAGGAAAGTAACAAATAAGTAACAGTACCCCACAGGAAAGTAACGAACAAAGTAACAGTACCAACTTTAGGAAAGTAACAATGAAACACTACCTCACCAGGAAAATAAAGTAACAGTACTCCACAAGGAAAATAACAAAGTAACAGTACCTCCACAGGAAAGTAACAAACAAAGTAACGGTAACTCCAAAAGATTAACAAACAAATAACAATACCCCACAAGGAAAGTAACAAAATGTAACAGTACCCCATAAGGAAAGTAACAAAATGTAACAGTACCCCACGAGGAAAGTAACAAAATGTAACAGCACCCCACGAGGAAAGTAACAAAATGTAACAGTACCCCAAAAGGAAAATAATGAAGTAATAGTACCCACAAGAAACAGATAAACAAGGATGTCAATATCTCCTGTAGAGATCACTCATTGGGAAGATATATTACATCAGTATCTTTTTCCAATTTCTATATCGCTACAATAACTTGATACTGTGAATTATGATAGCTACTTTTGGTAGCAATAAATACCAAACGAACCATTTAATGGTGTAAAGTAACATATGGCAGTATACTTTGTTTACAGTGCTTGCCGTCTGTCTAGGTGTATAGAGTAGGTATTGATTGGTTCTGCAATACACCAAAAACGGCACAAAGTTATATGTAGAAATTGCAGTTGAAAGCTATTACATGGGATATTGTGTGGTAATGTGATCAGTGATAGCTGTTGGCCATATATCCGAGATTAAACCATGTGCATATAGGGTTACACACTTGCCACTTTGTGATGAAGCATGACATCAAATGGCGTTAATCTCCCGACCAACGACTTTGACACTGTTTAATGGAACAGGGCCAGAGTTTATCACAATGTACATATTCCCTGATAAAATCATCAACTTGTACATAGTGTCTTAATCAACATCATGATTTGCTTGCCTTCCTACTGGGATATTGCTCCGTTTAATGCGGCGGGTATGAAATAATTTGCAGGCAATGTATTTCAGCTGTATTTCGCTTGCCTCTCATAACAGGGTATTTTAGCTGCGTTTCCTTGCCTCTTGTTACGTAATCTTTATGTGTGACCCTTGTGATTACCGTTGCACCATGGGTCTGTTTTGTATTTGTCTGCTTATTGTGTAGGGTATGGCAGCCAACAGATGCCGGCTGTACATAAGGCAAGTCTAGCGTAGCTGGCACTCGCATCATAATAGTACGACCTGGTGGAAACTTCACAATTCCTCTCCAGCTCACCAGAACACATAACTCATTAGGTTTCCAGTCCAGATTGACACTCTGTTCACCAGCAGCCATGGAATTTGAAAGATGTTTATGAAGTTATCATCATGCTGTCGGTCTAAAGTAACTATGTACAGCAATCTGTAGTGTAATCAGTTGCCATCTTGAACCTGTTAGGCAAGCTCTTGAGAATCTGTTATCAACATAGATGTTTTACTGTGTAGCTCTCCTGTGATTGAAGTTACAAAAGGTTTCATCACATAGCTCTCTGGAACTTGGAGGTACGAAAACTTTCATTGCTCTGTGCTGTACAGATCGGTAGAGGTTACATCTCAATGCCAATATGAAATAGTGGAGATAGATATTGATAGATACAAACTATTTTAAAGATACTTTTATCTCATGAATTTTACTTTGGAATGACTAAATCCTGATGCACCAGCTCAGAGCAGGTTTGGAATATCTCGGACTAAAAATGTTGTAGACTGGTGGAAACTGAAGAAGCAGGAAAATGCTTATATCAAAGATCAAAGTCCCCTTTATCTGATATATATATTGAGACATATTCTCCTGTGAACTGTGACTGAGGAACATGTGGTATACAATATTACCAGGTGTGCGACATTGTCTCCTGTAAGGAGTTGTTAGAGACCTGTCGGAATACATCTGCCTGTTCTAGCAGAAACTTGTGTTTAGGACTGCTAATACTTGCTAGAGAAGCTGTCCACTGAAGGTCAGATTGGTTGTGTTTAGGACTGCTAATACTTGGTAGAGAAGCTGTCCATTGAAGGTAAGATTGGGTGTGTTTAGGACTGCTAATACTTGCTAGAGAATCTGTCCACTGAAGGTAAGATTGGTTGTGTTTAGGACGGCTAATACTTGCTAGAGAAGCTGTCCACTGAAGGGAAGATTGGTTGTGTTTAGGACTGCTAATACTTGGTAGAGAAGCTGTCCATTGAAGGTAAGATTGGTTGTGTTTAGGACTGCTAATACTTGCTAGAGAAGCTGTCCACCGAAGGTAAGATTGGTTGTGTTTAGGACTGCTAATGCTTGCTAGAGAAGCTGTCCACTGAAGGTAAGATTGGATGTGTTTAGGACTGCTAATACTTGCTAGAGAATCTGTCCACTGAAGGTAAGATTGGTTGTGTTTAGGACTGCTAATGCTTGCTAGAGAAGCTGTCCACTGAAGGTAAGGTTGGTTGTGTTTAGGACTGCTAATACTTGCTAGAAAAGATGTCCATTGAAGGTAAGATTGGTTGTGTTTAGGACTGCTAATGCTTGCTAGAGAAGCTGTCCACTGAAGGTAAGATTGGATGTGTTTAGGACTGCTAATACTTGCTAGAGAATCTGTCCACTGAAGGTAAGATTGGTTGTGTTTAGGACGGCTAGTGTTTGCTAGAGAAGCTGTCCACTGAAGGTAAGATTTGTTGTGTTTAGGACTGCTAATACTTGCTAGAGAAGCTGTCCACTGAAGGAAAGATTGGTTGTGTTTAGGACTGCTAATACTTGGTAGAGAAGCTGTCCATTGAAGGTAAGATTGGTTGTGTTTAGGACGGCTAGTGTTTGCTAGAGAAGCTGTCCACTGAAGGTAAGATTGGTTGTGTTTAGGACGGCTAGTGTTTGCTAGAGAAGCTGTCCACTGAAGGTAAGATTGGTTGTGTTTAGGACGGCTAATACTTGCTAGAGAAGCTGTCCACTGAAGGAAAGATTGGTTGTGTTTAGGACTGCTAATACTTGGTAGAGAAGCTGTCCATTGAAGGTAAGATTGGGTGTGTTTAGGACTGCTAATACTTGCTAGAGAATCTGTCCACTGAAGGTAAGATTGGTTGTGTTTAGGACGGCTAGTGTTTGCTAGAGAAGCTGTCCACTGAAGGTAAGATTGGATGTGTTTAGGACTGCTAATACTTGCTAGAGAACCTGTCCACTGAAGGTAAGATTGGTTGTGTTTAGGACTGCTAATACTTGCTAGAGAAGCTGTCCACTAAAGGTAAGATTGGTTGTACAAATGAAGGAAGTATATTTTGACATACTTTGATTATGCTTGTTTGCTAAAAAATTGACATAGATAGTTACTTAAAATTGAGATGTGAGTGATATATCACAGACACACAATGTCTGTGATACTAGATTGATTTGTACCTGTATATCATTGGCCGTCATCAATATCAACAAACTACCTGTTCAATATAATGGAGGTTTATCACTTTGTTTAGGTTTGTATTGTGAGTTATGATTTGAAATGTTTATAATTTTGGTGTTTGTAATTGGGTGAAGTAGACCTGTATGCACTGTTTCATACAACAGCTAATTATAAAGCTGACCTACATTGCTGGAGCAGTCTGTCCAGACTAGCTATGTCCAGGGGTGGGGGATTATGAGATTTGAACCCATCAGCCTCATGACCCAAATCCAATATTACCTTGAATGTGTCGGCCATGACAAGTGTTTGTCAGCTAGTCAATATCTTGATACAGTGGGCGGCCATGGATTGGCATTCCAAGCCTGGTGCTGTATTACCGGGGATTGGGTACATGGAGTTGTCTCCCCCTTCCCCCTACTAATTCCAGCACAGACAGTTGAAAGTGTGGAGAACAATGGAGTAGGATTCCAAGCTTAGGGGTAGGATACCAGGAAGTGGGGATTGAGGAGAATTTAACAATCTGAAGCTTTCTAGCGTACAGCACCTGGGTATTGGAATGCCTTTCAGCTGACACACAGGGAGTATGACAATACTGATCCTATTTAAGACTTTGGGGGATATTCCTGGCAGAGACATTGGAAGTATGACAAGCCTGCGCTAATCCAACAGGGAAAGGCGAGTCTTGCTTTATTAGTTTGTAGAGATGTCTGTGGCCTGATAAATGCCTCTCATCATCTGTGCATTATTCCGGCATATCAGGGCGCCCCTGATAACATGCCTGACTACAGGCACCGTGATACACACGCATTTCATGTTCCTGTCGAGGGCGATACGCAAACACTCTGTTTATACCAATAAAGCAGGCTAAACTTGACAGACCAATTTGGTGTACCTCTGGAATCACTTGGTTTGATAGGCTAATTCATAGTTTACAGATTAAATATTCTGGTTACTGTCAGGTCATAGATCACACATCAGGTTCTCTGGCAATTGGTCTTTATATCTGCTTATATCATAGTTAGAGTGAAGTACCGGTGGGTTTTATTTACTCCAAAAATAATGCACAAAAATTTGTTACAGAAAGTTTAAAAAAATGTAAAATCCTTTTATAATCTTGTAAGTTCCTGCATAATGGTGATAACGTTCTTGTTTCACATGGTGTTATATCATGTTAAAATATCACGAGGAAAAGGACTATTTTTCATTACTCCTGCAAGGTATGGGTACCTATTAACCCATTCTATCACATGGGAACTACATGGGGGCTACACCTGTAGGTGTTAAGGGTTTAGGGTCACGTTACCTGTAGCACCCCTGCAGGTGTAAACAGTGTGACAGGTATGGGTCATTGTGGGATATCTGCTCATGTTTCCAGGAACCTTGACAACATGGGCGTCTGATGCAGCATCTCAAAAGGTGAGACCAATGTAAAATAATACAGAGGAAACTTGATATAGAATGTGTTGCAACAAGATCCCTGATAAAAGAACATTACCTCCCAACACTTGATAAGGGTTGATTTATTCTGGTGCCAGTATTACACTGACAGTACCCACAGACTACACAAGAAACAGAACACAACACTTTGTTATCCATTAATGAGCGAGTGTCCATTTCCTCAGACGCTGGTAATGAAGACACAGACAAAATGTAAATATTTGTTAATGTTCCACCTGTAAATATTTGTACAGTTCCTTAAGGTCAATCATCAGATGTTCTTGTGGCCGGTAACGGCACACCTGTATTGAGAATTCTTTATAAAATAGGTAAGTCCTATTTCCTGTACTTCACTGTGCTAACAACCTCTTCTGACATAGGTCCAATGTTGTATCAAATAAGATGCAGAAAATAAAAAGGGAGTGTGTCGATCATACTTTAAAAAATCATATGTGGCAGAAAATTATTTGCGATAAATACACTACATCAAGCAGTAAATGATGGTGATTTCTCCCAACCATTCACCAAACTGTCTCCAGGTTTGGTCATTCCAGATATGTCTGTAATCACCGAGGGTACAATTCTTCTATCACCTCCTAGATAATCTAGCACACGGATGTGATGATGTAACAATCAAAAGGAAAGATCGTTATGGTAATGTTATGAAAACACGATACATTCACTGATAGTTTTCAACTTAAGAGAGTAAATCAGAAAAAAAGGTTACAAAATGATGATAACCATTATTTTGGTACATATCCCCAATCATTGAAGGAAACCTCCGTGTAAACTATTTAGAATATCGTTGGTCAGCTTAAGATTTCTCTGTTACACACTTAAGTTGAGGAAGATTTTTTTCCTCTAATGTTATCAATAAAGCGCTTTAGAGTTGCTTATGTTAGCTAGATTAAAGGGCGCTATATCAAATGTTGTATATTATTGATAATATACAAATGACAAAATAAGGGGTCTTTTCCTTGGTAATGATGAGTTCCGTGAAATTACCCATATTTGTTTGCTGCATAGTAAAAGGCATTAGCACTAACGAGGGGAAGAATTGACTGGAGTGATAAAAAGGTGAGTGAGAATTGACCATAATGAGACGTCCAGACGTCTATTGACAGCTTGGTCAGCGCGGTAGACATCTGATGTGGTGGAAAATTAAGTCTAGTACAACCAAATTCCAATTATAGTGGTCGGTCAGTTTATATACAAACTAGCCAGCTTGTGTCAATAGTCGGGGTCAGCAGAATGTCCAAGATGTGTCCAGTCTGCCAAGATGTGTCCAGTATAGTGGTCATTGATTGAGATGTCCTGTCTGGACGACTGGCTCTGGTCAATTACTTGGGATGTAGAGTCCAGATATAGTGGTCAGTTGCTGACCAGTCTAATAAGGCTAATGCTCATTGATTGTGATGGCCACAGATTGTTGACTGCCATGGCGGATGACCATATATGATCAAAGGGTAAAATTAGTCCCATGTTTACTGAGTATAAGAGGATTCACTACCTGAAACCTACAGTTCAGTATTGAGGTCATCAGGCCAGTGGTCCTAATATGTACTGTACAGCTGGTAAATGATGGTCAGTCATTGACCTTAATACAAGTTCATCAGGCCAGTTATCCTAATATGTACTGTACAGCTGGTATATACTGGTCAGTCATTGACCTAATACAAGTTCATCAGGCCAGTTATCCTAATAGGTACTGTACAGCTGGTATATACTGGTCAGTCATTGACCTTATTACATGGTCATCAGGCCAGTGGTCCTAATATGTACTGTACAGCTGGTATATACTGGTCAGTCATTGACCTTATTACATGGTCATCAGGCCAGTGGTCCTAATATGTACTGTACAGCTGGTATATACTGGTCAGTCATTGACCTTATTACATGGTCATCAGGCCAGTGGTCCTAATATGTACTGTACAGCTGGTATATACTGGTCAGTCATTGACCTTATTACATGGTCATCAGGCCAGTGGTCCTAATATGTACTGTACAGCTGGTATATACTGGTCAGTCATTGACCTTATTACATGGTCATCAGGCCAGTGGTCCTAATATGTACTGTACAGCTGGTATATACTGGTCAGTCATTGACCTTATTACATGGTCATCAGGCCAGTGGTCCTAATATGTACTGTACAGCTGGTATATACTGGTCAGTCATTGACCTTATTACATGGTCATCAGGCCAGTGGTCCTAATATGTACTGTACAGCTGGTATATACTGGTCAGTCATTGACCTTATTACATGGTCATCAGGCCAGTGGTCCTAATATGTACTGTACAGCTGGTATATACTGGTCAGTCATTGACCTTATTACATGGTCATCAGGCCAGTGGTCCTAATATGTACTGTACAGCTGGTATATACTGGTCAGTTGACCTTAATATAAGGTCATCAGAGCCAGTGGTCCTAATAGGTACAGTACAACTGGTATATACTGGTCAGTTGACCTTAATATAAGGTCATCAGAGCCAGTGGTCCTAATATGTACATAATAGCTAGTATATACTGGTCATATGTCAAATTGACACTGGTATGGGGTCTCTAGACTAGCAGTTTAGGTGGTCAGCAATCTTTGTTCACTAGCTGCTTGACCTTAGATAAGGTCAAGCTATGCTGGAGTCAAATAACTGTACAGCTGTCCAAGTCCAGAGCAGCTGGTTATCTGGTGGTCAGTAATTAAGTAGTTGTATAGTTAATTGATGCTAATTGTGGAGGGGTACAGATAAGGACCAGCACCATGGGGCTGTACTTTGTTGGCTCCAGGAACAAAATTCTTTGAAATATCAGTATGGCATATTTGAACCTGAGCACGTACAAGTTTGACATTGTGCTTGGAAGGCAGGTGGTATTACTTAGCCTATTACCAACCTCCTTTTAGGCCTATAACAACATTTATTTAGGCCTATAACAACATTTATTTAGGCCTATACCAACCTTCTTTTAGGACTAAAACAATCAACATTTAGTCCCTAGCAGGCATGGTAAGGGTTGATATTCCTATTACTTACAACATTTAGTACCTAGCAGGCATGGTTAGGGTTGATATTCCTATTACTTACAACACTTAGTCCCTAGCAGGCTTGGTTAGGGTTGATATTCCTATTACTTACAACACTTAGTCCCTAGCAGGCTTGGTTAGGGTTGATATTCCTATTACTTACAACATTTAGCCCCTAGCAGACATGGTTAGGGTTGATATTCCTATGACTTACAACATTTAGTCCCTAGCAGACATGGTAAGGGTTGATATTACTATTACTTACAACATTTAGTCCCTAGCCGACATGGTTAGGGTTGATATTCCTATTTCTTACAACATTTAGTCCCTAGCAGACATGGTTAGGGGTGATATTCCTATTACTTACAACATTTAGTCCCTAGCCGACATGGTTAGGGTTGATATTCCTATTTCTTACAACATTTAGTCCCTAGCAGACATGGTTAGGGGTGATATTCCTATTACTTACAACATTTAGTCCCTAGCACACATGGTTAGGGTTGATATTCCTATTACTTACAACATTTAGTACCTAGCAGGCATGGTTAGGGTTGATATTCCTATTACATACAACATTTAGTCCCTAGCAGACATGGTTAGGGGTGATATTCCTATTACTTACAACATTTAGTCCCTAGCACACATGGTTAGGGTTGATATTCCTATTACTTACAACATTTAGCCCCTAGCAGACATGGTTAGGGTTGATATTCCTATTACTTACAACACTTAGTCCCTAGCAGGCTTGGTTAGGGTTGATATTCCTATTACTTACAACATTTAGTACCTAGCAGGCATGGTTAGGGTTGATATTCCTATTACATACAACATTTAGTCCCTAGCAGACATGGTTAGGTTTGATATTCCTATTACTTACAACATTTAGTCCCTAGCCGACATGGTTAGGGTTGATATTCCTATTTCTTACAACATTTAGTCCCTAGCAGACATGGTTAGGGTTGATATTTCTATTACATACAACATTTAGTCCCTAGCAGACATGGTTAGGTTTGATATTCCTATTACTTACAACATTTAGTCCCTAGCAGACATGGTTAGGGTTGTTATTCCTATTACTTACAACATTTAGTCCCTAGCCGACATGGTTAGGGTTGATATTCCTATTTCTTACAACATTTAGTCCCTAGCAGACATGGTTAGGTTTGATATTCCTATTACTTACAACATTTAGTCCCTAGCCGACATGGTTAGGGTTGATATTCCTATTTCTTACAACATTTAGTCCCTAGCAGACATGGTTAGGGTTGATATTTCTATTACATACAACATTTAGTCCCTAGCAGACATGGTTAGGTTTGATATTCCTATTACTTACAACATTTAGTCCCTAGCAGACATGGTTAGGTTTGATATTCCTATTACTTACAACATTTAGTCCCTAGCAGGCTTGGTTAGGGTTGATATTCCTATTACTTACAACATTTAGTCATATTCCTATTACTTACAACATTTAGTCCCTAGCCGACATGGTTAGGGTTGATATTCCTATTTCTTACAACATTTAGTCCCTAGCAGACATGGTTAGGTTTGATATTCCTATTACTTACAACATTTAGTCCCTAGCCGACATGGTTAGGGTTGATATTCCTATTTCTTACAACATTTAGTCCCTAGCAGACATGGTTAGGTTTGATATTCCTATTACTTACAACATTTAGTCCCTAGCCGACATGGTTAGGGTTGATATTCCTATTTCTTACAACATTTAGTCCCTAGCAGACATGGTTAGGTTTGATATTCCTATTACTTACAACATTTAGTCCCTAGCCGACATGGTTAGGGTTGATATTCCTATTTCTTACAACATTTAGTCCCTAGCAGACATGGTTAGGTTTGATATTCCTATTACTTACAACATTTAGTCCCTAGCAGACATGGTAAGGGTTGATATTACTATTACTTACAACATTTAGTCCCTAGCAGGCATGGTTAGGTTGATATTCCTATTACTTACAACATTTAGTCCCTAGCAGACATGGTAAGGGTTGATATTCGTATTACATACAACATTTAGTCGAAGGGAAGCACACTTCTGTACTGGTGAACATGCGGCTTGCAGTTCTGGTCTGTTTTGGTATTAAATCTGATGCATGTTGTGATTGTTTGCCTATAAGTTCAGAAATTCTTAAGACACTAAACTTAAAACTCTGTTAAGATTCGTGCCACGTAGAGTTATATTGATTTGTTGTATAGATCAATTGTTTTATACCCATACGCAGCTCTCTGCCTCTCCATTAGTATTAAGTCAACGCGGTTCTTCTGATTGTATTAAATTCAAATTTACTTGTGATTTTAAGATAAACACATTCTTTAAATGTGATAGACATTTAAATTGGAGACAAATCCCCTGTGTAATTGAAAATGTTGTAAAAAAAGTTTGGTATTTAGATTGTGTGTAAGATATTTGAGACTTTGATAGGACATTAAGCAAATGTGTCGAGGCTTGTTCCGTTTCCATGGTCACATGACCGCACACAGATCCAGTTTCATTACATCACAATTAAATGGCTGTGGTTGTGCAGGAAAAAAGTTTGAAGTCTAATAGATAGGTTGATCAACTTTCAACTAAATAATTTTCTATTTAAACTATTAGACCTTCTAACTCGCCCTGTAAATTGTTTGTGTGAGAACTAAACCTCCTGCCAGAGAACGACAGATTCTTATGGGAGGGAGAAAGGGAGTGTCATTTTAGTGTAATTTACCTGAAGTTGATGTGATAGAAATGAGTACACCACCTCCTGAATTTGTGATGGGCCTGATGCTGTTTCTATAGCGTTTTCAATAGATATCGCAAGAATTGTGTTTAATGCTTCTTGCATTTCTGTCAAGATTTTTTTCTGGGACTTTTTCATTATGGTGTCATAATCGTGAAACATGATATATCCTTGGAAGACGCACAATAATCTATTACCAGAATCTGAACAAAAAGATTTTTTTGTTTGTTCAATAGAGGTTTTATAATGATTGCATGGAAATAGAGCTTTACACGTTGGTGCGTAAATGCTGTATCATTACGTAGAAAAGTGCCATTTCACGGTCGTAAGAGAAACACAAAAGATGTGCTTTTCACGGCTTGGTACACCCATCATGCAATTTACTGTGTGACAGTTATTGCATGTTTTGTAGAAAATCCACTGCTCTGGTTTTAAGTTATTTATTTCTGTTGTACACAAATCAATAGCGAGTACCGGGGACAGCGACACACTACCACATCTATCTGTTACCAACATTTGTCAAACAACTGAAATTACTACACCACAAACTTCACTGCCATGGTAACTAGGTGAAATTCATAAAAATCAATACCTATGGCTTTGCACGGAGAGAAAATTCAATTTTTGTCAATAGAACGAAGTAAATCAAGTAGAAGATTGTAAATGAAGTCGACGAATCTGTGATGGCATTATTGGTTTGGCAGCTGTGGAACAGGGATTATGTCAGCAAAATGATTTCGATTCTAGTTTTTGTGCAAGAAAGATAATTCCAAATGAGTGTATGATGAGCAGAAACCTGCTTACATAATGATTTTATTTTTTTAAATCCAAAAGTTGAAATGGCCTGAGATTTTGTATGTGAAGAACGCCTGATTACGTAACGAATTCTAGAGCTTCTCCTCAACGTACCTCATCATAAGGCAACCATGTTATTTCATGTCAACTCATTTCTGTCTCATTATAGGTTTTAATTTCCTACTACCAATTCTTTAGAAATCATAGCTACAGAAACAGGAACCAGAATTATATAATTGTTTGCAGAAATTGCTACAACCTTTGTAGTTAAAATTGGAAATGCTTCCCATCTGTACTGTTCAGTTTGATTTGTAGATAAACCAGTGACAAGACGGAGATTTTCTCTTCGATTCCATTTCAAGTTGTTTGGTACAGTTGATGTCCTAGTCTCTACAGATATCTGACATCACTAAATCAATGTTCTGTTTGATTTTATCAGAGTCTATATTTAGGAAGGAGACTCCCAATCCAATTTTGGACCCTTAAATTTAGTATTTTCAACCACTGAAATTGCTAAACTATTCCTATATTCTAAGATCTATTGATTTCATCTGAAAGAACAGCTCAAAACATGTCATTGTCAAGGGCTATTTTGTCTCTAGGGGTTAACACACACATTATATTTGTATTCTATTTTTGAGCCTAGAGAACCTCCCCCATGGAAATTTCAATAAGTTGGCAAGTATGCAGTTGTTCACCCTCTGTAATGATCATCAGTTTAACCAATCCTCTTTGTTAAGTGTAATGTTACAAGGACTGTTTAGAATCCTGTTTCTGTGTGTAAAGCTGTGCTGAGCCAGGACAGTTTCTGTGTGTGAAGCTGTGCTGAGCCAGGACAGTTTCTGTGTGTAAAGCTGTCCTGAGCCAGGACAGTTTCTGTGTGTAAAGCTGTGCTGAGCCAGGACAGTTTCTGTGCTTATCCTCGTGTTTTGGTTGTGTTTACAGGAGGTTGCACATCCCAGCACCACTATGCTCTAAGACACATTGCTGCTAGTGCCGGGGTTTACGACAGAGTTACCTGTCCCTAGACGTCATTAAGCACAGCCTATTTGGTATTAACTGGTGATCACAACTAATTTTCTGGAAGCAATTGCTTTATCGGATACTGCTTTTATTTGGATTTTATAACCACGCTGTTTCAATGTAATCTATTGTGACCAATTTCTAAATCCCGAATTCTACCCCATAAATATGCTTAATGACATTTCCTATTTCAGCTTTCTCAACCATCAAATTTACAAGGTGAATATTTGTGGCGTTCGCTACCATTGGACATAAAACCTGTTTGTTCTGTGACTATAACTTCAGCTATTGTTTCCTAGTTATGCTGGTTTTCGTCCCAAGGGCACTTTGTAAATCATGAAGAAATCACAGTCCTGGAAGTGGAGCTTTACTGGGGGCGATGAGCCTGATCCACAGAATTTATGATTAAAGAACTCTTTGGTGTCTCCGGGTGAGAAAGGATGAGTAGGGAAAGAAGGCAGACATGTTGTCTGGATTACCACTGTTACTAAGGAAAACTGAAATGCTGTGACCTGACTGATCCCTGACCTACCTAGTTGTCATGGTAGCAGGGTGCATATTTCTTGACAAGGGCGATATTTACAATTCTGTCTTGACAAACAAATTATTCATGATTTGGGGTTTAATAAATGTGGAAAATTGTTTTATTATTTCAATTTGAATATTGTCCCCCCAAGTAGGCACTAGAAGAGGCATGTCAATATTTACCCTTCTGCTGATTCTGTCTTGACAAACAGATACTTCACAATATTCTGAGATTTGATTAAGGAGGTGAATTTCATTATCCTCTTTTAGTTGAAGTAAAACTTCACCCTGTTGTTGCTGACTTTATTTTACACCTTGGTAATATGTTACAGGGATCATGTTGACATTAATCTTGTTTAGGTCAACAGGCATAGGAGTTGGCTGTGAAGAGACTTCATTGCTGTGATATATAGGCAGACATTCTACTAGTATAGTTGAGGTGTATAACTCTCTATACTTTCCTTGATTGCACTAGCGTTTTTTTTGTGGTATCCATGCTAGTGTGAAAAGTTTGAAAGTAAATTTTCAATTAAGACTTATTTATTCTCTTCCAAGAATTTGATTGAGAAATAGATAACTTGTCCTTGTATCTAAATTTAAGTTGAAAATTGGCACCAGAATACAACAGATTCTGATATTGAATCCCCCCCCCCCCCCTGTTTGTTGCCCTTATACAAACAAATGTATTAGACTGTTGTACTATCAATCTGCACTGAGGCACAGTTGTTAATTTACATCATGATTTTTTGAGGAAAAGAACTGTTGCAAAAAGATTATTTCCTTCCATATATTAGAAAATAAATTCTTATGTTATCGACAAATTAAACAGATTTGTCTTCACGTTTATGGTTAAAATATAATTTGTTGTTCACATAGTGTTTCATCAGAGCTAATTAAGACAGTAATTCAAATGTTTTCAATTGAAAGTAGAAATGAAACCTGCTTAATCTGATATTCACCTGTCTGTTATGACAACCTGTGTGACACGACTATTTGGTCCAATAAGACAAGATGTCATTGTACACAGGTCTTTGCTAGGAGTCTTTATTAGAAATGACATTGCAGCATAATGTTGGTTTACGCTTGATGTCAGAATATTCAGGGGAAAGCTAAGACAGGTTAGAATACTCAGGAGAGGATTGAGGGGGGTGTTACAAATTATGTGTCAGAATACTCAAAGAGGTGTGTGTGTGTTTGACAGGTTAGAAAACTCTGGTCAAATTAAGCAGGATATCAGAATACTCTGGTCAGATTACACAGGATGTCGGACTATTGAGGGGTCAGATTACACAGGTTAGAAAACTCAGATCACACAAGATGTCAGAATATTCAGGGTTCATATTACACATGATGTCAGAATATTCAGGGGTTAGATTAGATAGTTTAGAAAACTCAGGGGTCAGATTACACAGGATGTTGGAATATATAGGGGTTGTATTATACAGGATATTGAAATAATCAGGGTCACATTTTACAGGATGTCAGAATATACAACGGTCAGATTAAACAAGATGAGAAAAGTCTCCAACTCTCAGAATGGCAGAGCCTCGGGTTTGACAACCAGAAAAATCAGCCCTCAGGTTAGAAATTTCTGTCACACCCTCAAAGAAAGTAGAGGAAGATTCAAATTCTATTTATCATTCGATGATATCAATTTCATCCACAAAAATATGACCTGGGTGTATATATGGAATGACATGGTAGTCATAGGATGTATCTGATATTTATAAGGAACTACACTCAGGTAATGACAAGTTGTTGATTTGACCCTGGATGATGAAGTCATGTATATCAAATGTCAGTTTGTCTGTTGTGAAATTTTTAAGTTCTTCAATGTGTTTGACTGTGTCAAAATGTGTACTGCTGGGTTTAATTTCGTGGTATTATTAGTTTGATGGATCCTCAATTTATATTCCTATTTGTTTGGTGTTTTTAATCAAAAGCAGGTAAGGAGCTAAAACAAGGTTAAGTATCGTGTTATTGAATAATATATCTGCCACTTTACTTGTTATTGCTTCTGAAAAGTCTTTTGAATAATAACTTACTTAAAGGTATGATATAAAACACAGTCTTTGTCATTTGAAGTTTGGCAACCTTGTTTAGTGAAGAGTTATGTGTATAAATGTCTGTGTTGATATATCGTTTGGCATGAACACATTCACACCTATACTGTCAGTTAAAAGCAAACACTTTTGGGGAGTATTATGTTAGTCTGATCCTTTGATGGTGGGTGATATATTGAAGTCATTGTAGATTAGGTGGGTCTTACTGACCAGACACCACACTCCGGTGACCACGGCCCCCCACAAGTAGGTGGCTTTTCTCCCTTTACCTACCACAAGAGTTAGGAAACTTACAAGAACGCTAAGAACTCTTCCGTGCTATAGTTAAGCATAAACTAATCTATGATAATTGTACAAAAAAGGCTGTGAATTTGAAGTTGTTTACAAAGCCTCTGAATACTATAGCTGTAGGGGCTGTATACAATAAGTCCACACTAGGGGATCGATGTCTGCTACCAGGCATCCTCCACACACACACACCAACTGATTTATGGACTGGGCTGATCTCTAGTGATGGTGGTTCCAGCCCTTTAACATAAATCACTATAGTAGTTGTTACCTGGATATAGGAGAGCGGGGAGCATGGCAGGCAGTCTCTTATCACTTAATTCTCTAGACACTGGTGAAAGAAATATCTGCCTCAATAAAATAGTTTAGCAGGCCCCGTGTGATTTGGACATTAATGGAGCTGGCCCTTGGGGTATAGAGTCTGGAGTTGGCAGGTTCGATCACTGTTAAATACTGGTGTGGCACATAGCTTGTACTGGTGCCAGAGTATTTATTGTACTTGTACATTCATCATTTTAAATTTCACAATTTACATCCTTTTGATACGGCCCTTTCTTTTTCATCCTAGTTTGGGAGGATGTATCAGTTCAAGATAATTAGGGAATAAAAACTTATCATTTTTAGAGAAAATTTCTGTAAATAAAAACAATTTCAGGAAAAGTGTAGTAAATGTCTAGTTGAACTGATGAAAATACAGGCAGTGTGTTTTCAAGTCCTATGTAATAAACCTAATTATCATCACCCTATCTGCTATGTTGTTAGCTATTCCAATCACAGTTATTATTTTTTTCCTTCTCTTATTTATTTTTTCTTCTTCCGGAAATTCCAAAGAACTTGACAAATTGTACAGAAGTTGACACGTTAATATGCTGAAATTATCACTTTGCCGTATTTGCCTGTCGGGTCTTTGTAGGAGACTTAATTAAGAGATGTACTTTTCTCCAGCTTATTGATTAGATGAGGGCAGAGTCAGACTGAAATATTAGTTCCTCTTTCCCACTCTTTCAAACGTTTGGTAATTGATCAGTTGAGGGTAAAAAAGAGAAACTTGTGTACAATGGTTCACCTTTGACCTTTTTGTCACGGCCAGTAACCAACCTTTCCAGCTGTTTTCATCATGGGTTTATAATGATTGGCATTTTAATATATTTTTATAATCTGCTACAGTTGTGTATGTAGTGTGGATTGATAGATGGTAGGACCTATTAGTCCTGCAAATTGACATCAGAGATGCTTTGTGTCCATCAAGCACTGTAGTACTGATGGTACCTATAACAACATTTAAATATATATAAACATTTTTTACATAAATATTTGTAGAAGAAAAAAGAAAAAAAAAACCACTCATACCATCATCAACATACCCAGAAGTGTTTTTAAAACCTTGCATTCTTTAAGTAAAACAACACAACTTTTCACAACGTCCTTTACCAATCAGTACAGCTTTGTCATGTAAAGAGCTTTACCCATAATTATAATAACTGTATTGGACCCAGGGACAGTTTTTCCAGAATTTCTCCACCACATTTGGTAAAGGAGAGTGGTATAAAATCCATATTGAGCTCTGGGTCCAAAGTGTTTTCATTTCGTTGGATCCCCATCATCAGATATTGGTAAGGAGAAATGCCTTTATCGACACATACCAGAGATTAACATCAAGCGAAACAGTTATTCAAATGAGATTGAGCAATTAAGATTAGTAGCATTTTGAGTCATCCCTTATTATAACATTTGGTGGCTGCTGCTGGCTGATGATAGTCCTAACGAGGCAGTTCAGGTGTTATTACCTGTCCTGGCTCAGGTGATAGTTCTAACGAGGTGTTTGCCCTGGCTTACACTGCATTGTAAATTCACTCTTGATATAGAAAAGGAAATGGGAGACAAATCAAACATGAAACATGACACCATTTCTGAATCAATACTTCAGCTGCTGAGGATGGAAATGCCTATCCATAAAATGTTTTGGACCGTCACACTGTGCTAACAATGACATTAATAGAATCAGATTTACGGTCTGTTTTCAGGGTTAATCTTTGTGCGTGAACTATCCCTGTCGTCGGGGAGGAGCCTGCGTGAGGAGATTGGCCTATGTCTCCAGGCCACCGGTCTCTAGGACACACTTCTCCGTACCAGTTATATTGTTGGGTACTCAAACAGGGTTGACATTGTTTGTCAAGGGGAAACACAGATTCACATTGACACAGCAATTATAAATGTTGGCTCCTGTGAAACTATGACTTCTTAAAACCAAATTTGAGTATTGAATTTGAGTAATTTGAATATGGTGAAAAGTGTGTTCTTTTACCTGAAGGCATGGAATAAACACTGCAGCCTATTTCATGTAACTGAACCCTGATTCCTGGCCCAGCTTCAAGTTTGATTTTTAGTCAGCGACATCTGTATCCTAGTCCAGCCACATGTCTGTGTGTGAGTTAGCACACTGTTTCCTGGCCCAGCCTCAGGTCTGTGTGTGAGTTAGCGGCACTGTTTCCTGGCCCAGCCTCAGGTCTGTTTGTGAGTTAGCACACTGTTTCCTGGTCCAGCCTCAGGTCTGTTTGTGAGTCAGCGACATCTGTATCCTAGTCCAGCCACATGTCTGTGTGTGTGTTAGCACACTGTTTCCTGGCCCAGCCTCAGGCATGTTTGTGAGTTAGCACCCTGTTTCCTGGCCCAGCCTCAGGTCTGTGTGTGAGATGACTTATTCAGCTCTGTTTATAAGCTAGCCATACCGTTTCCTGGCCCAGCCACAGGTTTGTTTGTGAGTTAGCGGCACTGTTTCCTGGTCCAGCCTCAGTTCTGTGTGTGAGATGACCTATTCAGCTCTGTTTATAAGCTAGCCATACCGTTTCCTGGCCCAGCCACAGGTTTGTTTGTGAGTTAGCGGCACTGTTTCCTGGTCCAGCCTCAGGTCTGTGTGTGAGATGACCTATTCAGCTCTGTTTATAAGCTAGCCATACCGTTTCCTGGCCCAGCCACAGAGTGGTGATAGAGAATGAGTTGGATAAATTGTCCTGAGCTGTTGATCTGATTTATTGCCACAATTGATCAGTGAAATGCTACATTGCATCTCTGCCAGATACAAAGATGCCTCCATTTGTTGAGGGAGTGATTTGCATCCATGACAAAACACTGATAAGGGATCCAATCATTCATGGCTTTGTCAGATTTCTGAAGTAAAGAACCTAACAATCTTATTCATGCTTGGAATGGTCTCCATGGGGATGGTATTAGCAGGCTGATTTGATCTGTGATTGGACAGAAATTGGTACATTTGATGAGTTGATTGCAGAGAAACATTTGCTGGTGTCCATTATTTTTAATAATAATTTATTCAGGTTTCGGTGAAAAATATGATGATTTTGGATTAACATTATTAGAGGTTAAAAAATTGGCACATATAGGTGGAAGCTTGTACTTCTGGAACAGTTAAACCTTGTTTACATGATGTAGGAAACTGGTTGACTAGAATTTCAGCTTTTAAAACTGACTTGCAGAATACATTTATATAAAATGTAATGAATACAAACTACAAACAAATAAGTGCAATATAAACAGGGGTCAAAGGACAGATTATGGGCAAAGATAATGTACACAAAAAACAGGATTAGGTCAAATAGAAAAATCCTATGTATAAAAGACAAAGGTCACATATGTAAAGGACAAAGGTCATATAAAGTCCTGTATATAAAGGACAAAAGTCATACATATAAAGAACAGACAAAGGTCATACATACAAAGGACAAAAGTCTTATAAAGGTCACATATGTAAAGGACAAAGGTCATACATATAAAGAACAGACAAAGGTCATACAAACAAAGGACAAAGGTCTTATAAAGGTCACATATGTAAAGGACAAAGGTCATACATATAAAGAACAGACAAATGTCATACATACAAAGGACAAAGGTCTTATAAAGGTCACATATGTAAAGGACAAATGTCATACATATAAAGAACAGACAAAGGTCATACATACAAAAGTCAAAGGTCATACATATAAAGAACAGACAAAGGTCATACATACAAAGGACAAAGGTCTTATAAAGGTCCCATATGTAAAGGACAAAGGTCATATACAAAAATATAAGAAGTAGAAAAAAAACCAATAAAGGACAGACAAAGGTCATTCTTAAAATGGTCATTATACAAACAAAGAACAGAACAATGAAATAATTGATGGACAAAAAACCAATACTATGTTTATATGGTTAAAGGTGGGAGACGTATAATAAGAACAACAGACATTAAGACCAGACTTAAAATGGATAGACACAGAATTGTCAAAAGAGTAATGGTTTACACAACAATATAAATGCAATAGATTGGATGGAATTGAGGGTGTAGAATATAAAAACAGCCAGAGAATGTAGAGTATTTGAGGAAATAAAAGCGTTCCCGATCTGTGCCCAGAGACTAGGTATTGATCCTAGGCAGCTGTCACTATGTACATACCCATAATCTTGTTGGAGATTACAGAATGCGATGCTCTCCCATCAAAAATGCATTACACAAAATTTGAGCTAGGGAAATTAAAGTGATAAAACGGATGAATTAGGTATATATTTGTGGAGAGGTTACCAGTGTACAGCGTACCAGCGTAACACTGTTTACAAGCACCAACATTGGGTTTTCATAGATGTCACTCTGTTTGTTTTTTAAATGATCATGGACAGAAAATACTGGTTGTGAGGAGTGCTAGTACAAGCCGTTTCTAGGGAGCCCAGTCATCCACCAGGATTAAAAAGGAGTGGCTCTTCAAACGAGTTTTTATTCTATTTTCAGATTTGTTGTCATGTTTTGCAACTGTGGCCAGTTTTATGACATTTCTGTGAAATAGCACTTTATACTGGCCAATGAATGACCTCATAATCTGTGGCCACTGTTGTCACATGACCTGTGTTAAGGATGTTAAACCTTTGAGTAGTTTCCCTTGAGAAGTTCTTAAAGAGTAGTCTCCCTTGAGAGGTTTTCATGGTTATTTGTTAAATAATGTTGCAAGAAAACATATAGCAGAGAAGTCTGGCCGAATGTGTATGTGATGTCAAATGTTAGTTAAATATATAAAGTACACAGGAACTTGTGTAGAATTTGAAATAAAAACAAAAGTTGATAATTTTAAAATTGAATTTTAACAAGGTGGAAAAAAACTGTGTTGCGATATAAATTAGACAAAAGACGACACACTGTCGTGTGATTGTGTGGAGTGTTGCTGACATGCGGGTTTGTGAATATGAGCTCCGGAGGATGGTATGCAGTGACATAGCTGCCTGGGGCAATTCTGTACTCTACGTCAGCCTTCTTATCTCCATCTTTGTTGTGCTGATGGCTGTCATTAGTGGCACTAGTTAACCCCTAATTACAGTCCTCCAGCCTTTATACTCACATGTCTAACTAGCTAACTATAGCTTCCACCTCTCAGAGACCTCCATTGGGGTCAGAGCTTTCTCAAAACCTACTCATTTTCTCCCAATATATTCCGCGCGTAATGAGAGCTGTACAATGGCATTAAAGATGTCGACTGAAAATTACATGCCACAGATAAAAATTTCAGCTGCCGTTGTTAGTGTATTATTTTCTCAAAGATTTTGGAAAAAATTGTACAGCTGATATCGGGATTTGTGCAAATACATTCTTCTACATCAAATGAAAATAACTGTTTTTGAGACATTGATTATTGGAGTAGGGGCACGTTCTCCATGACATACCCCAGGCGTGATGAAATGAATGGTTGCTATTAACGACACACATCACGGACACTGATGGACATTGGCCGAGAAACATTTGATTTGCTGAACTAGTGAAAAAGGTTCCTACTTGCTGAGAAAGAGAGAAAAAAAATGCTGGTTGAGAAAAAGATGTTTCAAGACTAAGATTAATAAAAATATAGTCTGAAACTTTTCTTCTATAAACATTAAGTCACTGATATTTCGAACTAAAAAAGGAAAAGAAAAGAAATGGAACAAGAAAAGAAATGGAACAAATCCTATTGATGTTATGATTCATTTTAAGTTGATCCACATTGACTACCTTCATAAGCATATTTGTGCATTAGCGTAAATTTTAAATCCATGGTATTACATTTTGAAAACTAGGGGGAAACGCATGTTATGAGATCCAAACTTATCACCCTTGGTCAATTCACACATAAAGGACTCATGTTTTCAGAAAGAAAAATGACTGACTTACACCCCCACCCCACCCCCACCAGTCCCTCTAGAACAAACATGTCTAAAGTACAAATGTCATTTTGTAGGTCCGGTGCCTAAAACATAAACATTTCTTCAGGACAAAATTCGTTCAATTGGTCCAGCACATGTAGAAGGAAGTTCAGGGCTGGAGAAGTACATGGCTTGCACTATAAGTGTTGACTCGGTAGAGTACAACCGTACACTTGACTTTTCTATAACCATTTAAAATGGCGTTCTTTGTTGTTAAGCAGGTCCTAATTGCAGGAGTAGATCTATATTGTAGCCACCTCAGGGTGTTTGGGCTGGTATCTTAATTCCTTTTCATCATTTTTCTAAACATTGACAAATGGGCATACCTTGCGTTTGACCTTTCAAAAAGACTTCACACAAGGTGTTTATGTCGCTTCTGGAAAGGCTCTAAATTGTCATTACAGTAAAAATGATATTTAGTTTCCAGTGGGCCATCTGCAGCTTGCTGCGTCTATGAGGTGATTTTTAATCGCTGAGGTGATTGACACAACTATCGTCACATTAGCATGGACGACGATATCCAAATGGAAAATTTGTTCTGACATTTTCTCGACTCTGAGGAGTGGTAATCCACTTTGGCCGAGTTTGTAATCGATTCTATTGGATAGTGGGCTCCTAAAAAACAAATACTAAGATGTCACCAATTGTTTTAACCCTAGGTCGTCCGGGGAGCCTGTTGTATGTGGGATTGCCAGGATAGAGTCTGTCGGAGTAGACCTTAGGGACCAGCACTTTCTGGGAATATAGAAACGCATTAAATGGGAACAGCTTTTAGTGCTGAGTTTAGTGGTGAATAATATCTCCCGCGAGTCATTATCAGACTGTGCTCAAAACACATTTTATAGATTGCAAGTTTATGTCTTCCTTTCCACCATTTTTTACGACATTTTCAGCTATGGAGAGACGTTTTGTTGTATGCCTTGCTGGCAAATTATGCCATCATAGGCTAGAAAATGTGCTCCATAACCTTCATTACGGGGCTTTTGTGCTAAGGGACATTCACAGACAATCAAGACGGCTTTTATAGGGCCGTTTGTCCTGTAGCTGCTCTTACTTTTCATTCCCTAATCTCATCTTGATCAGGGAAATTCAAAAGCGAAAAAGTTAAGTAAGTTATCTTTTGTGGTATAAATCAATGAACTATGCCTTATATGGTCTTATCTTTGCCTTTTATGGTGTTATATTGCCCTTAAATTCAGCTTACTTAAAAAATGTAATCTGGTAATCCCTACTTGCATATCACTGGGATATCTCGCAGATTAATCACAGCTTAAGCATATCGTTGGATATCTTACAGATTTATCTCAACCTACACATATCTATGGGATATCTTACAGATTTATCTTACCTACACATATCTATGGGATATCTTACAGATATGTCTTAAACCAAACATATCTATGGGATATCTTACAGATATATCTCACCTACACATATCTATGGGATATCTTACAGATATATCTTAACCAAACATATCTATGGGATATCTTACAGACATATCTTAAACCAAACATATCTATGGGATATCTTATAGATTTATCTCACCTACACATATATATGCGATATCTTACAGATTTATCTTACCTAAACATATCTATGGGATATCTTATAGATTTATCTCACCTACACATATATATGGGATATCTTACAGATATATCTTAAACCAAACATATCTATGGGATATCTTACAGATTTATCTTACCTACACATATCTATGGGATATCTTACAGATATATCTTAAACCAAACATATCTATGGGATATCTTACAGATTTATCTCACCTACACATATATATGGGATATCTTACAGATTTATCTTACCTACCCATATCTATGGGATATCTTACAGATTTCTCTCACCTACACATATATATGGGATATCTTACAGATTTATCTCACCTACACATATATATGGGATATCTTACAGATTTATCTTCCCTACACATATCTATGGGATATCTTACAGCTTTATCTTAACCAAACATATCTATGGGGTATCTTACAGATTTATCTTAAACCAAACATATCTATGGGATATCTTACAGATTTATCTTAACCAAACATATCTATGGGATATCTTACAGATTTATCTTAAACCAAACATATCTATGGGATATCTTGAAGATTTTTTGTTTCGTAGTTCTGTGTTTGTAATATGTTACAGCAGGAATTTGTGTCACTAAAATTTGAAGGTGGCGAAGTTTTTGTATTTATAATATGTTTGATTGGGAATTGTTGACATATTTATATATATAAAAAATAAATCCTTTGCAATTTTATGTCACTATTAAAATATTATATATGGCAGAAGGTTATAAGGGATTTGTTGAATTTGTGATTTATTTTGTGATGATTTTATTCTTTTGCAGGTTGATGATTGCTTCTGTTATAAATATGGGTAGATAGTATTCAGATTTAAAAAGAAAGAATTCATATCATACACAAGAATATTATTTCCTGTTTCACTACAAAGTTAGAGCTAGTAATTTAGATCTAGTACTGTAAACATTCAAATTCTAACATTTGTCAAATTTTAACCAATTAGCACATAAATTAATTGGTGCACACACCATGCAATAGAAACGACATACAGAAACTTCGTTTGATGCTTTCATAATCAGTCACAATATTTAAAGCAAAAAAATGCTAAAATAAGACCACCGCTGAAATATGTATGGTGTGTACTTCTGTGTTAGAAACCTGAAGTTTTTAACGAGACAGGTTATCTAATAGCAATTATTTTTCATGTCTTTACAGAAAATCAGTCCACATTCTCCAACATTGCCAGGCAAACCTTACGAGGATCCATTGGGTAGTCCGCGGAGTGACCAGACAGTGGTACTTGACCACAACCTCAACGGTCCAAACCACACCTCACAGGACGTGCTTAGTGATGTAAGTCTTACTGCTTTATAAATATCTATATTGTATAGTATCCCCATATGTAGTCCTGTATATCCTTGACCTTTAAGTACACACTTCTCCACCTTCTATCGCTCTATGTCCTTGAAATTTACATATTTTACATTGTTTTGACCTTGACCTCCACATATTACTCACTTCTATCCACTCTTCATCTCTCTATGACCTTGACCTTGACATGTTTCGAACTTTTCTCCCCCCTCTATCTCTTTATGTCTTTGAAATTGATATATTGTACATCTTTTTTGTCCTTGACCTTCATATATTACTCACTTCTATCCACTCTTCATCTCTCTATGACCTTGAACTTCACATGTTACACATTTTTTTCCCGCCATCTCTGTATGTCCTTAAACTTCACGTATTACACATTTTCCTCTCGTCAATATATTTATGTATTTTACCTTACACGCTTTCTCCACCCTCCGTCTCTGTTCCTCAGCTTATAAAGTTTTAAATTAGCATGCATTTAGACATAGTTTGAGTTGATTGGTTTGTACAATGAACTTATCCTTAAAAAGCTGTGAACCCAGGATATTGATTTAAACAGAAGTACTGAACATTATAAATCATTGGTTTCACATAAATTGCTTCACTGCACAAACTCATTCCCTCAATCAATGAAATAGCTTTGATACATTTTGTAAATGATTCCCTCAATCAATGAAATAGCTTTGATACATTTTGTAAATGTTTAAACCTTAACATCAAATTTTTCATTGATGATGCAATGCCTTGCACCAAGTATACTTAGAAGTGTTGTTTTTTTTTAAATCACAAGGCTATAGCTACATTTGAATAAAAATAATGTTGTTTCATTATTAAGTTAAAAATATTTGATAAAAACGTGCTGTAGAAGTGCTACATGTCTGTGTATTGTTGAGCTGCTAGACGGTTCATTGTGACACAACCTTGTGACTATAATATTACTGTTTCACATAAGTCCTTTGTGAAATTGAAACTTTGGATCAGAAATTTCAGATTACATATAGAAATCTATATGATTGAGCAGTAAAGCTATACTTCTTTTACCTTAAATGGTCCAGTCGTGTAACATGAAATAGGAATACTGTTGTAGGGGAAAGTCACCCAAGTTTTCCCGCAGAGTCGGCATTGTGTGCAGCATGCTGCCAAGGACAAAGGAAAATGTTGTGGTTTAGAACGATTTGGTACATATGTCACTAGGTTGTGCCAAGGACAATGGAAAATGTTGTGGTTTAGAACGATTTGGTACATATGTCACTAAGTTGTGCCAAGGACAACAGAAAATGTTGTGGTTTAGAACGATTTGTACATATGTCTCTAGGTTGTGCCAAGGACAACAGAAAATGTTGTGGTTTAGAACGATTTGGTACATATGTCACTAGGTTGTGCCAAGGACAAAGGAAAATGTTGTGGTTTAGAACAATTTGGTACATATGTCACTAAGTTGTGCCAAGGACAACAGAAAATGTTGTGGTTAAGAACGATTTGGTACATATGTCACTAGGTTGTGCCAAGGACAACAGAAATTGTTGTGGTTAAGAACGATTTGGTACATATGTCACTAGGTTGTGCCAAATACAATGGAAAATGTTGTGGTTTAGAACGATTAGGTACATATGTCACTAGGTTGGGCCAAGGACAACAGAAAATGTTGTGGTTTAGAACGATTTGGTACATATATGTCACTAGGTTGTGCCAAGGACAAAGGAAAATGTTGTGGTTTAGAACGATTTGGTACATATGTCACTAGGTTGTGCCAAATACAATGGAAAATGTTGTGGTTTAGAACGATTAGGTACATATGTCACTAGGTTGTGCCAAGGACAACAGAAAATGTTGTGGTTTCGAACGATTTGGTACATATGTCACTAGGTTGGGCCAAATACAATGGAAAATGTTGTGGTTTAGAACGATAGGTACATATGTCACTAGGTTGTGCCAAGGACAACCGAAAATGTTGTGGTTTAGAACGATTTGGTACATATGTCACTAGGTTGGGCCAAATACAATGGAAAATGTTGTGGTTTAGAACGATAGGTACATATGTCACTAGGTTGTGCCAAGGACAACAGAAAATGTTGTGGTTTAGAACGATTTGGGACATATGTCACTAGGTTGTGCCAAGGACAACGGAAAATGTTGTGGTTTAGAATGATTTGGTACATATGTCACTAGGTTGTGCCAAGGACAATGGAAAATGTTGTGGTTTAGAACGATTTGGTACAGATGTCACTAGGTTGTGGCAAGGACAAAGGAAACTGTTGTGGTTTAGAACGATTTGTACATATGTCACTAGATTGTGCCAAGGACAACCGAAAATGTTGTGGTTTAGAACGATTTGGTACATATGTCACTAGGTTGGGCCAAATACAATGGAAAATGTTGTGGTTTAGAACGATTAGGTACATATGTCACTAGGTTGGGCCAAGGACAACAGAAAATGTTGTGGTTTAGAACGATTTGGGACATATGTCACTAGGTTGTGCCAAGGACAACGGAAAATGTTGTGGTTTAGAACGATTTGGTACAGATGTCACTAGGTTGTGGCAAGGACAAAGGAAAATATTGTGGTTTAGAACGATTTGTACATATGTCACTAGATTGTGCCAAGGACAACAGAAAATGTTGTGGTTTAGAACGATTTGGGACATATGTCACTAGGTTGTGCCAAGGACAACGGAAAATGTTGTGGTTTAGAACGATTTGGTACATATGTCACTAGGTTGGGCCAAATACAATGGAAAATGTTGTGGTTTAGAACGATTAGGTACATATGTCACTAGGTTGGGCCAAGGACAACAGAAAATGTTGTGGTTTAGAACGATTTGGTACATATATGTCACTAGGTTGTGCCAAGGACAAAGGAAAATGTGGTGGTTTAGAACGATTTGTACATATGTCACTAGGTTGTGCCAAGGACAACCGAAAATGTTGTGGTTTAGAACGATTTGGTACATATATGTCACTAGGTTGTGCCAAGGACAAAGGAAAATGTTGAGGTTTAGAACGATTTGGTACATATGTCACTAGGTTGGGCCAAATACAATGGAAAATGTTGTGGTTTAGAACGATAGGTACATATGTCACTAGGTTGTGCCAAGGACAAAGGAAAATGTGGTGGTTTAGAACGATTTGTACATATGTCACTAGATTGTGCCAAGGACAACGGAAAATGTTGTGGTTTAGAACGATTTTGTACAACTGTCACTAGGTTGTATATGCATCAGTAGAGCAAAGAAATATGTCATCAAACATGATACTCGCCAGCTCTTTAGCATAACGCTGTCAATTTTGAATAACCTAGTCACGTGTCTAGCAACAGATCAGAATTCAAAACTTGTCAAAAAATAAAGGCAAAAACTAGAAACCTAGGGAATAGGTATCAAATCGACAGAGAAAATATTAGCCAAGAAAAGTCAGATACATAGAGAAATTGTTAGCCTGAAAATTAAACCCGCAAAGAAGGATCAACCAAAATATGTGGAGCTTTATATGTAGAAAGTGTCTGTCAAAATATTGAACATAAAGTATGTATTAACTTCAAACGATCTTGACCAGCCAAATTCTGGCGATACTTCAATGATTTGAATAGAGTTTCTAATTTCCTCTGTGTACTTTTTTTCTCATTGTAGGCGAGCTCACATTCCAGTTCAGGCAGAGGCTACTTGGTAAGTATAGTAACTACAAGGTGCCGTAAAAAACACTTACATTTCTTGTGTACAGTCACTAGGTGATAAGCATGCCTTTGTACTGGTGTTTAAAAGGAGGTCCCCCAAGTGATAATCATGGTAAGCTGTGGTGTTTGAGAGAAGGTCCCCCAAGTGATAATCATGGTAAGCTGTGGGGTTTGAGAGAAGGTCCCCCAAGTGATAATCATGGTAAGCTGTGGTGTTTGTGATAAGGTCCTCCAAGTGATAATCATGGTAAGCTGTGGTGTTTGAGAGCAGGTCCCCCAAGTGATAATCATGGTAAGCTGTGGTGTTTGAGAGCAGGTCCCCCAAGTGATAATCATGGTAAGCTGTGGGGTTTGTGAGAAGGTCCTCCAAGTGATAATCATGGTAAGCTTTGGTGTTTGTGAGAAGGTCCTCCAAGTGATAATCATGTTAAGCTGTGGTGTTCGTGAGAAGGTACTCCAAGTGATAATCATGGTAAGCTGTGGTGTTTGTGAGAAGGTCCTCCAAGTGATAATCATGGTAAGCTGTGGTGTTCGTGAGAAGGTACTCCAAGTGATAATCATGGTAAGCTGTGGTGTTTGAGAGAAGGTCCCCCAAGTGATAATCATGGTAAGCTGTGGTGTTTGAGAGAAGGTCCTCCAAGTGATAATCATGGTAAGCTTTGGTGTTAGAGAAGGTCCTCCAAGTGATAGTCATGGTAAGCTGTGGTGTTTGAGAGAAGTTCCTCCAAGTGATAATCATGGTAAGCTTTGGTGTTAGAGAAGGTCCTCCAAGTGATAGTCATGGAAAGCTGTGGTGTTTGAGAGAAGGCCCCCCAAGTGATAACCACGTTAAGCTGTGGTGTTTGAGAGAAGTTCCTCCAAGTGATAATCATGGGAAGCTGTGGTGTTTGAGAGAAGGGCCTCCAAGTGATAGTCATGGTAAGCTGTGGTGTTTGAGAGAAGGTCCCCCAAGTGATAATCATGTTAAACGGTTTGATAAGACATCCCCCAGGTGGTATTATCAAATAATGTTAAAGATTGGCAGAAAATTTAACATAGGAACAAAAACAATGAAAAACAACAACAAAATAGTGTTAGTATAGTAAAATAGTAAAATGATATCCCAGTGCTGTCATACTAAATTTCCTGTGTTACCATACTTCATTTATGTTAAACCCTATATATCCAGATAGAGATATTTATGTTAAACCCTATATATCCAGAAAGAGATATTTATGTTAAACCATATATATCCAGATAGAGATATTTATGTTAAACCATATATATCCAGATAGAGATATATATGGTTTAACATAAATATCTCTATCTGGATATATAGGGATAGAGATATTTATGTTAAACCCTATATATCCAGATAGAGATATTTATGTTAAACCATATATATCCAGATAGAGATATATATGGCATTATCTGCATCAACATTATCAACCATACTTCAATACAGTTGCCACAATCTCAAAACCTAATTAGCAGATTGGGAACAGGTTATTTTTTTCTGAAAGAAATCTTGACTACAAATGGTTAATCAGCACCATTTAATGGCTAGTATCATCTGTGACGGTTGTTGTCGAAGTTTAAATGTCATCAAGGGCTCCAGTTCTTAGATCAGGCAACAGAAACAGCAAGTCAGACCAAATGGAAAAAGCAAAAGAAAAACAGCCACTGGAGTGCCCTTCTGGATCAATACTGAGCGAGTATTGCAGCTAAATAGACGAAAAAAACGCAGTCGATTCAAGAAAATCTAATTAGGGAAGAGAAGTTTCATTTGAGTTTTGTCATCAAGTTCATAATTACATTTTAAAATCAATTAATCTAAAAAGGCCATCAAATTAACAGAAGAAAATGGATAATTCAAGGAAGAGTTTGGGTTAATGGATTGGAACAAAACCTGCGCTATTACGAACGGCAATTTCTTGCTTTCAATTACGAACGAAATGCAAAATTAGGATATTACACTTTTAAGTAAGAAAAGATTGTGAAGACAAAATTGCACAAACACGTAAATGCCTTTCTCTATTTTTATACTCAAAGTGGCCTTTCAAAAGCATTGTTTGCTTTAAATGAATGTATAGCATATATTTTGTGTAATGGCATGCATTATACAGTGGTCGTAAATGGCGATTCCCTGCTTTGTTGTAGACCAACGTGGCACTGACTTACTACAGCGGCACACCATACACTGGTCCTGCTTAGTGCCATGTCTTATTCATTAAACATTACCCCAAATTAGTGCTACGCGGGGAATACAAGCCATAAGGGAAATTCAAAGAGAAATAATTGCGCTTCGATCAATAGTAGACTGCTACCTTATGTGGAATTAGCCGGTAGCAGAAATTATCGGTTTTGCTTGGATTTGATGTTTTGCCTTGAGGAAGAGAGACGACTACTAATGTGTTTGGTCGTGAATGCAATTCACCTGCTCCAGTGTTGCGCGATGTTTTGCCCCAATGTGTCTGTGTTGATGAAGATTATTAAAGGCCAGTGAAGCCAGCACTAACATCTCCAGTCTAGTCAAGCGTGCCCCACTCCCCACCTGACCGATGACCCTAATGCCTTAGAGGTGGATCAGGCCAAAGACTTGTATCGGGGCCTAGGGCCATCTACTCAGGGTAATGGGTTACTTTGTCTACTGAAGGGGGCTTGACATCATTGTCCAGAGTCTGGCCTCTTCGACAGCTCTGAAGCTGCCTCCAGTGTAGTGAGCTAGTTCAAACCTCGCTGGACGTTGTTAGCCTTTGCTTCTGAAGTCTCATAACAACACTCAAGAGGTGGCTAAGCAGATGGAGCTTCGTTTGAAGAGACCGATTAAGTTTAGAATGCTTACAATAAGAGCAATTTGTGAGAGCCAACTCCAGTAGTTAGCCACTGGTTATATGTACACACAGACCTGGCTTTGTCACCAGTTCAAGTGTTGCTCCAATTACTTTACTAGTCAGCTGTTCGGGTCACAGAAATACCACAGACTGATCTAGAGTAAGGGTCTTGACTGATCGGGGTCAGAAGTGCTGCCCTTGACCACGGTCAGTCTGTGCCAGAGCTGTTGTCTCTGAGACAGGTGCTTGTGCCACTACCTTATATGGCCATACCACTGTCTTGATTGAATAAAGTGCCTTGTGGTCATAGAAGAATGAATTTCATTGACTTTTGATGATTATGTACTCTAAATTCAGCTGATTTGCTGACATCTTTAATGTATACAGTTGTTAGCTTTAGAGGCTCGGTTCTGGTGTAATCACACAAAAGATTGAGTGCTGAATCACCAGAAAATCTTTCTTTGGACACAAAGTACCCAATTATGAATACAACAATAAATATGTAAGGAGTTTATCCTGAAATTTCCCGAGTTGACTTATAGACAAGTTTTCATTGTAGGAATGTCACAATAGACAGGTTTCTATGGTAGACTTGTCATAGTCAACATATTTCTGTGTTAGACTTGTCACAGTAAACAGTTTTCTGTGGTAGGCCATCAACATACAGGATTTGTTGCTATGGTTACCTTTGGTGAGCATGTCAGTGACCATATTTGTCTTGAATACATTTCAAAATTTCAAAGAACAAAGTATTAATGAAAAGTGCAGTCATCAAAAAGAAACGAAATTAATGAGCCATCATGAGATAGCGCAGTGTGTATTTTACAGCCTGGAGAGTTGTAAAGTCTTTTCATCCATCAGCTCCATCAAAGTCATGTTACATGGCTGGTTAATGATTTCACTTGCTATCCGGAACTCAGGTGTTTGTATACCTAACCGAATAAACACTTCTTTGAGACCAAGCTTTGTGTACAAGCTCTTCAATACTGGAGCACAAAAAAAACCTGCTCAATCTGTAATGGCTTTTATCGCTCTTTCATCCCCGTCATTATCAGAGCTAGTAACCATCAGAAAGCGTAAACATGCACTGTTGAGCGTGGACATAGTGTGAGATCTGTGTAGTTATAAGTGTCTACGTCATTTACCCTCAGGTAAGTTTGACACATTGGACGAGGACTTGGTCTGAATGTCAATAAATACTTCATAGAACTGGTCAATACATCAACCACTGTCCTGCCAGCCTTACGCTCCAGTTAGTCTGATACTGATGCTGCCCTTAGAGGATTCACAGGAATAGTCAGTCATCATCTCTAAGCATCCATGTTTTGTGACAGAAATGCTAAAATGAATAACAAATGTTTAATTAACGGCCTATTAAATCTTGAATGCAGAAGTAAAATGTTTGCATTGCTCATGAAGTCAAGAATTTGTACATCTCATGGTCCCTGGCATGAAAAACACCATGAGGATGATATGCTTAAAAGCATTGTGTGATGGGTAAACATATCTGAAAAAGTCGCAGAATATTAAAGTATATATACAATCAAAGTTGCTGTGGAAATCAGTGTCCTTGAGTGACCATAGTCTATTTGACTTACGATTTAAATGTCCACTGGTGGCTGTAACCTGTAACACAGAAGTAAAGCTCCGAGTTCTGAGGATCTCTGGGATCAAGTCTAGGAACTAAAGCTTTGAGTTCTATCTGAAGAATTATGATTTAGAGTCAGATCTGAAAAACTATGATGTCCAGAGTCCTATCAGAGGAACCATTCTAGAAAGAAGCCCTGAAGATCTATGGGAAGCAGCAGGTAAATGTCTACTGATAATTCCATCCTCACAGCAGCAATCAAACTCTGGACATCAGCGTGGAAGTCCAGTGGCTGAACATTGGGACCAATCTGCCCAGGTTGTATTGTTCTGGTGGCAAATTTGTCAGGATGGTTAATCCATGTTTGATAGGGTTCAATAAGGTCAGAATATGTAAATTCATTTGCAACATCTAGAGAAGAGGATGGCTAAGAATCTTGATCTACATTTAGAAGAAATCTGTGTGAGACAGTTGTTCAGCATGGATAGAGTGAGGTTGCTTGAGTAGCCATCACCATGCTGCCCTTTCGACTCGTGGTTTGACATCTTTACCAGTCTCGGAACCTGTAAAAAATAAATATACTTAAATGAAGGTCAAAGATCAGAGAAGGTCATCTGAAGGTCATTCTCGAGAATCAAAACAGAAGGTCAACAAATCTGATAGTTTGCATGGCCAGGTCTAAAGATTATAGCGGGGCTGTACCTATTCACCTGTACTTCCCAAGGTTGAAATGGCAGTACCCGAGTTTGACAATGACTGGCTTGTCTGTAAAGAGTCCTGAGAGATACCCCAATGATACCTAAATCAATAGTGAGAGGAAGAATTGAGTTAGCCCAGGTTATCACCACCACTGCCTTGTGTACTCTGCCTGGCATCACTATCCTCCCCGGAGAGATTATTTTCATGCTTTGTTATCAGCCCTATGTAAACTACTGCCAAGGTGGATAGAGTTGTGTAGGCTCGTACACCTCTGTAGGGAGCTGTTCCCCTCTCTCATCCATGATAAAATGGCTTTTCACTCCTATCTCTCTCTTGATATAGTGTTCTGTGGGTTTCACTGATGCAATTTAAAAAGAAAAAAACACAATAAATGGGACTTGGGAAGGATATAAAATCTATCTTTTTTGCAGGCATTTTTATATTTTTTCTTACAGATAATATGATTTTGTATGCATCCTGTAATGACTCTACATGTTTTATGTCCGGTTTATGTCTCATGTGTAGCAGTGGAATTCCTTATCAGATGTTGCCTTGTCGAACCTCGCTTCAAGGTCGTTGGGGAAACCAATGCACATTTTATTGTTATGTAACATTGTATAGTATCAAACACAGAAATATATTGAAATGCACATACACATAAAAAAATGAAACAAAATTAATTTGGGAAAAAAAAAAAAAAAAATTGTGCCTTTTAACAATTCAGCCCAATGATGGTTCTGTGTCTTTGATTTGATATAATTTGCACTAGTTTATCAAAGGGTAGGACTCAATTCCAAAGAGACGGGGATGGGATCATTTAATTGGAATACAGTACTTATATAGATTCATTATTTGTAATTTGAATTATTACTAACAGATAAAAATGCTTAAAGACTCATTATGTTTTTATTTTGTTTTGAATTTGTTTATGTTTATCAGATGAAATGTGTATGAGCATGCATACTTCCTTAGACTACTATTCATACTGATAACGTTACAGCCAGCTTGTATATGGGATGTTTAATTCATCAGTGAATATATACAGCTACCTGAAACATAGCTGTCAACCCTCCCTCATTAGGAGGGAGACTCCCCCCCATAGCTGTCAACCCCCCCTCATTAGGAGGGAGGCTCCCTCCCATAGCTGTCACCCCTCCCTCATTAGGAGGTAGACTCCCTCCCATAGCTGTCAGCCCTCCCTCATTAGGAGCGAGATTCCCTCCCATAGCTGACAACCCTCCACTCATTAGGAGGGAGCCTCCCTCCCATAGCTGTCACCCCCCCCTCATTAGGAGGGAGGCTCCCTCCTAATGAGGGAGGGTTGACAGCTAGGGGAGGGAGTCTCCCTCCCAATGAGTGGAGGGTTGACAGCTATGGGAGGGAGCCTCCCTCCCATAGCTGTCAACCCTCACTCATTAGGAGGGAGACTCTCTCATTTTGACCAAAAGGTAACAATCTCCCTGGAAACTCCCTCATTCAAGACAAAACTCACACTAAAATCAAAATCTGCATCCTGTGGTCAAATAATATCGTAGTGTTTGCAGTTTGTGTGTAATGATCATAACAGGTGTGTCTGAATCAAATGAATGTTTCTTTTAGTTATTTTCATGCATAAAAAGGAAAAGATAAATTCAGCAGTTTTGGTTGTGTTTCACGCACTTTCTCCCTCAATGGAAATGTGGAATGAGGGAGATCTCCCTCATTGGAGGTTTCAGAGGTTGACAGCTAGGCACGACTTGTAGGATACTTACTTCATTGCTACTCAGACAGGATAATTAATTCATTGCTTAATTGTAAGTTGTTTACTTCATTAATGAATACACAGTTACCTTAACTTTTAAATGTTTACATCATTAAATTCAATCTGATCATGAATTCATAGCTACCTTAATTGTTAGATGTATTCTTCAGTATTAGATACACAGCTACTTTATATGAGGGACATACATGAAAAAAATATAAACTGCATTTTAGCTTAAATGTCTAAGATTTGTTTCATTACTTCTCAAACTTATAATAAATAACAACTAGACCAAATGTTCGTCATTAACTTCATTAACAAATCCATACAACCAGCTTAATTGTAGGAAGTTAACTTCAATAATAAATTAACAGCCAGCCTAATTGTTGGATGTTTAATTAATTAATAGCCAGCTTATTTGTAGGATGTTTACTTCGTTAATAGATGAACAGCAACCCTAACTGTTGGATGTTTAATTCATGTATAAATTAACAGCCAGCTTAATTGTAGGATGTTTACTTCATTTATAGATTAACAGCCAGCCTAACTGTTGGATGTTTAATTAATTAATTAATAGCCAGCTTAATTGTCGGATGTTTACTTCATTAATTAATAGCCAGCTTATTTGTAGGATGTTGACTTCATTAATTAATAGCCAGCTTATTTGTAGGATGTTTACTTCATTAATAGATGAACAGCAAGCCTAACTGTTGGATGTTTACTTCATTAATTAATAGCCAGCTTATTTGTAGGATGTTGACTTCATTAATTAATAGCCAGCTTATTTGTAGGATGTTGACTTCATTAATTAATAGCCAGCTTATTTGTAGGATGTTGACTTCGTAAATCTATGAACAGCAAGCCTAACTGTTGGATGTTTACTTCATTTATAAATTAACAGCCAGCTTAATTGTAGGATGTTTACTTCATTAATTAATAGCCAGCTTATTTGTAGGATGTTGACTTCATTAATTAATAGCCAGCTTATTTGTAGGATGTTTACTTCAGTAATAAATTAACAGCTAGTTTAATTGGGGATTATTTTCTTCATTACTACTTACCAAACTGATCATAAATATTCAGCTAGCTTAAATGAGGGATGTTTACTGCATTGAAATTATTTCAGATTTAAATCGTACCCGGAGATTATATTTCAAAAGTATTCCATGCATTTCAAGGTCTATATATAGAATCAATAAATATGATTCAGTAGTGCTTTACCCTCAGATCAGTATTAAATGTGAAGTCTTGATGTCCTAATATACCTCTAATCTATAAATGGTATATTGCCAAGCTGCTCATTAACTGTGGACACCTTGTGTAAAAGCACCTGTGTCGCCAGCTAGGTTAGTGATTTAGCACCTGCTGTTGCCAGGTCGACATGAAAATATGTTCCACTTTTAGTCTTATATTGGGTTACAAGTCCTAGTAATGCCTATGGATTACTACACTTCCCTGTGAAAAATTCATCGCCTTGAATGGTGGTCTATATATATCTATAGACAGCAGCACTGACAGCCCACAGCACACTACACCGGTCTTCACTACTCTACGCTGCTTCCCATAATCCTTATTTGCACTTATTGAAATGTCATATAATGAATATTAATGAGGGCTGTTTTGTTGTGTTGCAGTGTGACAGCGAAAGCGGGGACGATCGGGTGAGTACTGTTATTGTCTCCACGTTTTTATATCATGTGACCGGCAGTGTGTGCGTGTGTGCGTGTCGTTTGTTATTGCCGTTTAGTTATATAGTGTGTTTCTGCTACGAAGATCATGATCCTACAAATCAAGGTCCTATAACACTATCCATGGATAGATTGGATTGGCGTTGTGTGATCGCCGACATTTTCATTCTCGCCTGGTTGGTGAAAAGCTTAGTAATGGTTAATTTGAAAGCAGACGCCAAGCTTGCTCACATAGTATATTTGTACCAGTGAGGTAGGACTCTACACACAGCCAAGGACAATCATGATGATTCATTCGCCGTTCAATATCAATGTGTAAAATGAATTTTTCCCTGAACAAAGAAGAATTTGTGAATACTGAGTGATTGGCTTGTAAAAGCAAGGAAGTCTTGCGTAAAGAAATGTGTTTAATGTTGGACTAATATTTACTAAAGGAACACTTTTCACTGCAGGTAAGTTTAAGTTTACAGCCGCCTTTTTGCAGCGTGTAAGCCCACTACAGATATATCTCTCTCCGAATTGGGCTTTGTTTCTCTCCAGGGCTGAGTATAGCTGGCCATTACTGGACAAGGTTTACAATAGCCACTACTGGTCCTATTGACCTAGTGGTACAGGTGGGGTATTTACTGGTCCTATTGACCTAGTGGTACAGGTGGGGTATTTACCCCGTTAGGGTTATATAATCTAGAGGCTGAATAGCTCTATATTCCCCTTCAATGTGTTGTCATTGTGCCGATCACAGTCAATACACCCCAAGCTGTTGTAACAGTACTTGCTGCCAGTCGGAAACTACTCGGTATCCATTAGTAGCTCAGCTTTACTTGCGATATCGAGTTATTGTACTTTTTTGTCGCACTACGTATTGTTCGCTTAGAAACGCATGGAAAAGTGTGATATAAAACAATGTAATACTGCTAGCATAGCTTTGGGTATATTGTGTTTTTAGGTATACATATATTATATTACATCCATCGGTGTTAGAATCAAATGACCAACAGGAAAACTTAGGGGATATCTTAAAATTGTGTTGTTTCTATCCTGGGCTACAGATGGAATATTCTTATAGACGATATTTGTTAAAACTCATTGTCTTCTTCAGTGATAATAACCCAGTGAAAATAGGAGTGTTAAGTGTACAGGCAGTGACACGTGTGTACAGGTAGACTAGAGGCCAGGTAGATTGTGTGGTTACTGTGGGTTGTATTGAGGGGATATTTTACACTGATCTGCACACCTAATGCAGTAAACCTCTTTAAGAGTCTGGATTATACGTTGTAGATTAATATCTATTTAAAATAGGTGACATATTTCTACCAGCCCAAATAGTGTTTAGATGTATATTAAATGGGATTATAGGTTGGCAGAGCGTTTATGATTTCCATCTTAACTGGTATATTACTATAAGTCAAATCTGCATAAGCTCTTTATTCCGTCATTTAGAAAAATATTTTCACTTGAAATCAAACATTTCTGATAACATTATTAGCATATGTAACTGAGGGAGAAGTCATTTGACCCAGTCATTTAAACCCTAATCTTGTGATCCTATTTTATGCAAGAAGGATCATTCCACCCATTACGACTGCTTACTCAAATAGGCCTATTCAGTTCATGTTTATGTTCTGTCATTATCGACAATCGCCTCAGAGCGTAAATTTACCAAACTACCACCTTCAGTGTTGGACGTAAATGAGGTACACATCACACACTCTCTTCAGCTGAACTCTTCAGACTTAGGAGGTGAGTAGTTGTTATGGAAATGTGGAGGCAGCAACTTGAGGAGGCCCTATTTGTTGGGGTTTTTGTTGTTGGATGTTTTGTGTTGTTGCCTGTGGATTGATCTGGTAGAAATGGCCTTTACTGCTAAATCTGTCATGTTCTTTTGATGTTTGTCTGTACAAGGTTTCAAAACATTTCTGTTAAATTAGCCGTGGCCGTATTGGTGTGGGCAGCAGCTGGTAGGGATTGCATAGAGATTTGACAAAATAAGTCCTTTGTATCGGCTTTTATTGAAAAATTATTAGTTCATATGATACATTTTTTCTCTGTTTTGAATAAAAACAAGTTGTTATCCATTTCCATTGAATATGGCTGATTGATATTTAACGGGTTGACATTCCGATTGATTTTTTTTGCTGCTTTACATTTTACATTTTTAAAAAAGATTTAATATTATTTGAATGCGATATTTTTGTGATTTAAAAAGTTATTTTTTCACACGCAAAAACAAACACAGCAAAACATTCCAATAAATTTTCATAATGACTATAATGTTTAGGATTCCAGTTTATCTTAAAAAGGAAAGGGAAGTATTTCTGTTGGATTATGAAAGTATAGAATTTTATGTGGTAATTTTGTGAGAGAAAAAAATCCTTTTAAAATTCTACTTTTTCTTTTAATAAAGATATGTGTTGTTGGTTTATGGTGTAGAAGGCAGTGTTAAGAGGGAAGTGTGTAGCATTTTTCAACATGTTACCGGTTTCTAACCTATTAAGTAACAGACTGAGAGGAAGTACATCATGTTTATAAAAATGAGTGTAATTTATACATTAAAACTACCCCACTTGACAAACCCTTTTTGGTGCATTAAATCTGTTGGCCATTTCGTTCAGGTTTGACACAGGATCCTACCATTTTGTAACAAATAAGACCAGGATTGTAAGCCTCTAATTATACAGCCCTTTTGAAAGAAAAAATCACTCAACATTTGGTGATTGTATGAGATTTTCCACCCTTTCTTTATCATTGTGAGTATGTGAAGGCCATCTTTGGCCTGAATACAAGGGTAGTCCTATAGAATTTATCACTGAGGGAGTCACCCTAAATACATAGACTGCAGATTGTCTTACTTAAACCAGATCCCTGCTATTGACAGGGTGCCAGTTTGGAGGTCGTCTTGTATAATTCTGTGTACTCACACTTCTAATGGCTGGTTTGGGGGCTGCCACCATTGGTTATATTTGTTATATTGTACCCGTATTTGTCATTAAGTGGAGTAGTTGTAAATGCGTACCATAGTTATCTGACGATAAGCCCATGCCTGGTAATAAGCCCACCCATATCTATTGCAATTAGGTGTCGTGTGGTTTAATAGTCCAGGTGACTTGGGGAAGGTATGTTCAATTGATTGGAGCTATATCGACTATGAATGTTGCATGTTATATTTTCTAAGGGATGGCCCGTTTTGCTGCAGTTTAAAATTTTGAAGAATCATATGTGATGAAAATTTCACAAAATATTTTTGTAATATAGATATGAAAGATAATAGTCAGATAAGTTTAGAAAAATATAATTGGTGATGATTGTACTCAAAATGTCTTTAACCTAACTGATGTTGTTAATAAATACCTGATAGTGTGTTCTATTCTCATATAGTGATAGTTATCCCCTGTTCATCCTACCTACCTAGGTAGTGTATTCATTGACCTGTGCCATTCCACCAACCTGAACACACAATAACCAACCTATAATTCTATAATTAATCATTCATATGATAATATTGTCTTTCATATTGTTTCTATGTGGCAGTGAAATACCAGTTAATTCTCCTCTCCAGGGAAATAAGCCATTGATTAATTGATGACTTCAATTGATAGATTTGGTTTGTTTTATTAGGATAATTTCCACTATCCTTTTATTTGGAAAAAAATGTTATACCAGACTGATTGCCAAGTTACAAAGGACATTTGTGCTGATGTTTTCATGGTAAAATTAAAGGAGTATTGAGGCTTAGTGAGTATTGAGACTAGGTGTATGTGTACGATGTGATTGCGGTGCTGTGTCAAGGATACCAATGTAACATTCGAGACAAAAGTATATTTTATATCGGGTATTACTAGTGTTTTCTATATTTCTTAGGATACTAGACCAAGAGCTAAGAAAGCAAGATGAAACCTTGGATATTCCATTTTATGTTTGAAGTTTCGATTTTACGGTGTCACAGACCAATTTTGTCTGGGCCATAGTAATAGGATATTAAAACTTGAATCTGTGCCTTTGGTAATTGTAGACAGAGACCTCCGTGGCTTCCCTCTGATTTCTACTGTTTTCAAAGACCGTTTCTACCTTTTCAGTAAAATAACAATATTTTATACAACTCATTTTACAATAGCAGACATATGGCCCTGTATTGGCCAGTGTTGTCTGGGTGATGAGCCTGCTGTGGGGCCTTGACTCACGTGTTTGGCTACTGCTGGTGGGTCAGAGAAAACAACTGTTTTTAAGGCTGTGCTGCCTGCCGTGTATTAGGAACATGTAGATTTCATGAGTCCTGGCATCAGACAACACCATTGACAGATCTGTGTCTTGTAATGAGATCTGGGTCATGTTATCCTTATTACTTGTAGCAATAAGGATAACATGACCCAGATCTCATGACAAGACACAGATCTGTCAATGGTGTTGTCTGATGCCAGGACTCATGAAATCTACATGTTCCTAATGCACGGCAGGCAGCACAGCCTTAAAACAATAGCTCCAGCTTTTAGCTCTATAGATTTGGATCACTGACAATTTCAACTGTCTTTTCAAAAACAAGTGCTGACAGTTTTACTTAGTGAGACACATCTGGATCTCCGATAAGTTTAGCAGTATCTTCTTTATCTCCGATAAGTTTAGCAGTATCTTCTTTATCTCCGATAAGTTTAGCAGTATCTTCTTTATCTCCGATAAGTTTAGCAGTATCTTCTTTTTCTCCGATAAGTTTAGCAGTATCTTCTTTTCCTGTTCAAGAAAAATTCCAAGCCCGATTTGACAAGACAATTTCATTAGCACTACTGGTAGGAAATCTAGCATCAACATTAGTGAGGAGCAGGAGGGAAAGTATGTAGAGTTCCGTGCGGAATAACCCTTGGGAAAGCCTCTCTGTTTATCAGGCTTTACTCATCTCATCTGGTGTGAAGGAGAATTCCTAACCATATTTTACCCAGGGGACATGTATAGCCCTGACAGTCGAGTCTAAAACCGTCAAGTCGAGGTGCCAGGAGAGCGGGGGCCATTTACAGTAAAATTGCATTATGTGGATTGAAATTGAGATCTAATTTGGCAGCCCTACATAAACTATTGGCGATCGACTTAGGAGAGTCTCTCTGTAGTGCCAAAATAGAATTTCAGGCAAATTTGATTTGCTTGCTGGTTTTATTTCCCAAAGGGCCATAATTGGTGATGTAAATAGTATAGTTTTCCAACACTGGTGTAGATTTATAGAGGCACACTGCACTGGAGGATTACACAGCTATAATTTGCATCACTCCAACTTTCTCTAAACATGAATGCTGACAGCACAATCAAACAAGATTGTCACATTTTTTTCTACAAATGGGGTCTCTGTTGTCAGGCAGACCCACCTTGGAATGTTTTGCAATATTTTATGACTGTTCGCCTTTCAAAGCATTGCTGTTGGAAAATGCAATACTTAGTTAGCAAACAGGATCGTGCTGGTTCAGACAAAAGCACTAATCAAATAAGGTACATTTCAGTCAGCAATTAAGCGAGATATGTAATGGCGATTGTGGAATTTTTGCTTCCACACTTCCGTGGCATAGGTGTGAAACATGACTGTGGTGATGCAGGCTTTCACTGCTGTTAGATGGGGCTATACAAAACAGAGAGCATTTTATGGCAAACAGTTGTCTCACAAAAAAAGTTCTTTAGTTCTGAAGGGACATATAGAGGCTAAACTTGTCTGATTGACACTTTTGTTTATTTAGTATGCCATGGAAGAGAGAATGTGAAAATGAGGCTCTGAATTAGTATGCCATATATGGCAGAGAGAATGTGAAAATGAGGCTCTGAATTAGTATGCCATATATGGCAGAGAGAATGTGAAAATGAGGCTCTGAATTAGTATGCCATGGAAGAGAGAATATGAAAATGAGGCCCTTAATTAGTATGCCATGGAATAGAGAATGTGAAAATGAGGCTCTGAATAAGTATGCCATGGGATAGAGAATGCAAAAATGAGGCTCTGAATTAGTATGCTATGGAATAGAGAATGTGAAAATGAGGCTCTGAATTAGTATGCTATGCTAGAGAGAATGTGAGAATGAGGTTCATGAATCTAACGTTGGCTGTTTGGATACTGAAACATCGAACAAAACTAGCTGGTTGTTACATCCTTGGTGACAAAACAAAACATGAAACTAATGGTTTGTTATTTTACCCAGGGGTGGAATATAAATGCGGGTTCTTCCCCCATAGAAGCATAGGCTTTCATAAACAGATTAGTCCATTTAGACTGAAAATAACCACATGCACAAAAAGTCACAGTAGAAAATTAATTTGACTGATTTATCACTTTTGATATCTGTAACATTCTGGCAAAGGTCTAATTGATAATTCAGTATATTTACTCTTGTTCATTAGCACCTTTGGTATTCCTTAAGTTTGTCAGTTGCTAAGAAAACACATTGACCTTTTAATTATAAAATGTTATTCATCATCAATGTGACCACGTCTGTCACTATTTAATGAGTTTGTGCAGTTTGTAAGTTGTTACTATTCCCTTATATGGCTTATAGCAGGATAGATACGTTACTGGATAACTAGTTAGTGGTTAACTCATTCACCCCTTAAGTCACATTGGAACCTTACCAAATCAATGACTGGGCAAGTCCAGTTTAGCTATGTTGGGGTGAATGGGGAACGTAGAGTCCTGGTTAGATATATAGATAGTATAGCTATTGGGACCACCAAGATACTGGTCAGTTATTTGTATCAGGAAGGTAGTACAAAACATTTAAAGTGAAGTTTTGTGTATAATTCATAGCATTTATATATCAGATGCCAATGTATGACAGTGATGACATTTAAAAAAAAAAGTATTGTCAAATGTAGTTAAGAGCTGTTAAGAGCTGACAAGTTGTATTGCGTGTCACTGCCTGAACTGTGGGTATTGTGACGGTTGGTGTTGATAGGAGTGGGAATAGGTAGAAAGTGCATCTTACATCACATCTGACATGCAATGGAGTTTTTGGCAGGGCTTTTAATACCTGCATGTGTTAAAGATCTGAAATATTCAAACAACGGTGATGTTAGCAGATAGATTATGAGATGGCAGTTATCAATACTGGTAAATGGTTTTTTTTTTGACAGACCACTCTCCGTCTAAAACACCCAGTACAAGATACAGTTGGTACACAAAGGCTTGACCAATGGTCAGTACTTTACTGGACCCGACAGACATTGATGTTATACATGGAATCTTTCTATAAAAACCAGGTGTCCTTATTATTAAGAGGTTTTACTGTTCCCATACTACTACTCTAACTGGAGCTGTCCTCCATTTGTCTTTATGTTTAGTGTGGTGTTTTTTAAAGCCACATTAAAGCCATTTTGGTCTCTGTGGAGTATAACATATAGATTGTGAATAGCCATATATATATGTACAGTATATATTTGAAGTTATCCAGTGTATACATTAAAGGTGTGATATAGAATGTCTCCTGCTGTTTGTAGACCAACACAACCAATAGCAATTGCTGTAACAGTGGTATTGATAAATCTACCTAATCGGTGACTTTAATCACTTACCAAATATTTAGATTTACAAATAACCAAACCTCTTGACGAAACACTAAAACCCACATAAGTGCTGATGCAGTCAAACTTTGGTTTGAATTGTGGCTGGAGGGAGTATTTAGTGTAGTGGCCTGTAACATGGCCAATTCAATGATCTGAAAGAAGTGTCTGACATTACTGACCCTGGGGTATGGGAGATTTGTGGTCAGTAAGCCATAAACAGGAAGATTATGGATCAGAGTAAGGCTTATAATCCTATTATATTTCCCTCTTGGTCTAGAGCCAGATTAGTTACTCTATTGTGTATGAGGGGCATCTACTTGGTTAGTTTTACTGACTTTGTGGGCTTCCATTTAGTTAGTGTACTGTCTTTGACAGTTGTTTACTTGGCTAGTGTACTGTCTTTGACAGTTGTTTACTTGGCTAGTGTACTGTCTTTGACAGAAGTTTACTTGGCTAGTGTACTGTCTTTGACAGAAGTTTACTTAGCTAGTGTACTGTCTTTGACAGTTGTTTACTTGGCTAGTGTACTGCCTTTGACAGAAGTTTACTTGACTAGTGTTCTGTCTTTGACAGAAGTTTACTTGGCAAGTGTACTGCCTTTGACAGTTGTTTACTTGGCTAGTGTACTGTCTTTGACAGAAGTTTACTTGGCTAGTGTACTGTCTTTGACAGTTGTTTACTTGGCTAGTGTACTGTCTTTGACAGTTGTTTACTTGGCTAGTGTACTGTCTTTGACAGTTGTTTACTTGGCTAGTGTACTGTCTTTGACAGTTGTTTACTTGGCTAGTGTACTGTCTTTGACAGTTGTTTACTTGGCTAGTGTACTGTCTTTGACAGTTGTTTACTTGGCTAGTGTACTGTCTTTGACAGTTGTTTACTTGGCTAGTGTACTGTCTTTGACAGTTGTTTACTTGGCTAGTGTACTGTCTTTGACAGTTGTTTACTTGGCTAGTGTACTGTCTTTGACAGTTGTTTACTTGGCTAGTGTACTGTCTTTGACAGTTGTTTACTTGGCTAGTGTACTGTCTTTGACAGTTGTTTACTTGGCTAGTGTACTGTCTTTGACAGTTGTTTACTTGGCTAGTGTACTGTCTTTGACAGTTGTTTACTTGGCTAGTGTACTGTCTTTGACAGTTGTTTACTTGGCTAGTGTACTGTCTTTGACAGTTGTTTACTTGGCTAGTGTACTGTCTTTGACAGTTGTTTACTTGGCTAGTGTACTGTCTTTGACAGTTGTTTACTTGGCTAGTGTACTGTCTTTGACAGTTGTTTACTTGGCTAGTGTACTATCTTTGACAGAAGTTTACTTGGCTAGTGTACTGTCTTTGACAGTTGTTTACTTGGCTAGTGTACTGTCTTTGACAGTTGTTTACTTGGCTAGTGTACTGTCTTTGACAGTTGTTTACTTGGCTAGTGTACTGTCTTTGACAGTTGTTTACTTGGCTAGTGTACTGTCTTTGACAGTTGTTTACTTGGCTAGTGTACTGTCTTTGACAGTTGTTTACTTGGCTAGTGTACTGTCTTTGACAGTTGTTTACTTGGCTAGTGTACTGTCTTTGACAGTTGTTTACTTGGCTAGTGTACTGTCTTTGACAGTTGTTTACTTGGCTAGTGTACTGTCTTTGACAGTTGTTTACTTGGCTAGTGTACTGTCTTTGACAGTTGTTTACTTGGCTAGTGTACTGTCTTTGACAGTTGTTTACTTGGCTAGTGTACTGTCTTTGACAGTTGTTTACTTGGCTAGTGTACTGTCTTTGACAGTTGTTTACTTGGCTAGTGTACTGTCTTTGACAGTTGTTTACTTGGCTAGTGTACTGTCTTTGACAGTTGTTTACTTGGCTAGTGTACTGTCTTTGACAGTTGTTTACTTGGCTAGTGTACTGTCTTTGACAGTTGTTTACTTGGCTAGTGTACTGTCTTTGACAGTTGTTTACTTGGCTAGTGTACTGTCTTTGACAGTTGTTTACTTGGCTAGTGTACTGTCTTTGACAGTTGTTTACTTGGCTAGTGTACTGTCTTTGACAGTTGTTTACTTGGCTAGTGTACTGTCTTTGACAGTTGTTTACTTGGCTAGTGTACTGTCTTTGACAGTTGTTTACTTGGCTAGTGTACTGTCTTTGACAGTTGTTTACTTGGCTAGTGTACTGTCTTTGACAGAAGTTTACTTGGCTAGTGTACTGTCTTTGACAGTTGTTTACTTGGCTAGTGTACTGTCTTTGACAGTTGTTTACTTGGCTAGTGTACTGTCTTTGACAGAAGTTTACTTGGCTAGTGTACTGTCTTTGACAGTTGTTTACTTGGCTAGTGTACTGTCTTTGACAGTTGTTTACTTGGCTAGTGTACTGTCTTTGACAGAAGTTTACTTGGCTAGTGTACTGTCTTTGACAGTTGTTTACTTGACTAGTGTACTGTCTTTGACAGTTGTTTACTTGACTAGTGTACTATCTTTGACAGTTGTTTACTTGGCTAGTGTACTGTCTTTGACAGTTGTTTTCTTAGCTAGTGTACTGTCTTTGACAGTTGTTTACTTGGTTGGTGTACTGTCTTTGACAGTTGTTTTCTTAGCTAGTGTACTGTCTTTGACAGTTGTTTACTTGGCTAGTGTACTGTCTTTGACAGAAGTTTACTTGGTTGGTGTACTATCTTTGACAGTTGTTTACTTGGCTAGTGTACTGTCTTTGACAGTTGTTTTCTTAGCTAGTGTACTGTCTTTGACAGTTGTTTACTTGGTTGGTGTACTGTCTTTGACAGTTGTTTACTTGGCTAGTGTACTGCCTTTGACAGAAGTTTACTTGGTTGGTGTACTGTCTTTGACAGTTGTTTACTTGGCTAGTGTACTGCCTTTCACGTTCACTTGCGCGACTACTGTGTACGATCTTTAACGGCGTTACTCGACTAGTTCACTGTCTTGAACAGGTATATAGTCAGCTGATGAGGAAGTTTGAGATATAAACAAATGTTGATATCAGAAACAAAGGACATATATGGTTAATATATATAATCAGTGTGACTTGAAATTGACCAGTTCAGTTAAATATTACCGAGTGTCGAACATACTATGATACAGACATAAATTTACTGTTGCTGACATACTGATATGTGTAGGGAACAAGAGATGTTGGTATACATTGTAGATGGGGAAGAATACATTTGAATCAGTCGTCCCTCTATAGCTTCGTGTAGGTGTCTGCCTGAGTGTAGTAAGCTTGGTACCAGTATTTATTGGTGTTTCATTGTCGCCATGATAAAGTTGTAGCTATCTTTAACAGGATTAAGGAGGCATAACTCTCCTCATGTGCTGTAATATATTTTAACGACCAAAATGAAAGGCAAAAATATCTGTGATGTTTCCTGTATTCTTAAGTCTTATTGTCAAGATGTTTCAAGTGATTTAAGATTTTGAAATGTGAATTACTGGTGTAAATGATTTAGCATAATTGCTTCAAATAGATCAACTACAGAGGGAGAAAGATAGAACTGACTAAAATCTGAGAGCTATTTGTTCTGTTGAGAGTAAAAAATTCATTGTTGCACGATTGCTGAAGCCTAATCACTCTTAAATTAGGCATGAAGGTATGAAATCTGGAGATAAAATGTGCCTTACACTGATTAGATAACCAGGGTAAATGTAGGGTAGACACCAGTGTAATAGCTGGTATTGGTTCGTGGTCATGGTAAACTGACAGAATCATTATATAAATGTAGGGTAGACACCAGTGTAATAGCTGGTAGTGGTTCGTGGTCATGGTAAACTTACAGTATCATAAAAAAAGTGTAGGGTAGACACCATTGTAATAGCTGGTAGTGGTTCCTGGTCATGGTAAACTGACAGAATCATTATAAAAATGTAGGGTAGACACCATTGTAATAGATGGTAGTGGTTCGTGGTCATGGTAAACTGATAGAATCATTATATAACTGTAGGGTAGACACCAGTGTAATAGCTGGTATTGGTTCGTGGTCATGGTAAACTGTCAGAATCATTATATAAATGTAGGGTAGAAACCAGTGTAATAGCTGGTAGTGGTTCGTGGTCATGGTAAACTGTCAGAATCATTATATAAATGTAGGGTAGACACCAGTGTAAAAGCTGGTAGTGGTTCGTGGTGATGGTAAACTGACAGAATCATTATAAAAATGTATGGTAGACACCATTGTAATAGCTGGTAGTGGTTCGTGGTCATGGTAAACTGACAGAATCATTATATAAACTGTTGTGCACCTGTGGAGTTCCTGCTATTGATGTCATGTTGATTAATAAACTGTCAGGTTTGAGAATGCAACAGCAACATTCTCACAACCAAAAAATGTCATTTTATAATCTGATTTGTACGAATTGGTAGAACATAAAGGTAGGTGTCAAGCAGATTTTGATCTGTAAACCACAATGTATGTCTTAAGACGGATGGGTAGTAATCGGATTGTGTCACTTTGGGGAGTTGGGGTTTTGTAGTATCAGGATTTTGTCTTTTAAGGGGTTTGGATAGTTTTAGGATTTTGTCTCATTAGAGGGTTGGATACATAGTAACTAGAGTAAAGAACAAGGTTAGGCATTTGACTAAGTTCACTTCCGGTTTTGAGGGCTGAAAAACGTCAGAAAATATGTATTCTGTTTATGTCATGTTTCTGTTAATATCATGTTTTTCTCTGACAAATGGGAAGTGATATTAAGAGAAATCTACTGTATCAGAGTTTTGTCTTGTTAGGGGGTTGGGTAGTATCAGGATTTTGTCTCATTTTCGGGGTTGGGTAGTAACAGGATTTTGTCACTTAAAGGGGCTTGGTGGTATCAGTATTGCATTTGATGGGATGGAAGTGTGTTTGTGGAAGAGGGGAGGTATCAAGATTATGCCTGGGGATGGGATGAGGTATTATCAGAAGTGTGTGCAAGGGAAGAGGTAATATCAAAAGTATGTCTTGCTCATTTAGGAGAATTAGGTGGGGGAATATCAAGATTTCATCTTTGGATCGGGTAAGGTAGAGTTTTTAGGACAAAGAATTGTCATTGTGTCTTGTAATGGGTGAAAGGTTGAGTATAAAGATTGGCTGGCTAATCAAGGAGTGATATCAGAATTATTTCTTGGTAAGGAGACAGTTGGTGTTACAAGGATAGTATCTTGAGAGGGTGAATGGTAACTTTAGGAATGGGAGTGCTACAAGTAACCAGACACCGATGTTTGACTGGAACTGTGTTTATAGCAATTCTGTCCCTTTAAGAGTGCACAGGTCAAGTCAGTGCCATCACTCACATGGGAGTGGGTGATTTGTCTGCCACTGATGGCCATACAATGGCTGCTCCATTACACTCGGTGGACATGCTGCATGTAGATTTCAACATTGAGGCTCCCAAGGGGGAATTCACTGAAGCTCAATTGCAAATGACAAATTAATTTATTTAATGGATTAGATGTTAGACCTGCTGACAGAGCAGACTGTATGATCTCTGCAGGCAGTTTGATGTGATAACTGGTGGCCACTGCTTGGCACATCTGACCCCACCTGACCCCTCCTGACCCCTCCTGACATGCCTTTATTTGGGGCCATGCATGGGGAAACACGAATTTATGCTAAATTTGAAAAAGAGTTCAGGTGGAAACTTCTTAAAGAAAGAAAAAAATCAAACTCCTTTTGTCATCTGATGTATATTTTTACAGAAGAGATTTTTTTGTCAGTTTGAAAATTCATTTTAATGAAGAAACTGTTGCATACTTCTGCACTGAATTCTGGCATTGATATCCATACCATACATTTATGTTTTATTTTACGAAGCATCAGATGATTTGTATTGTTTTTCCACATTTTTATCCTGCCAACATAACATGCTATCGGCTTTAGCTGCCATGAGAGGCTGAACTTTACGACAATTACATTATTTATGAGTTAATACTACACATGAAGATAATGCATTCTGTGCATTTTTTGAGCTATAAACTTTTGCCAATGGATGAATTATCTGAATTATTTGTGACATTCATGGCTATTCAAACGAAAACTTCTAAATGTGCTTTATCTATAGCTGTGCTTCTTTTTATGGAGACAGAAAGTCAATACTGCAGGAGAATATAAATGTTGTCACTAGGTTATCGTGGCTGGCGTGATGTGGCGCTAGTGGTTCTGTTTGTCTCTGGCTAGGTGGTGGGACTGATAGCAGCCATCTAGGCCGTATCAGTTGTTACATTATTGATGACTGTCTGCATGATTGGCTTCCTCCATTCATGCTACTAAAGCGCGGTTTGCATTTTTCATTAAAAAGTTACTATAGACAAGTGATCACTACTGGTTGTGTGCACTTAGACGGGCCAATTTTTTTTATTTTTTTTTCCCCCGATTGTTCTTAAAATTACAGTGTACATTAAACATACTTTCATGATGAAAATAAATACTTATTACGACAAAGATTTACCTAGGATTTTGGTTTGGCATAGTTCCATACTCATTCGATTCTGTAATCATTCACAAAAACTTAACAATCTTGATGTGAGCTCTTTAAGACCCTTCACAATCTGCATGTGAGCTCTTTATCAACTCCACATTCCAATGATAATATTGTCATCACAACTCTGAAGAAAACTGGTTTTGTCTTAAAATCTTAACTGATAACAGAAGGGAATAGGGATCCTTTGGAAAAAATGTACGATAGTGAGGAATGCACGGAGATCTGCGATTCCAACACTTGTACTGTAAACTGAGTCTCCTGTTTGTTGTTTAATAATTCTCTTTTCATTATCTGAAAGCTCTGGGTATTAAATTAGTGGCAGTACTTTTGTAGTTAATTGAAATGTTATAAAGATAAATTTCAAATCTTTACTTGCTGGTGTGGAGTAGCTGATAAAAGTGCCTAATTAAAATTGTTTATTTTATTGCCTCTTGTCACGAGCTTCGTTAGTTGATTGCCACACTAATACAATTTTAAATTGAAATCAGCTTATTTTTGATCATCTGCCAGTTAACTTTACACCTTTGATCCAACAGGAACGGGTGATGCTGAAGGTCTGTGTACGGTAACCATGGAGACAGTTGTCTGTACGGTAACCATGGAGACAGTTTTCTGTACTGTAACATTGAAGTCAGTTTTCTGTACTGTAACCATGGAGACAGTTGTCTGTACGGTAACCATGGAGACGGTTGTCTGTACTGTAACATTGAAGTCAGTTTTCTGTACTGTAACCATGGAGACAGTTGTCTGTACTGTAACCATTGGGATAGTTGTCTGTACTGTAACCATGGAGACAGTTGTCTGTACTGTAACCATGGAGACAGTTGTCTGTACTGTAACCATGGAGACAGTTGTCTGTACTGTAACCATGGAGACAGTTGTCTGTACTGTAACCATGGAGACAGTTGTCTGTACTGTAACCATGGAGACAGTTGTCTGTACTGTAACCATGGAGACAGTTGTCTGTACTGTAACCATGGAGACAGTTGTCTGTACTGTAACCATGGAGACAGTTGTCTGTACTGTAACCATGGAGACAGTTGTCTGTACTGTAACCATTGGGATAGTTGCAATTTATCTGATGGTTTACAGTTTTCTGTTCATTGTTACCGTGAGGACAGTTTTGGGCTTACTGTAACTACAGTTAAGCAATGTGCTTTAACCATGGTGACAATTATCTGTTGTATAATTGATAGGGAAAGCTACACTTACAGAGCTGCCAACTCTTACGATTTAGGCGTAATTATTACGATTTTGAGGTCTGAATTACGCTAGTACGATTTTCCAAGTAAAATTACGATTTTTTAAAAAAATCCGGAATTTTTCCGTTGTTTTGTTAGTTTCGCTGTAATCCGGTCCCGATGTCCGTTTTCAGTATTATAATCGCAAATCAGATACACACGTGCGTTTGCATCGATTCTCGAGATAGGCTGGAGTTAATTCAATGTGAAAAGGACGTTTGTAGATGAAGTAAAATGGCGGGAAAACGTGTCAAACTGGAGGGAGTTTCGAACGGGCAAGAAGACGTTTCTCCTAGAAAAAAAATAATTATCCATTGAGACGTTTAGAGGGGAATATCCGAAGCTGTATCCGGACATTGTAAANTGTAACCATTGGGATAGTTGTCTGTACTGTAACCATGGAGACAGTTGTCTGTACTGTAACCATGGAGACAGTTGTCTGTACTGTAACCATGGAGACAGTTGTCTGTACTGTAACCATGGAGACAGTTGTCTGTACTGTAACCATGGAGACAGTTGTCTGTACTGTAACCATGGAGACAGTTGTCTGTACTGTAACCATGGAGACAGTTGTCTGTACTGTAACCATGGAGACAGTTGTCTGTACTGTAACCATGGAGACAGTTGTCTGTACTGTAACCATTGGGATAGTTGCAATTTATCTGATGGTTTACAGTTTTCTGTTCATTGTTACCGTGAGGACAGTTTTGGGCTTACTGTAACTACAGTTAAGCAATGTGCTTTAACCATGGTGACAATTATCTGTTGTATAATTGATAGGGAAAGCTACACTTACAGAGCTGCCAACTCTTACGATTTAGGCGTAATTATTACGATTTTGAGGTCTGAATTACGCTAGTACGATTTTCCAAGTAAAATTACGATTTTTTAAAAAAATCCGGAATTTTTCCGTTGTTTTGTTAGTTTCGCTGTAATCCGGTCCCGATGTCCGTTTTCAGTATTATAATCGCAAATCAGATACACACGTGCGTTTGCATCGATTCTCGAGATAGGCTGGAGTTAATTCAATGTGAAAAGGACGTTTGTAGATGAAGTAAAATGGCGGGAAAACGTGTCAAACTGGAGGGAGTTTCGAACGGGCAAGAAGACGTTTCTCCTAGAAAAAAAATAATTATCCATTGAGACGTTTAGAGGGGAATATCCGAAGCTGTATCCGGACATTGTAAAGTCTGCCAAAGGAACTTCTTATGCCCGATGCATTCCGTGTTGCTGTGATTTTGTGATTTCGCACGGTGGCGAAAATGACATAAAAAAGCATTTTAATACTACCAAACACAAAGACAGCAAATCATCCGCTGTTGGATCAAAAAAAATGAATTCTTTTTTTGTAAAACACGGTTCAAACATGGACAATTCTGTCACGAATGCAGAATGTTTGTTCACCTCCTTTATTGTCGAACACAACCTACCGATAGCAATTTCCGACCATGCAACAAAACTGTTTCCTAAAATGTTTAGTGACTCGGAAATCGCTAAAAAGTATGCATGTTCTAGGACTTAAACCACTGCAATAGTTGGTGAAATTGCAACTTCAGCTACGGCGAAAACTGTAAGTAATCTTCGATCAAAAGTTTTTAATTTAGCAACGGATGGAAGCAATGACGTGGATAGTAAACTTTACCCCATAGTAGTGTCGTACTTTGATGATTCTGAGGGGAAAGTTATACATATGCTGTTGTCGAACCCAAATCTTGTTGGTAAATCAACTGGTGAAAATATCACAAATCTCTTAAAGGAAGAATTCTCTGCTAAATCTTTGAAGTGGGAAAATGTTGTGTCTTTAGGAGTAGACAATGCCAATGTGATGATTGGTAGGAATAAAGGAGTAGCAGGATTGCTATTAAAACTGAACCCAGAGATGATTATTAGAGGATGCCCTTGTCATCTTTTACACTTGGCTGCTGAGAAGGCTGCAAAGAAGCTTCACTATCAATTTGATGAAATACTGATTGATATTTATTACTATCTTGACAAAAGTGCTAACAGAAAAGAGTTACATGCATTTCAAAGCTTGTGTGATGTTGAAACCCATGATATCCTGAAACATGTGTGCACCAGGTGGCTTTCTCTAGGCAAATGTTTGCAAAGATTGATTGAACAATGGAGGCCGTTAAAGCATTTCTTCACTGAAAAACATGAGGAAAAGAAAAAAAAAGATATGAAAGCAAAGGACAAAGTAGACAACGCAAAGAAAGCAGCTATGAAAGCAAAGGACAAAGTAGACAACACAAAGAAAACAAACGCAAATAGACCGAGTGTGATTGTTGGACCATCTAAGGGATCTAAAGGAGAGAGCGGCAATAGAAAGGAAGGATCATCCCAGAGTGAAGCCGAGTCTAATAATTATAAAGGGCCAGGCAATACTTACCTGAGAGAGGAAAGATTATACAAGTTGTTTACATCTAGAAGATGTGTTGTATATGCCCTTTTCCTTAACAACTGTATACAGATGTTTAACAGATGCAACCTGACGCTACAGAAGGCAGAACCTTTAATTCATAGTTTGCAGCGAACACTTCTAAACTTATACAAGGAACTTCTAAGTAGACTTGTGACACCACAGGCAATTACAAGTTGTTCTAATGTATTGACATTAGGAACAAGAAGAACATCTTGAAGAATGAAGATCTGGTTATTGGATATGAAGTAGGTCCATTTCTTGAAAAACTTGAGAAAGAGAACAAGTTAGCTTTCTATGAAGATGTGAAAACCTACTACCAGACTGCTCTTGAATACATGAAGCTGAAATTCCCACTCCAGGATGAAGCTCTGAAACATGCCGAGATTGCAGATGTCAAATTGAGGAAAGAAAAGTCTATGAAGTCTGGAGTATTTTGCCAAAAAATTCAAACCAGTTCTCTCGGACAAAGATACAGCTTGGTCAGAGACAATGAATTGTCTACAAAGGCAGTTTTTGGCCTACCAGATAGACCCCTTGCAAGGAATAGACCTGTCTTTATCCATCAACACAGTATGGAAGAACATAAGTGAACTGAAGAATGAACTTGGACAATTCAAATATGACAAACTTTCAGTCATGATGAAAAGTGTTTTGGTCATACCACATAGCAATGCGGGATGTGAACGTATATTTTCTCTTGTCAGAAAAAACCGAACCGATTTCAGAGGATCAATGTCCAATGACACATTGGAGGCAATTCTAATAAGGAAACAGGAAATGGCAGAAAAGCCATGTCACAGTCAGACATTCGACCAAGAATTTTTGAAAAGGGCTAAAAGTGCGACTTCCAAGGCACTAGAAAAACAATAAAAGGTAATGAATACATGTTTGTAAAAAAGCGATCGCAGATTACTATTTCTTAATCTCTAAGGTTGGCAGCTCTGCACTTATGTGAAAAATTCTTATCAAATTGATAATATTTTTGAAACATTTGGATACAAAAGATATTGACATTTTGGAATATATTTTTTTCCTGAGATTTACTTTGTATTGAATATGCTGTCTGGTCTAAAGGGCTTAAATTGTGTGGGGTATTCTGTCTTATCAGCCCATATATTGTGTGGGGTATTCTGTCTTATCAGCCCATATATTGTGTGGGGTATTCTGTCTTACCAGTCCATATATTTATAATCATCGTTGCACCATTTACTTAACTATAGAATTAGAAGAATCTTCCTTTTTAGTTCTTCAGTCATATAATAAGGGCATTGTGGGTAAGTCTTGTAGTTATATAATGTCATTTGTTTCTGTCGTGGAATAAGAGAAAGCAATAGATTCTTTAGTTATACAATGAGGAGGAAATCCCAGCTAATAAGCCAGATTGTCTGCATCTGCAGACGAGAAGCACTGTGCTATTTCATGCCAAGGACATGTTCTGTATTAGGCTGGAGACAGATGAGACAGAATGCAATGGACAAATTGTCTTGAGTTCTGTAAGGCAGAAATTGACATAAATATCCCACTCAGCTGACAGGAGTCTCACCACAGCTTCACACCATGGACAGCAAGGCCCATTACAGCAGGGCTCTCTCTAGGATGTTTGTGAAAGTCTTATCAATAATGCAATTTAATGATGATAAAAGTCATTAAACTTAAATGACTTCTCCACTCAGTGTATTACCCTGGAGGGGTTATAATACAAGTACTTCATTGTCTGTGTACACCCAGGCAAGATGGAACCAGGAAGATGGTGACTGCCACAGCAGGGCAAGGCACACACACATATCAGTGGGTGTCCTTAACTATCATACAAGTAAGTGTACATGTAACGGGTAACACTGCCAACTGGACAATGAAGACAAAAACTAGACAAAATAGACCTAGAATAGGAGTGATACAACATAGTGGAAACTATGGCAACAAAAAAATAAAAATAAATGCTTCATAACAAAGCAGAAACTATGTCAACAGCACAAAATGGAAACTATGACAACAGGACAAAACTGAAACTATGACAACAGACCAAGGAAAAAAATAAAGAGAATGCAAGACAATTACTATGACAAAAGAAGCATTTTGTTTATAACGGAAATACTAAAGACACTATAACTGGTAGCCGTTAGGCAACAGACAGAATACAACAGGTAGGCAACAAATTCAATATAACTGGTAACAGTTAGGCAGCTGACAGAATACAACAGGTAAGCAACAAATTCAATATAACTGGTAACAGTTAGGCAACAGACAGAATACAACAGTTAGGCAGTTGACAGAATACAACAGGTAGGCAACAAATTCAATATAACTGGTAACAGTTAGGCAACAGACAGAATACAACAGTTAGGCAGCTGACAGAATACAACAGGTAGGCAACAAATTCAATATAACTCGTAACAGTTAGGAAGGTACTTAATAGATATGTTAAAAAATAAATCTTGAACAACACACATTTGACCTATCAATCAACGTGCTGGTTGGAGGGGGCTGATGGCTGGTATGAATGGCTGTCAGTTAAGTGCTATTGTTTGTCTGTAACTCATCCTCTTTGCTTTCTCGGAGGTGTAGGAATCTGTTGAATTGCTCCCTCAATGACGATGGCTTTGATCGATATGTCTATAGCTTTAGCGGTCATACCCTGCCTGTGAAAATGAATGCCTTTATGTCCAAGTGTTGGATGTTTTCCTTTTCCTCATTAACAGATAAATTCAAATCATACAGGATGCGGTAGATAGGCAATGGGGCATATTTTTGTTGCCATGGACACAAATTTCCTGATTTGCAAATACATTGACAGACTTATATTGGCACACTGATATGTTCAATTACTGAGACGAAGCTTTGGAATTGCTTCATTTCCCCTTGCTTCTACCGGGCTCAATTTATTTATTGTACCCTATTGGTACCGGATGAAATCTCATTGGCAATAATTGATATTTCCATGTATCATGTGGCTGTACTCTCTGTATGCCACTCTGGGGACAGGCACCGATAAATCGCCATGTGTACACGCCTCTGGTGGCTTATCAAAAGCGGCAAATTGCGTGGTTTTATGAGCAGGTCTTTGTATTCTCTAGATACCAATAGTTCTGTGCCTATACTCCAAGTCCTATTAAACAGGCAATGCTGCAGACTTAAATGCCTATCCTGGAATTTGTTATATCGGTAGAGGTCAAAGGTGATCGGGGATTCCAGCCATGTTGTGCTACAGTTGCATGGAAAAGTGTAGTACATGGTGCATGTTGATTGTCTAGGGATGGCATGTGTACTCAAATTCTGTCTGCTGCCTCTCTCTCTCTCAGTCAGGCAGGTCAGGCTGCTAGAATGTAAATTTGGTCCATCTAGGTTGGTCTAACCTTCTCAATAATTCATTAGTCCTTGCTTAAGACAAACGGATGTTTCATCTTTAAGCAGTATGATGGTCTGTCCAAGACAGAAATGTGTCGGTACACTAAATGTGCTGAACTATCCTACACAGCAATACTGGTCCATCCTAGAGAGCAATGTGTTACTTCAGCCTAGTGCTGGGGCTTCTAAGTCAGAAACTTGTTCCATCCTAGAGAGCAATGTGTTCCTTCAGCCTAGTGCTGGGGCGTCTAAGTCAGAATCTTGTTCCATCCTAGAGAGCAATGTGTTACTTAAGCCTAGTGCTGGGGCGTCTAAGTCAGAATCTTGTTCCATCCTAGAGAGCAATGTGTTACTTCAGCCTAGTCCTGGGGCGTCTAAGTCAGAAACTTGTTCCATCCTAGAGAGCAATGTGTTACTTCAGCCTAGTCCTGGGGCGTCTAAGTCAGAAACTTGTTCCATCCTAGACAGAAATGTGTTACTTCAGCCTAGTGCTGGGTCGTCTAAGTCAGAAACTTGTTCCATCCTAGACAGAAATGTGTTACTTCAGCCTAGTGCTGCGTCGGCTAAGTCAGAAACTTGTTCCATCCTAGACAGAAATGTGTTACTTCAGCCTAGTTCTGGGGCGTCTAAGTCAGAAACTTGTTCCATCCTAGAGACCAATGTGTTACTTCAGCCTAGTGCTGGGGAGTCTAATTCAGAAATTTGTTCCATCATAGACAGAAATGTGTTACTTCAGCCTAGTGCTGCGTCGGCTAAGTCAGAAACTTGTTCCATCCTAGAGAGCAATGTGTTACTTCAGCCTAGTGCTGGGTCGGCTAAGTCAGAAACTTGTTCCATCATAGACAGAAATGTGAAATTCCATCTATAACAGAAATTTGTTAGTCCGCAAACGTCTCGGTCCACTAGACTGCAATCCTTTGGTCCATCCTAGACAGGAATTAGTTGGTCCATCTTAAATTGCTTTGCATTAAGTTAATTCTAGAAATAAATAGGTGATTCTACTGGGTGTAGAGTTCAGCTTCTCATGAAATCTTAGGGAAATGTTAATGTTGTTGATGTTTTTAATTCAATTTATGATTTGTTAAGATGTTATTTAGAGATGGAGTGTAAGTTGCCCCTCGACTCCACTACTGGAAGTCGACCATGCCACTTAGAACAGCTAATTTGTCAAACTTAAACGGGTGTCTATGAAGGATACTAGGGGACCAAGCATATCAGTATTTTATATTTGTCGGGTGGTTTTAATGTCTACAATATTTTTTGCAAGTACTGTTGCAAGGTTTTGTGCAAAAGTACCTGTGAAATATTTTCGAAAATTGAGACAGGTGACATTGTGTTGATTCTGAAGGAGACAAAAATTAAATTTTGGATACTCATGGATCTAATGATTACATAGTCAAAGACACTTAACCCTTTCACCCCTTAGTAACTTAGTAAACTCTTCCATGCTTTGATCTGGATGAGTCCATTATTGTCTACAGTGGTGAAAGAGTTAAACAATGATATTTCAGGGTAACTGAAAACATCAATCATTACTACAGAACTCTGTCACCTCTGTACATAATGAATGGAATGTAATACAGTCACAGCGGTTTACTGATGGGGACAGTACTAATGAAACTGTGGCGTGTGTTCAGGCTTACAGAACTTGATTCATTGGAAAGGCAACAAAATAAATTGGTTGACAAATTCACTTGGGGATTGTTAATCTGATATCTGTGATAACAAAGACTTGTCTATTAGCTGTGATAACAAAGGCTTGTCTATTAGCTGTGATAACAAAGACTTGTCTATTAGCTGTGATAACAAAGGCTTGTCTATTAGCTGTGATAACAAAGGCTTGTTTATTAGCTGTGATAACAAAGGCATGTCTATTAGCTGTAATAACAAAGACTTGTCTATTAGCTGTGATAAGAAAGGCTTGTCTATTAGCTGTGATAACAAAGACTTGTCTATTAGCTGTGATAACAAAGACTTGTCTATTAGCTGTGATAACAAAGGCTTGTCTATTAGCTGTGATAACAAAGACTTGTTTATTAGCTGTGATAACAAAGGCATGTCTATTAGCTGTAATAACAAAGACTTGTCTATTAGCTGTGATAAGAAGGGCTTGTCTATTAGCTGTGATAAGAAAGACTTGTCTATTAGCTGTGATAACAAAGACTTGTCTATTAGCTGTGATAACAAAGACTTGTCTATTAGTAATATAACAGGTCCATCACATGACAGTATTATATAGAGAGCTTCAGTGGCCTAATGCAATGTTAATTCATTTTTTTTATTTTTTTTTAAATGTGTGGAAAAACAAGTGTTTTTGTATAAATTATCTCGGGGGCAATCAATTTGAATACCAGTGCAAATGTATTTAGTTTTTACAGTAATGGCAGCAAAAACAATTCAAATTCTTCCTGAATGTGTTATACACTGTCCTGGTTGGTAAGAGTCTGATTAGTTGGGTAAGAGTCCTGGTGGGTAAGAGTCTGATTTGTTGGGTAAGAGTCCTGGTTGGTAAGAGTCTGATTAGTTGGGTAAGAGTCCTGGTTGGTAAGAGTCTGATTAGTTGGGTAAGAGTCCTGGTTGACTGGTTTGTTAGGAGTGCTGGCTGGTTTGGTCTGGTAAGAGCGATTTGTTGAGTAGGAGACCTGGTTTGGTTTGTTAGGACTCCTGACAGTGGGACAAAACTCAATAACAATGAATAGTAGGGTGAGTATTGCTATCACAATTATACACATCTTTGTAAACATTGAAATTGGAGGTGGAATGGTGGTACAGAACACCTGAGAGATTGATTGTGATAGACATGTGTGTGTTCGGTGGCCCACAGAGACTGCCTCATGTGTCTGCTGTATTGACTTTTTTCATTGCTAATTTCCAAGTGATGATAAAATAATAATTCCCTGTCCCTGGTTGGTAGTGGCAGGCTGGAGCGGGTTGTATAGCTCGCTCCCTTGAGAAGGGCCATATTTTTCAATCAGACTGTCTGATCTAGTTTGTGGCTGGAATTAGATTTCTGGTTATGACATGGTATTGATCTTCGTCTAACATGTGCCTAGATCAGGCTATTTCCCAAATACCGTAAATAAGCTTCGCATTTGATGGTCACAATTATCTTATACCTCACTTGGCTAGGCTCTTAACAGTTTTACCCACTTTCATTTAGGAATTATCTTTAAAAAAAAACCTTCTTTATGCGAGGAATACATAATCCTTTGGCAGAAACCCATTATCTTAACTAGACATCAAATTGTTTTACAATTCAAAAAGGTTATGGAAATTTCCCATAATGTTGTGAGTCCCTAGGGTGCAGCCTTAAGTCACAAGCTTTGGTTTGATGTTGCCGACAAATTTATGCAGATCCGTAAAATTGATGATGATTGGACATGTCACCTTACGATGAACAATCAACACTTCTGGTTACCATGGAAATGTATAACTGTAAATTGATTTCTTTACAAGTATTTTTAGGTCACCTGAGCTTTAGCTCAAGTGACCTATTGCTATGCGTTTTCGTCCGTCGTCGTCCGTCGTCGTCCGTCGTCCGTCGTCCGTTAACATTTTACATTTCAAACTTAAAGTCAAGTTCTGCTGGGCCGATTGAACTGACAGTTGGTAGGAATGATCACCTCATGGTCCTGACAAAATGTTGTTATTTTTCGGGTCGATCAGAAATCCAATATGGCCGCCACGGCCGCCATTTTGAAAACCTATTTCAAACTTAAAGTCAAGTTCTGCTGGACCGATTGAACTGAAAGTTTGTAGGAATGATCAGCTCATGGTCCTGACAAAGTGTTGTTATTTTTTAGGTCAATCAGAAATCCAATATGGCCGCCACGGCCGCCATTTTGAAAAACTATTTCAAACTTAAAGTCAAATCTCACTTAAAATTGGTCTAGGAATGATCAGCTCATGGTCCTGACAAAGTTAAGTTAACATTAGACTATTTTTTACTCAAATTGGTACATATTTCAACAAACAAACAAAATACTGTAGACTCAGGTGACCGTTAAGGCCCATGGGCCTCTTGTTTTTTGTGTATTTTATTATCAATCATGAAATAAGTAGAATATTGGTAGCTGACTGTAGGAAAATTGCCTGATAAAAATGATGATTTTGAGAAAATGAGAAAGTCCACTGTTTTTTTATGATTGAATGAAATATTTGCATAATTTGAAATTGTTAATGTGGTCATAATAACAAATATGAGATAACACAGGCCAGTTGAGACTTTTCTATACATGTAAACTAGCTGGATGTTTATAAAATGCTAGAACGTGTAGACTGTTCCCACTTCATCAGAGCAGGACCTCCAGTCACACATGTCCTGTGATGTGTGTCCAAGCCTAAACACTCCAATTTTACGCTATAAACCAATTTATACAAATTCCCTCTGTCCAATTCTCCAGGCTTCTCTAGGCTTGGTAGCCAGCTCTGTCACACTATTATTGTCGTTGGCTTTCAACACAGATTAAATACTTTTGAGAACTTTTCAACAGCCATTCACCTTTGAAAGTAAATCGAATAAAGACAGTCAATTTAAATATTTTTGATGACTTTTGAACAGCTATTCAACTGTGAGAGTAATGCAAATCAAGCTGCTGTATGTGAAATGAGGAAACACGCTGAATTTGGCAGGTTGTTATGAATGTCAAGGTTCATGTGATATGCCATTGGTTAAGTGCTCTGAACAATCTATGGCGATAGATTTGTCAAATACAACAGCTTTCTATCTGATGTACCCATCACACTGGCATACCCAGCTACAAGATAAATATGGATGTGTTTTTACACCTGACTGAGCTGAAATGTTATCAAGTGATAAGTGACAAGGAGATGGGGGATCTCTCCCTGTCTTTTCTCATCTATTGGCTCCTTTACCTCTCTATTGCGGTGTGTGAGCTTCACCTCAAACATAGCTCCTCTTCATGGAAATGAAAAGCAAGCATTGAACAGTCCCTAGATATAACTGTTGAACAGTCCCTAGATATAACTGTTGAACCGTCCCTAGATATAACTGTTGAACAGTCCCTAGATATAACTGTTCAACAGTCCCTAGATATAACTGTTGAACATTGCTTTGATACAAGTTAATTGAGCAGTCTTCTAATAAAATTACCGAATAATATTGTTTTTTGGATTGCCATAATATTTTAGCAGTTATTTGATACAAGTTTTGAGCAGTCCTTTGATACAAATATTGAGCATTCCTTTCAAAACAATATTGAACAGTCCTTCACATAACTATTGAGCAGTCCTTTGATACAAATATTGAGCTGTCCTTTGATACAAATATTGAGCAGTCCTTTGATACAAACATTGAACAGTCCTTTGATACAAATATTGAGCAGTCCTTTGATACAAATATTGAGCTGTCCTTTGATACAAATATTGAGCAGTCTTTTGATACAAATATTAAGCTGTCCTTTGATAAAAATATTTAGCTGTCTTGTGATACAAATATTGAGCAGTCCTTTGATACAAATATTTAGCTGTCCTTTAATACAAATATTGAGCAGTCTTTTGATACAAATATTGAGCAGTCCTTTGATACAAATCTTTAGCTGTCTTGTGATACAAATATTGAGCTGTCCTTTGATACAAATATTGAGCTGTCTTGTGATACAAATATTGAGCAGTCCTTTGATACAAACATTGAACAGTCCTTTGAAACAAGTTTTTAGTAGTCAAAAATTTGATACAACTTTTGAGCAGTAATTTGATACAAGTGCTAAGAAGTCCTCTAAATCGATTGGACTGTAGTTCAAATGGTATAGGGAGTCTGGGGAGCTACCATCGGTTGAATAACTGCTTGACTAGGTGTGCTATGTTCATTAAAAAGAAAAAAAATATATATTAAATTGAGGTAGGAAGTGGAGATTGATCAGTTTACACACATTTAAACTTCAGAGAGAAAAGAAAACTGATTCAAATGAAAAAGTATCAAATTAAAATCCTCAGTGTTATGCTAATCTAGTCTGATATTTATCAGGTTAAATGATGGGATGCTCTGATGCACATCAGCTGTTGTCGCCCGACCAAGCTGAACAAATTGTACACAAATTTTGTTTTGATGGCACTTTGGGACATCTGCGTTTATCAATCTGAGCAAAGGTGACATTAGCAAATTGAAATCTTTCATATTCATTTGTTGGCATGACCGAAGTTAATCATCCCAAATTGAGTTTATTTTCTAGTAGTAAATTTATTTTGAAAAGAAAATTACAGAACAGCATAAAAAAAATTGTGGCAGCCAGACCTAACTAATGGAGGTTAGGTGTTTTGCCCATTGTGAGTTGATGCAGGAGCGAAAGAAACTCAATCTACCATGACGATGCATAACTGCATTACTGAAACTATACCTCCAGGTCTTATTAAAAACTGAAATAAATCCATATAGGGTTGTTAATTGTACAGGGTCCTGGTAATGGACCCACTAATGGATTTTCTTTAGACTAGATCTCTTTACAAAGCCAACAGCGGATTGATAAAAAAGGACAAATATTTAAACAGATTCTGATACCATAATATGAAAATTGCAGTGCAGGTTCAATATCCTTGGTTCAAAGGCAGCATATTGTATAGTGATTGAATACGTTATTGTAGTCAGATGAGACACTCCTAAATTACCCAGTATCAATAGCGTTAGGTATTTGATTGCAACTGTAAGGGGCAGGTTGAGTGGGAGAAGATAGGATACAGACGACCTCTGTGATAACACACTGGGTACAGGCGGGGGGACACAGTGTATATCTATACAAGCAGTTTGTGACACATACCTCTGATTGTTCGTATATGTTATATTCCCAGTGATTGTTTGTACCTGTGATGATAATACCGGTATATTGCCTGTGATTGTTTGTACCTGTGATGATAATACCGTATATTGCCTGTGATTGTGCATACCTGTGATGATGATACCAGTATATTGCCTGTGATTGTTTGTACCTGTGATGATGATACCGGTATATTGCCTGTGATTGTGCATACCTGTGATGATGATACCGGTATATTGCCTGTGATTGTGCATACCTGTGATGATGATACCAGTATATTACCAGTGATTGTTTGTACCTGTGATGATAATACCGTATATTGCCTGAATTTGTTTGATACAGACACGGGTACCCCTTTTAGCATCAACAACCGTGTCAAGGTACATAAGCAAATGTTACAGTTTAAAAGTAGATTTTCTGCAAACGACATAAACATTTGAATTCAATCTTTTGATATGTGTACAGAAATCAGGTATATTACAGGGACTATGGTAATGACCCTTGTCCGTCTTCCGCTGTTCCTCTGGGCCAAATCTACTCCATCTTCATACATTGCTATCTAACAAAAACATCCTGTCAGGTCCAAAGGTTTAAGTCACTTACTAAAAATAGAGCATTACATTTCGGACAACACAAACACTTCAGTATCAGATATCAGACTATTTCATTACATTGACACTGATTCAGGGCAGGGTTGATACTTAGGGCTCCAAGATACCAGCTGTTACCTGTGGTTTTGTATTTCACTACATGTCTACCAGGTTCCTATTGTTGACAACAGGTATAGCTCTTCTCTCTTGTTTCTGTAGACTTGGCCACAGGTATAGCTCTTCTCTCTCATTTCTGTAGACTTGGCCACAGGTATAGCTCTCCTCTCTCATTTCTGTAGACTTGGCCACAGATATAGCTCTTCTCTCATTTCTGTAGACTTGGCCACATATATAGCTCTTCTCTCTCATTTCTGTAGACTTGGCCACAGGTATAGCTCTTCTCTCTCATTTCTGTAGACTTGGCCACAGGTATAGCTCTTTTCTCCCATATCCCAAGTGTCTTGGCCACAGGTATAGCTCTTCTTGCTTATATGTTAGTGTTGACCACCGACCTATCTGTGTGTGATATGTCTAATCTTGACCAGAGATATGTGTATTGGTGGTCCCTGGCCTATACAGGTGTATCTAGGCAAGCTTCTGTTAGACACTGAAGTGCCTATCAGACTGATTGTGTTGAAGGTTTGTGTAATTGTAGTTAATGTGCCTGGTCATGTGGAGGTAAACAAACTGATACCCTACCTGAGATATTAACGAGATACGACACACAGCTATGTAGAGTACCAGTAACCTTAGGTATGTGTAGTTATCTTGTTATACAGACATTGGGCTGGTAATGATAACAACGTGTCATTTCATTGTTAGCCCCTACCGAGAAACGCATGATAATTACTGACTAAACAAAGATAATTTGTAGATATGTAAACCACGACTAGATTGAAATAGGACTGCAGGTTAGCATGGAACAGATAAATCAAAGGACGTGGAGCAGGTAATGCGTCCAGTTTGATGTTTAATACTACATGATAGAAAGGTATCTCCTCGTCAAGCACTGATTAGTGGTCTGATAGGCTGGTCTGGTGACAATGAGTAATACTTACCAGCAAGGCTATCACCTTGATCAGGGACCAAAGATCATAGATATCAACTTCTTTAAACATTTACACAGTCAAGCCAGATAGACAACATGTCTTGGTGTGGTAACGTCTGACAGCATATTTATACGATTGAAAACCAGTTGCCTGTTTGATGGAGCTACCAAATTTTGTATGACTGCCATCATTTATCACTATGGAAACACTTAACTTAGCAACCAGAGGATGAAGAGGTTATAACAGACCAGGTAATGATGTTTGTTGTGTGTTGACTGGATATGTTGGATAATCACCTGTTTTTTTCTTACTTGACCATTCAAAATGACAGCTTGACCAGTAGATAAGGGGGTCACCTGTCCACCAACTGTTTGAGCAACTGCATGTCTGAAGCCTTCATAGCTTATACTATTTAATTTTTGGGCCTACAGCCTTCCAATAAGTCTGACTGAAAGCCGTCTGAAGAGCCCACAGCTCCATAGGCCTTTGTGCAAATCCTGGATGAATTGATTGACTCCTTTATAGAGGCATTTGTCATGCTTTGAGCGACCAGTTACAAAGAGGTCAACAGGAGCAGATCTAATGGGCACACTGACTGAGAGTTAATGTTATTGGCTGATACTGGCTGTTACTGCTGTAGTGTGTGTCCCCTGTTTTTGTTGTGAAGCTTGAGTAAGCACAATGCACTATGCGAGGACACACCATATCAATATTCCAATGGTGGCTGTGCAGGACTCCACAACTTTTCATTTGCATGGCTAGTTATTCGCTGTTCTGTCCTTGGTTTATTGAGGTACTATACTCAGCTGACAAAACATTGGTATAGGCTCAGGCTGTGGATATATGCAGGCTCAGTTAGGATTGTACACAGCAGACATATAGAGGTGGCCTTAGGGATTTGCCTGACCATCACAAGGAGCAGGCAGATATGTTTGCCAGGGCTGCCAGATCAACTCCTCCAGGTCTTGATTGGATCGGCAGGGACAGACTAGACGTGTGTGGATGTAAGTACATATCTCCTTCACCACATAGGAGCCAGTCCTGACAGCTCTGTGTTGGGTGCGGGACATATCCTTCTGGTGTGATCTGGGGAGTCATTGGTTCTGAAAGCATTATTAAGGGACAAGTGACTGTAAATCTGTGTTGTTTAGATGATTGACATGTGATCTTGTAAATCTGTGTTGTTTAGATGATTGACATGTGATCTTGTAAATCTGTGTTTATCATATGCTCTTCACTTGGTCAGGTAGTGTGTTGTTTAGATGCTTGACATGTGACAATGGAGATCTGTGTTGTTTAGATGATTGACATGTGACAATGAAGATCTGTGTCATTTAGATATGTGATATGTAACCATGTCAGTCTGTGTCGTTTCGATACTTGATATGTGACCATGTCAGTCTGTGTCATTTAGATACTTGATATGTGACCATGTCAAGCTGTGTCGTTTAGATACTTGACGTGTTACGTATACCATGTTAGTCTGTGACAGATGGATGACCAAAGCATGAGGATCTTATATAAATATATGAATATGTAAAGGAACACTTCTGTTTGATTGAGGAGGGAATGTAAAGGTATCAAGTGTTCAGATTGGATATCTAATATCTAATGTGTCAGCTGTAAAGGTGTGAACACTTGTATAGATTCCAGGAGCTTTAATCAAACCACACGTGCACGGAAACACTGTCTTCCTCATGGAGACCTAATGTTTCTGAATCTTCTTCAAGGACCTGCATCCTAATGTATTTATACAATGATGTTGGGATTTACCATATCGTAACAGAATTTATGGAATTCTAAAGTAATAATAAATTTACAGTTCAGAGCTGTTCCTAAGATTATCGAAATAAGCTTACAATGATAAGTGAGATAATTTCTGTTGTTCATGGAGGATTATTGAATATATGAGGTAAGTGTGGATTTGTTTTATATGGTAGGTGTTTAGTCAAAGACATGAAAAACATTGTAGAGGGGGGNTCACTCTAGAGTACCATGAACTACGAATAAAGTAACATCCTGAGTATAGGTATAAGGATCATAATATGCTGAGTCTACTTACTGCTGTCAGTAACGAGATCGTGGAGTTGTGGTGTAAAGATTTCGTGTTACCTGTGGCAATCAAAGCTAATCAATAAGGACACACCTTAAGTCAGCCAAGGTGTGATTGAACCCTGTACCTGTCATTAGATCAGCTGATTGATGCATTCCCATTGGTTATCAACAATCAGGGGAGCAGAACTAATCACCTGATTGGCTGGCTGTTTAAACAGATAATACACATTTAATGATCAGTTTGTAAGCTCATTGGAGATAAGCGTCCTGGCTGTGTCAGCTACTAGGTGTAAATCAGAGACTTTACAGATTAGTCTAGGGTTATAGACTTGTACCGAGGTCAGGCAGCCAATCACCTCAATCAATACTAACCATTAGTTGTACCCGACCAAACCTGTTACTATATCAGCTCTATATGTAGGATAACATGTGTATTGATGATGTTAACTGGTTCAAATATCAGGCGTAAAAAGGATTGATGTTGTTGTATTGATGGAAAGATTATAAATTTCTTCTTTGATGGTAATAACATGGGGATACCTATAAAAGAATTGGTTTGGAAAAGGGAAATAGAGCTTGGTATGTTGTTGGTTGGAGGGGATGGGGGGAGTGGATGTAGATGGAGACCAGGCTATAAGGTCACGCTATAGGTTTGATCCTTTTTGTACTAACATGTCTGTTGACATTTAAATACCAATGCTGATTTCATCATGACAGAGATCACATTAAATGTAACAGGGTTTGTGATTGGGTGACAGAGTACAGTCGCTGGCAGACAGGGGCTGAGGAGTGAGCTGGATCAGGGGGTCATCACTGTGATGTGTATCAACACCAGTATGACGCTCTGCTGTCCAATCTAATACAATTGTAGCTGTTATAGAATTAACAGAATTAAAAAATCGGTATCACAGCATGATGCTCGGTATCTTGGTCTGATGAAGCACAGGATATACACAGTATTTTAGGAATTATCACACAATTTTCTTGTTCTGAATAAACTTTTCCATGAGAAGGATTTCAGTACTATTGACATTCGAGAATAAAACTGTTTGTTTCCTGGCCTACATAGCTTATTCCTAATCTATTAGAGTTGATGGGTGTACTCTAAATTAAGCAGATGTGTAATGCCCCATTGTGTGGACACAAAAAAACCTTTGTCTACACTCCACATGTGTTTTATGGACACATAGTGCACCAGTGAAAAATGCATCCCAGCCTACCTATAACGGGTCTGGTAAGGTAATTTCTGGTATGATGTTAGCTTTGGCATTGTCTGTGGTTCTGGGTAATATCTAGGTCTTAACAGATGTTGTGGCGAGGCCAAAATCCCATCAGGTTTAGTTAATGGGGGATAATGTATAGATATACTTTTTGACACAATTATAGCCACTCGGCTTCATATTGTTCCAGGCAATTACTTGTATCAGTATTTCATAAAAACACATTTCCATTGTAGTGTCTATTCCGTCTTTGCATATTGCAGAGTTATCTTCTCTAATGAGCAGGTATTGATTGTTATGTCATTGGTTTGTGTGAGAAAATTACGTCGTTTTCTCAAAAATTGATGACGTTACTCTCACAAATCAATGACGTAACAATCAATACCTGCTCACAGATAACTCTGCAATACCCAAACACAGAATTTAGGAAGTAGTAACTGAGAGAGATCAAAATAAGACTTCTTGAAGATGCGATTTAGACCCCATAGCTGCTAGTTACTGATATAGTCTATGTGAAGGGACCAGTGCGCTACAGAGCCGAGAGCTACTAGTTACTGGTATAGTCTATGTGAAGGGACCAGTGCGCTACAGAGCTGAGAGCTACTAGTTACTGATATAGTCTATGTGAAGGGACCAGTGCCCTACAGAGCTGAGAGCTACTAGTTACTGGTATAGTCTATGTGAAGGGACCAGTGCCCTACAGAGCCGAGAGCTACTAGTTACTGGTATAGTTTATGTGAAGGGACCAGTGTGCTACAGAGCTGAGAGCTACTAGTTACTGATATAGTCTATGTGAAGGAGCTACTAGTTACTGGTATAGTCTATGTGAAGGAACCAGTGCCCTACAGAGCCGAGAGCAACTAGTTACTGATATAGTCTATGTGAAGGGACCAATTTGTTACAACATGAAATGTAGAAATTAGTCAACATCTATACAACAGATACATTCTGTATCAGAAGGATTTCAATTACCTACCCTTTATTAGAAAAAAATTCCTTGTGAGATCAAAGCCAAGGAGGCATGCCAAACAAATGGCGTTTGTGTCAATTACCTTATTCCGGTTTCACAGGTTAACATAATTGATTGTGTACTTAAAGGAAAATAAAATTGTAATATACCAAGTAGACATGTGGTGCCAGTTATTAGCCCGTAACCCTCTTGTAAGCTAGACTCCTTGTGCAGGTAGCTTATGTGTTGTGGTATTCAGCTGCAAATAGCATAATTCCGCCTCAATTACGATTTTCATTCAGTCAAGATTTGTAGGCTCTTTTTTTTTCATATTATATCAAGGATATGAATCGTTATGAAATTGGAAACAGTTTTTTTTTTTTCGGAGATCAGAGAAGTTGTAAAGAGCTTTGATACGTATGTTGGTACAGAGAATACCAGTCATTGGTGTCCATAAGGAACCTATGTGGCTATATTCTAATTATACGCCCTGTTGGTCGGGAATCCCTCTTAGTCTGGCTCAAATTAACACCTAGACTTTCATGTAAATTACACTCATATGTTCAAATGAATTGGCATAATTATTTTTTCTCCTGGCAGATTTGGATGTCTGTTTTACTTCAGTCGGGGAATAACTAAATCGGAATTTTCCACAGTGAATGAAATATGTTTTACATGGTTTAAATGTTACCTATTTAACATTTTTGTCGACTATAGTTAAAAGGTACAGGTACCTACTACAGTTAGCCCTAGGTATGTGTCCAATATTTACTTGGGTTTGATAATTATGAGATGTTTTCAAGCTATTTACGGATTTTGGTAAGAGTTTTGATTGGCTATACACAGGCTTTTTCTATTTTAGAGAGATTTTCTTTTCTAAAAGATGTATAAAAGAAATCCCCTAAATCTCCCGCCAGGATTATCCCAGGTGTATTGAGATGACGTAAACATCACCTAAACCCAGAAAGACCTTGACGTGACCGTTACATGGCACATTCCTCTGAATGTAGAGTACATCATATTTCAGGTTTTTTCTGTATTTTCTAGCCTATTGAAATCACTCGATAAAACTTGATCTAACAACATTTCACCCAGTTTCAGACAGAATACTTGAGCGTTAAGTGGAACTTGTATTGAGTGTGCAAAAACATTGATAAATTTGGTTCTAAGAAGAATTTAATTATTTTCCAGCACTACAGAAACAAATCAAATCTTGAGAAATTCAAATTATTTTCAAAATACACTTCTTTTTTGTTATAAAAATGTTATTCACAGTTTTTAACCACGTTGTAGTCCCTCAAAGTCACACTTAATAACCTAAATAACTTTCTGAGGGGAAATTTGAAAAGTTTTGATTTGGACGATTACACAATAGAGGTTTATGTGATTAACTACAGTAATTATTACCGAGCTTATTTGAATATCTATGGTAAAGGTTGGCATTGCCTACCATTACACTGTTGACAGCTCAGTGTTATAATAATTTCAAATTATCATGGATCATTTCTTCAAAAGCATAGAAATCCTTTTTTGTTGTTTGAGTTTCTTTTAATGGTGATTTTACCTTGTATCTATTATCTGTTAAAATATTAAGTCGCTTGAATAGGATAATCAGAAGTAACAACCCAAGTTCTGGTGTGAAGGCTATGACAATGTTAGTAGTCGTGATTTGCTCCCTGTGATAGCAGGGTGACCCTTTAACACTTTATACCACAGGCACTGTCGACCGGTCTGTGCTGACTTGTTGATCACATTACTCTCCAGTTTACAGCAAGCTGCTACCCAATACATTGGGGCTCAACTCCAGTTTTGGGTAAGGAATGGGTAACACATGTGGATAGGGGTAGTCTTTTGGATATTGCAGGGTGGGGCAAGGATTGGGGATACATTTCGTGGGGTTTGGGGTAGTTTCTTATGGGTGGGGTATGAGTCAGGGTAGTCTTTTGAGTGGTAGGGTGAGATAAGGGTGGATGAAACAATGAGGTAGTCTGTTTGGTGTGGTAGGGTGGGGCAAGGATGGGGGATACTTTCGATGGGGTTTGGGTTAGTTTCTTTTGGGTGGGGTATGAGTCAGGGTAGTCTCTTGAGTGTGGTAGGGTGAGATAAGTGTGGATGACACAAGGGGTGCCTTTGGCTGTGGGAGGGGTAAAGATCGGGGTAGTCTAGATCTGCTGCCTGTTGAGTGGTAGGGTGGGGTGAGGCTTGGTAACACAAGGGGGTAAAGATCGGGGTAGCCTACTGCCTGCTGAGTGTGGTAGGGTGGGGTGAGGGTTGGTAACACAAGGGGGTAAAGATCGGGGTAGTCTGCTGCCTGCTGAGTGTGGTAGGGTGGGATGGAGTGAGGGTTGGTAACACAGGGGGGTAAAGATCGGGGTAGTCTGCTGCCTGCTGAGTGTGGTAGGGTGGGATGGAGTGAGGGTGGGTGACACAAGGGCATAGTCTTTTGGTTGTTGGAGGGTGTTGGATACCCTTTTATAAAGTGGGTTGGCCAAACTTTAAGGGGTATATGAAGTAATCTATTTTGTGTGCTAGGTTGTAACCCTCTTGACATTTTTGGGGGAGGGGGTTAGAATAATTGTGCTTGAGATTGATGATCATTGGAAAGCCTGGTTAGATGATTAAGTTTGTGAAATATTTTGATTACTGACTGGTGAAATAAGTGAACAAAAGTGCTTGAAGATGACTTTAAATGGTCATCATATATCCCTTTAGGGAGACTGATCTAGCCAGGTCATCACTGGATTGGGAGGTTATGGAAGTACCTGTACAACAAGGTGTATCTGCAGGATAGACTGGTACAGAACTTTCTGTCATCTTGTATTTCACTGCTTGTGCTATTTACATCCATGTTTTATGTAGCCACGTGGCTCCTATAGATAGATCAGATGTTTTAAAAGGTTTTTAATAACGGAGATGACCCTTGGGGGAAGCTTCCGTGGTGAGGGACCAGGGACACTATCTAGGATATAGCAGGAAGATACAATGTCATCACATTTATAATACATGATACCTTTTGTCTGTAAACCCCATCAGATTGGTACTTTGATGGATACTAGGTGGCGCCACTTGTAATGTTTTTTTCGTGTGTTCATAGATCGCTATCAGATATTCACATTGAAAAGAAACCAAAATGGTTTTGAATGAGCAATCTTCAATACTGCAGTGACAGGCGACTGCTTATTGAGTTATTGAGCTCTTTTGTCTATGAACTTCTGCTTCAGATCAGATTTGTATGTGTTTATGGTTGTTAGGGGGCACCACCTGTCAATGGGTTCTTGGAGGTTTGAGCGGGAGTTCCAAAGACAGCTAAGTGTGAAGTTGGTTTGATGGTTAAAGCTGATTGAACCATTCTGAAAATAACTTTCTTGTTTTACATGGTAACCCCCTTGTCTGTGAACCTGTGAAACGGATCTGATTGAGACACGATTATGGCGCCACATGTTAATGGTAATTTTTTTGCAGGAGAAAAAAAGGAGACCAAAGGGAAATTCTTGATGGTTTATGGTCAATTATTGAATTGTTTGTGAGTGTATCTGGAAGGTGGCGCCATATACTACACACAATGGGATTCACAAAAATCTCTTAGCTGTACTGCTTGTTAACAAGTCCTGTTTTCATGTGGCCAGTCTGGTTTCAGTGTAATTTTATCTTGCTTACCACGCTCAGTACAGACATTTTGCCTGAAAAAGACATTGTGATGGTGATGAATGTTTACTTGGAAAAAGAAAAAAGGAAAACAAAAATGCTATGATTTCCGTGTGTTTGATGAGAGATATATTTGTCCACGCTTGGTGAGATATCTGTCACCTGAGATTGTTTGATGAGTAGGGGGAGGAGTACTTATACTGTTTTATGCCCATCATCATTTTAATTCATTTTAAAACTAAAAATCTATATGTGTAGTAGATTGGTTTATAGGGTCTCATGTCCTGTTAACAACTTAGGTCATTTGAGGACACGTTGTGAAGTAGAAAGACTTGCATATCTTTCCTCACAGAGGGACTCCCACCATCATGGCTGGCTGTATGCTAGGAAAATGGCAGGGTCCATACACATCCGTGACATACTCTGCCTTGTAGACGTCACGTTTACTCAAGATTAACATCGGGGAGAAATGTTCACTAGATTTATACACAGATAGAAGAGAGAGTCTTGTAACACATTGACGATTAATAATCAGTCGCACTCAGGATTTACAGCCTGCAAAAAACGGTTGGAGGGTGGCGGCACTGTCATCGTCACACATGAGAGTGGTGACTCGGGGTTGTTGGGAAGTGTTAGGAATGGTGACGGAGGTTTAGTGGACCAGATGGCTGGCTGTGTTTCGGCACAATGACATGTAGTATGTACACATCACGCTGCACCTCGGGCTGCTGCTGTCGATAATTGTAACCTATAATGATAACTGCATGATAGCCGCCACATGTCGGAACGGTATTAACGATGGCATGTTGACCTAATGGTAAAGTGTGAAGAATCAGAATTGAGTTTGGTAAGGGCGACCTCCCCTGTCTGAGGGGCCAGACCAATGCTGTTTGTGTAACGGAGAACAAAACAGCTCCAGAACTGTTAAAATAGTCATCGCCAGTCCAGACCAGAATATTTTCATATATCAAAATAATAGCCTGTGTATAAACGTGTCAACTTAAATTCTTTATTAATTTTCGTTACTTTTCATTTTGTTTAAAAATGATAAAAGCATCTCAACAATTTAAGTTGACTTTTCTACTGTGAATTTCTTTTCATAATGCTTGGGTACATACGAAATAATGTTGATCCTAATTGTCAGAGATTTACCATGATATTTTGAGTACCCCCCTGGCAGTGCCTTACATCAAAGGTAGAGGGGGAAAAGTGGAAACAAATGCTAGCCTGCTTACTAGGAATGTTTATAACAATTACCAGGAAAAAACTGTGCATAATGTATTGACATGTAGGCTGTTGTATGGCCATGGTACAGGCAGGGGTAATCTGTACCACACCGCCTACCACTATCTCACACACACAGTGATGTACGCCACACTTGGAAATACCTCAGTTTTTCTGTTTTTTGTGCAATAGGCCAATATGATGCCTTCTGAGACCCGTTGGGTCACAAAGCTATTCCAAAAAGCACTTGAAAGATATTTATAAATGCACATCGGCAGGCGCGATAGTGAGACTTGTATACTCGGCACACATCTGTTGTGATCGAGCTCGTCGGAGTTATAGGCCAAGGGAGCTATAGTGTTGGTTCTCCAGTGCTGGAGAGGATATATACTGGCAAGCGTGAGAGGTTCTTGTGAATGTTAGGCTCTATTCAACAAGCCTCCTTGTAACATCTTGTAAGGCCCTCCTCAACAACTATACTTGTGAAATCTTGATGCATCATATGAGAGGTAAGTGGAAGGGGAAAGTGCTCGGAAGTGCTTCACTTCCATACACGCCTTAACATGCTTCATCTGAATCATATTGATGTTTTGTCTGCATGTGCTGTGTAGTGTTGTCATTGTCACTCAGATGTTTGTTCTGGCGGAGGTGATTGTTCAAAAATAGATCATTACTGAGGAGGAATTGCTGTTGGTGGGTTGTACGTACCTCAGTTGAACATAAAATATTTCAAGGTCACTGATAGGATTCTAATTCTGGGTCACCTCTGAATCTCACAATCCCCATTGTAAAGGTTTTATTTAGGACAACTTGTTAGTCACAAAGGTCGGAAGTCTATTGATGTGGGAAAACCAGTGATGATCACGGAAATTATTGTTCGAACACATTCAATACTTTGGAGATTGTCACTGCTTACGTTCTGCGTCACATGAGGTCAATTGCTGTGGACGCCTGCACTATTGTTATGATGTGGTGTGATATCAATGTTTCCTGCATCACCCTGGAGGACAACTACATGTTTTGTTGATGATGATCTAACAGAGTGTACGTAAGTATTGGTCCAGTGGTATCCGGAGTTCCTGGTGATCGAATGTTGTGTATTGGAAGGAAACGGATACCACTCACCAACCAATTAGAGTGACAGCCCTCGCCCCATTATATACATACTGTCATTGGGATTAATAGAGGTTGGAGGAGGCTTGTAAAAGTTAGCCTGATTATGAAACTTACTGGACAGGTCGCCAGAGATTTATAGATATTGCAGAAAGTTTATAGAGGTTTTACTTTGTCGAAGTACTAAATGGACAAGACTTGAGATTTATAGACATTGGAGAAGACTTATAAAGGTTTTACTTTGTCCCAGTACTAAATGGACAAGCTTTGAGATTTATAGATATTGCAGAGAGTTTATAGAGGTTTTACTTTGTCCTAGTACCAAATGGACAAGACTTCAGATTTATAGACATTGGATAAGACTTATAGAGGTTTTACTTTGTCCCAGTACTAAATGGACAAGACTTGAGATTTATAGACATTGGAGAAGACTTATAAAGGTTTTACTTTGTCCCAGTACTAAATGGAGAAGACTTGAGATTTATAGACATTGGAGAAGACTTAAAAAGGTTTTACCTAATCCTGAAACCAATAGGTCGTCTGCAGTTTAACAAAAACTATTGTAATTTATGTGGCCTAGGATACTAATGGACAGGTTTACTCCTGGAATTTATAGAGATAAGGGAGATTTTGTTGGCCGTGGAACCTGGACGATTAGCTGTATGGTAAGGCACATCCACGTAAGTGTTTAAATGTAAGTCCACTACAGTGTCATTGTTTTTACCTGAACAGTATAAGGAGTTGTTTGGCAACGTAAATGTGATGACTTTGTTGCCCAACTGAAAATGTTAACATTACAGTATTGTATTAGATCTGGTTTATAGCATAAGGAAATTGGAGCTAACACGATTGTATAGTCGGAAACACATAAGTATGTTGGAGTGTATTCATAATGGTTATGTGTGTAGTGATAAGAGATATGGGTCATGTGGCGGTAGGGAAGGTGGGGTTATTAAATCCTTTGTTTTTGGGCTGCAAAGATGGGTGTAGGTATTGAATATGCATACTAAAGTTATGATAATTATTACTGAAATAAAATTGTGTTATGGAGTTGAAATTTGATAACAGTGGTATGAATATTGCCCTTTAAGTATCACCCTAAGTTTTAAATGTTACGGAGAGGAATGTAGACATGTTCTGATGAAGTTGTAAGTCAGAAATACCATGTGAATGACTGAAATGTATTCCTTGCACAACAAAAGTCTGTAGCATTAAAACACAATATTGTTATACAACATGGATGCTACACCATAATTGTCAACACAAAGAACATAAAGTTCAACACACAAGGACAAAATCTTAATAATTATTATTATACAGGGACAAATCTAAACAATAATTGAAATGCGCAAGAAAAAATCTTAACATTGATTGTCAATATGCAAGGACAAAACCTCAGCAATAATCATCAAAACAAGGACAAAACCTCAGCAATGATCAACAAAACAAGGACAAAACCTCAGCAATAATCAACGAAACAAGGACAAAACCTCAGCAATAATCAACGAAACAAGGACAAAACCTCAGCAATAATCAACGAAAACAAGGACAAAACCTCAGCAGGTTTATACTAAAGACAGCAACAAGCATCAAAGAAATAGCAAAGTAACGGAAAGACATCATGAACTTAAAAAACAAGAAAACGGTACTAGGAGATAGAATAAAGTTTGTTTCATACCAAATGTCAGGGAGAATTACGGTAAGGTGTTAAATTGTTTATAAAAAAACAACATGTATGTAATTCCCATGTCTGTCAGAATGAAGGAATCCCAGGTTTTTATCATTGTACATGAACTGCCTTGTCACTCCCGCTTATCTGTGGTGCCAAGTGCATTTTTATCTTGACTGAGGCATTGTGGGAATGCCGGCAGCCATCCAATTGTACCATGTGGTTGGACTGGATTATCAACAACACTCCAAAGTGTTATTCCTGCTCCTGGTGCTGTAGGGTGCTTGTCAAGTAGGAACGATTAGACAAGATTTTATAAAAAAATGTCACGATTAGATTTAATTCTGTAGGGAATTGGTATAGAGGTGTGTTATTAAAACCTGATGGCATGACTAGAAATCAAAATACGGTTGTCTACGGCATGCATATATTGATTAGTACAATGTTAACCAAATATAACTGTTTCTCTCTGTGAGTATATTTATATCAATGTTTGCTGTGCTGGAAGTCTCCTATACCCACTCCTTCACTATCACAGAAATATACATACAATTGGCTTTGTATTGAATTTCAAACAGCAGTTTATCACCCTACACAAACAAGGCTATCCCAATAGATTAATTTCCTCTTTAACATTTCAAACATAAGTTTATGGTAAACAGGAGGTCTGTGCATACAGGCTCTCAAGTTTTATGAGAATGGGCTTTGAGTGATTGGGAAAGCTGCAGATAGAGTAGTGTAGAGAAAAAAAAGTACACTGTACTTGAGGTTTTATGAGAAAGAGGCTAGGGGAGATCTCGAAAGAGGCTTCAGATGACAAACATCCTCATATAGCCTGGCCAAGAGCGGACAGATGGGAGGTGGTAATGCTTGAAATTAAAAGCAATCGAGCCACTTGTGATGGTGTAACCCTCAACTAGGGCTAAAAGCAGTGTAAACAAGTGTGTAGTGCTGAAGGACCAGTGTAGATCGGTGTTCTCCAACCCTCTCAACAGCACTTATGCATGTAAGGCCATTGTGTGATAGAGACATGTGTGAGAGCCGTTAGCAGGACAAGGGTGTGTTACCCTTCTCAAACAAAACAGTTGTCTGATCTTTGGAACTTGCACAAGTGCTCTATTACATAAGGCGGTACATATGTTCCAGTTTGGATAGCTAAAATCATGGCTTTTATGTACTTGTCAGCGTGGATAGGATTTGATATACGCTGTAAACAGTCATTTTTTTAGCACACTCAAATTTTATGCCATTATCAAATTTCAACAGACTAATGCATTAATGAATTGGTGTTCTCACAATACATGTAATAAATAAAATGATATACAGAATTTTTCAACTGCAATCATTATTGACAGAAATATTTGAAGCATGAAAACTGCTGAAATAAGATCTACATTTACAGTACCCACTTCAAGAGTATCTCTTGACAGTCTTAAGAGTTTCATAAAACAAATCAGAATAGCATTCATTCATTCATTCATTCAACATGCTGACATTCAGTAACCTTTGATTCTAATTTAATGGAGTTCTCTAACTCAAGGAAATGACAGTTTATATGAATGGAATAGAAGGAAGATATCTGTTGTGATTTTAATATGAGTTGTGTATTTGTCAGAATATCACCTCCACCTTCAGATCCCCTTTTGTGATACTGAGAACCCATTTGTTTTCTAAACATTGAAATTTGTTGAAAGGAAATATTGAGAACCCCTGGGTATGTGCCACATCTGTGACAGCACAACAGAGGTGGTAGTGCCACATTCGTGACAGCACGACAGAGGTGGTAGTGCCACATTCGTGACAACACGACAGAGGTGATATGCAGATAATTGGGAAAAGAAGAACTTGTTGTATTGAGTACAACTTATAAGATCGTTTTGGGTAAACAGAAGAATTGTGACTTACCACTTTCATTCATGTCCGACATGAAATCTGTGTTTTTTTGTTTTTTTTTTGTGAAAAGCAGCCATACCCCATTAATGTGAGATACTATTAAGATAGAAAATGTGCTTCCTTAAAAAAAAAATGCCTTGTCACCCTTTTTTTTAAAATTTTGTACAAGAAACAGTTTGTTTAGAGATCAAGTGCTAAAGTAATTACTCGATCACAGAAACATTCGGTGTTTGTAGCGTTACCTGTCAGAGAACACTCCAGTGTGGGCACATCCCTGTTTATGTTGGAAGTACATGTGTTGAAATATCAATATTTATACAGATAGAACTAATTACAGTTATACAGCTAGAACTAATTACAGTGTAACGTGAATTCATTTAGTTTGTCTATTTAACTGTTAACTTTTGAGGAAAAACGAGGGTATGTAGACCATCAACTTAAAAAGTGGCATTTGGAAAACATCTTGAATTGTCAAACAAGAATTGCTGTAATCAGTTGTGCCAGGCATATGTAATAGATTATTTGAAATATTTGTAAATCTTAAAACGTTTATCAAGTAAATTTTTAACATTTTATAGCAATAGATAGACAGGATAGGTAAAATAAAAGTTAACACAATTTGAAAAATGTGTAAAACCTGAGAATGTTTATGTTGTGGTGTAATAAAAAAGGTTGTAGAGGTAGATGTGATCTAACAGACTACACTGCAGCTGTCTCTCTCCGCAGCAGATCCTGTCGAAGGCTGTGTAGGGAGGGGTATTTACAGGCCAAGTTTATCTTGTAATCTTGTATTAGTGGAGTAGGATGAAGTGTCTGCTGATAGGGACCCCCTCCCCACCCCATCACCTCACCCCCACCCATCCTCATCTTCTCTCTGTATTCCTTCCCATGGGCTGACAGGTGACATCCCATCCTCAACCAGAATATCTTTTATACCCATCTATCCTCTGTATCCATTCCATGTGCTGACATGTCCTCTCCCCGCCTAGCCTCATCAGCCCTCCCCATTCCCCCACCCTCTGTACTGGACTGTTCTGACTGACAATCTCTTCTACCCACCTCAGTTATCCCACCCTCCCTTTGTACCGCCAGTCCGCCCTGTTGTGACATTCCCTATCCTCCTCCCCACCTCGTCAGCTATCCCACATTCCCTTTGTACCAGTCTGTCCTGTTACGACAGGCCTATTCCCCACCCACCTCGTCAGCTATCCCACCCTCCATCTTACCACCACTAGTATGTCCTGTTGTTACAGGCCCTATCCCCCACATCACCTCGTCAGCTATCCCACCCTCCCTCTTACCACCACTAGTCTGTCCTGTTGTTACAGGCCCTATCCCCCACATCACCTCATCTGCTACCCCTTTCTCTGTACCTGTGTATTCTGTTGTTCTGACAGGCCTTCTTCCTACCTCATCTGCTAACCCTATCTTCCCTCTGTTACCCCCTTCTCCCAAACCTCCTGTCATCTCCTCCTTACAGACAGGCGATCAGCAGTCACAGATAGGCTTTGTTTGTACAAGTTTTTATTTGTAAAAGCTACAGAAGCTGGTAGATATGGTTGATAATTGTTTATCTTCTCACTAGTCTGTCTTCACTGTCTGCAATGCATTTCCTACTGATTTGTTTTGATAGAGGAAAGAAAGCAAAGAAATGAACTCTGTTTGAATGGTACCTGTTTTATAGCTCAAAGAGATGTACATATTTTGTTAACATCTTAAAATGTCTCAAGGTCATGAATGATGGTCAAGGTCACTGGGAATATCACTATTTTGTGAGCTTCATCAATTGAACTGAAAGTTAAAGTTAAATGTTTTACTTCCTTAAATAGAAAATAATTTAAATTGCGTTTCTTTGAAATGAGGGAAACTCTGAAAAGGGGTCAAAGATGAAAGTGTATGAATCTGTGTGCTGGTTGCTGTGTAGTAGGACATGGCATTGTGCCGACAAGGAAGGATGATACAGGTAATGCTAACAAGTGGTGTGTCTGACACTGGGGCTAAAGTTGGGAGATTTGTCACCATGTAATACTGTTATTAGTATGCATGTGTGTAAATTAATATAGGGAGTGATAGATTGAGATGGATGGCCAGTCCCATGTCTGGGGGAGGGAGTCTCGCTGACAGCATTGTCATGACTCATTAAGGGAGGTCATGACCACAAATTCGTTTTTATTGCTCAAATATTTCACCAAGCATTGTGCAATTTTTATATGTGAACATTTAAAACTTAAATTGATGCATATTTCCTTAATATTTATCATCCTTTATTATATGAGAAAAATGTCATTTTGATGTTGATAAAATATGTATGCAAATGCCTTTGTGAAAGGAATGTTTAACCCATTCACCCCTGAAATTTCATACTGAACTATTCCAACCTTTGAATTGGAAGAGTTCAAATGTGTCTTCGGGGGTGAATTATCAAAGGTGGATATTGTCCCTGCTACAAAAATGTTGTCTGTGGACCCTATTTGTACTGTATCCATATTACTAGGTCTGGTGTCGGTACTATGTATAGTGATAGGTGTTAGGATAAGGGAAATAAGTTTGAGGTGCCCAATTATCGGGGTGTGGTGAATGTGAGACTTGATCAACAGAAACAAGCAAATAATTTCGATGTGTATTGGGGGTAGGGGTGAGGTATGTGCATTCTGGGAGATATAAGCTATGTGCTTGGTGTATCCCAACTATTAATGGTTGAAGGGTGTAGCAAGGTGTAAGAGATGTTATAGGGGATAGGGGATTTTGATATGTATGAGGTTAGGGTTGAGCTATGATACTTCAGTAGGGAAACGTGACTGTTCTTTTTACTAGAATCAAGATGTGGTTTTTGATGGGGCAGGGTGACTGCGCCATGTTTTCTGTTTTACAGGAGATGTGTTTTTTGTGGGGTATGGTAACCGCCCCATGTTTTCTGTTTTACAGGAGGTGTGTTTTTTGTGAGGTACGGTAACCGCCCCATATTTTCTGTTTTACAGGAGGTGTGTTTTTTTGTGGGGTACGGTAACCACCCCATGTTTTCTGTTTTACAGGAGGTGGGTTTTTTGTGGGGTACAGTAAAATGTGAAATGACAGTGCACTATGATACAAGCCCTAATACATCACCCATAAGTAGTTGTTCGTATGCAGACTTCAGCATGTTCACATATGAGTGATCACCCATCCGCGCCCGGAGTAACACTTTACCTGGTGTTTATAGGTATCGGGGCTGCTAATCGAGTAGGATCCTCCGTGTCATTGGTTCATGCTTCCCCTTTTTTGTGTCCCCAGATAGGGGCCAGAGTCACACTAACAGTGCTGTTTAGTCCTGCCATGCAAGGAGCAAGGATTCGTATGGATGTCTTTGTCAGGAGATTTTGGTTCTGGACTGGCTGTGATATTTCTATTGATGTGACTGTCACCAGACTTTCAGTTGGATATTACTTATTTGGGCAATAGTTGCTCAGTTATTAGATAAAGATATCAACATTTGCCTTTTAGAAAGGTTTTGGTATATTTTATGCCTTTAACGTGACACTTGTGTGCTAGTTGTCAGTGTGACAATCGTGTATGTGACAGAGAGGATTCTGATTTGACGATTTCACCAATTTTAATAGTGTACATAACTGGCTTCAAGAATTGAGGAGGGTTACAGAATATTTTAGCTAAAGAACAGGCCCACGGACGCCATTCTGTGAAGCTTCACCTATACCGCATTCCAGACAAAAATGGATGTAAATTTGTCAGTTTAATAACTTTTGTCAAAGTCTACCTGCAGTGTGTATACTCTTACCAATGAAGAACGGTGTGTGCAGTTGGCATATAGTTTGCTTCAATAGTGGAAATGGATAGCATTTAAAAACATTTTCACTCAATAAAGCTGAAATGATAGCTGCTCATTCTTCTTAAATCAACCATCGACAGTGTTAGATTGGACAACTATAGGTAATGTTTGAATGTCGGTCACGATGTCATGTCTGTCCAATCATCTGTAATGTCAGACTGGCTGTCATCTCCGTCGGATTGGGTGCTGCTGTAATAGGGGATGTCTAATGCCATAAAACACGGTGTGGTTAAGGTGTGAAATGTTGACATAGACAATATTTGGAGTGACTGAGGATGTCATTGTTGATTAAAATGACTTTTGCCATGAATGAAAATGCCCCAGAGGATATTTGACCAGTCAGAGGATATATTATCTTAGTGGATCTTTGCTGTAATTGAAAATATGTTTTTGGATATTTTCTACAAGATACCAGATACAATGTATATGTTAAACAAACAAATACTAGCACTGTAAATTGCCAAAGGCGTGCTGGATATTACCATTAAACCCAGTGTATATTTTCTGTGTCTGAGGATGCCTTAGTGGATTCGTTAAAATTTAAGATGGCAATGGATATTTGCTTCAACTTCAAGGATATATCCTGATGATGGGAGTATTCTTCTGCAGAGGATAAAAGCCTTGGAGCTTTTGGGAAAAGATGTTGCCCAACTTCACCAAAGCTGTTGTCATTTAATATTGATCAGTCATCATGATGTCTGGGCATAAATGGTGTTCATCATGTCATGAACATCAACATAAATGGGGATTAACGCAAAATGTTCCGAATCGCTTCCTGTTTTCCGATCTTCTCAGAAAAATGGTGGGTAGTACAACTGATCAGCAAGTATCGATACAAAGGAAGTATAGTTACGACTGATTAACAAGTATCGATACAAAGGAAGTATAGTTACGACTGATTAACAAGTATCAATGCGACAAAGGAAGTATAGTTACGACTGATTAACAAGTATCAATACAAAGGAAGTATAGTTACGACTGATTAACAAGTATCAATAAAAAGGAAGTATAGTTACGACTGATTAACAAGTATCAATACAAAGGAAGTATAGTTACGAATGATTAACAAGTATCAATACAAAGGAAGTATAGTTACGACCGATTAACAAGTATCAATGCAACAAAAGTCTTGTTACTACTAATCGACAGGTATCCATATGACAAAAGTATCGTAACGACTGATTTACAGGTATTGTTAAAATAAAGGTCTTGTTACGACCGATTAGCAGGTGTCACTACAACAAAGATCTGATTAGTTTTCGCAGGTAGAGTAGTATAAATACACCATTGGCATTTTACAAATAGAGGAGTCAACATCTTTATAATATAAGAAATGTAGATCAAATTTTCCCCCAAACTTGAAAAAGTAAGAGTTCTGTATACACCCATCTGTTATGTCTTGTAGCATTTATACGATGACTCTAGGAGTAAGACCAGGGACAGATAATGTCGTTAAAAGAAATAAATGAGAATTTCGTAGTGATTTATAGCATATATATGAGATTTTATAGAAACGTTTTTATTTTCTTGAGATTTGAGTTTTCCCTCCATGATGAGTGTTTTGTATAGGTATACTTGATAAGACTGTAGATGAGATTGCAAGTCAGTGGTGGTATAATTGTGTGTCTATGTTATATAAAAAGGACATGTTGATATACAAGTGTGAACATCTCGACAGGCCCCTGACAAGTCAGCTGATAATAGACTTGTGGACCGCTACAGGCCCCTGACAAGTCAGCTGATAATAGACTTGGGGACCGTGATAGGCCCCTGACAAGTCAGCTGATAATAGACTTGGGGACCGTGATAGGCCCCTGACAAGTCAGCTGATAATAGACTTGTGCACCGTGATAGGCCCCTGACAAGTCAGCTGATAATAGACTTGGGGACCGTGATAGGCCCCTGACAAGTCAGCTGATAATAGACTTGGGGACCGTGATAGGCCCCTGACAAGTCAGCTGATAATAGACTTGGGGACCGTGATAGGCCCCTGACAAGTCAGCTGATAATAGACTTGTTGACCGTGATAGGCCCCTGACAAGTCAGCTGATAATAGACTTGGGGACCGTGATAGGCCCCTGACAAGTCAGCTGATAATAGACTTGGGGACCGTGATAGGCCCCTGACAAGTCAGCTGATAATAGACTTGTGGACCGTGACAGGCCCCTGACAAGTCAGCTGATAATAGACTTGTGAACCTCCAGTAATGAAGATGTCTCAGGTTTATAATGCGTCATGTTACGTGTGCAGTCATGTGCATTTGCCGTGTAATTCACTTGACCTCCAACCCTGCCACCACCCTAATCATGCCCAAGTGTAATCACGATCATGCCCCGATACCTCCACACAAAAGCTGTCGCAGCCTTATCTAGATCGGAATGAATCCAGATATATATATAAAAAAGTCATCTGCTAGATATTGCCTGCTTATCCAACAGTTCTTATAGAAAAAAGATGACGTTGAAAACATAAAATTTTATTATCACGATATATGACTAATATTTTGAATATAAATTTTAAAATGCACCGTTTTTTCCTCAGTTGTCAGAGTAATTTTGTTACCAACCATGTCATAAAGAATCTTGCTAAAAGCATCTGAGGCAGGAATTCACAAACGAGTGTCACCTTTGACCCTATATTTAAGTGGTGTATCAAAGGAAATGGGCCCGTATCAACAATTGTAGCATGTACATAGCAAATTACAACATATAAGTGAAAAGAAGATAAATATGTTTTATAATTTCTATTCAGTTGTCAGACAATTTAAAAAGATATCAGATCATATGAAAAGTGATAAAATCGGAGGAGGCTTTCACCAGAGAAAATGAACGTCCGGTCATAGAGCATGAACTCAGTTTAGGTTGGTCACCAGGTGCCCCATTCTCGGTTCATCATCATAATTAGAATCAGATTTGATGGAGAATTGTAATGTATTATCACAGCAAAAATTCCATATTGCACAAAGCTTCCATTAAGTTTGTCCACAGCTTTTATCAAATGTTGGTTTTATTATTTCCTTAGTAATTTCTTTGTGTGTTGATGTATGAGAATGATGAAATTTTCTTTTTTGTTTTTGTTAAAAGAAAAACTTTCAATATGATTTAACTTTGTGTATTTTCAGGCTTCTGATGCAAGCTCTGATATCTTCACCACAGTCAACACTGTAAACCGCAGTCGTGAGTATTACTTTGGTTTCTGTTACAGTCAAATCAACACAATATTACAGAACAAGGATGTTACAGACGATATGATTGGTTGAGAAATACACATTTTATTGTACATACATTGTGATTGGCTGACAAATACTCATTATACAGACATTATCATTTGCTGACAAATACACATTTTATTATACAGACATTATGATTGGCTGATAAATACACATTGTACAGACATTATCATTGGCTGACAAATACACATTGTACAGACATTATCATTGGCTGACTAATACACATTGTGCAGACATTATGATAGGCTGACAATTACACATTATACAGACATTATCATTGGCTGACAAATACACATTATACAGACATTATGATTGGCTGACAAATACACATTGTACAGACATTATAATTTCTTAACAAATACACATTTTATTATACAGACATTATGATTGGTTGACAAATACACATTGTACAGACATTATGATTGGCTGACAAATACACATTATACAGACATTATGATTTGCTGACAAATACACATTATACAGACATTATCATTGTGATAAATACACATTATACAGACATTATCATTGGCTGACAAATACACATTGTACAGACATTATGATTGGCTGACTAATACACATTGTGCAGACATTATGATAGGCTGACAATTGCACATTATACAGACATTATCATTGGCTGACAAATACACATTGTACAGACATTATAATTTCTTAACAAATACACATTTTATTATACAGACATTATGATTGGTTGACAAATACACATTGTACAGACATTATGATTGGCTGACAATTACACATTTTATTGTACAGACATTCTGATTGGCTGACAAATACACATTTTATTGTACAGACATTATGATCAGCTGACAGATGCATTTGAATGATAAGTAATGGTCACAGTAAAGTCAAGGAGTTCTAATTGTGACATTTTAAAGTGTGAGGAAATAGTAAATAATCATTCCAAAATGTGATACAAATATGTAACCTTGAACAAGATTAGTGGGAACAGCTAGAAGTCGTTTGTATGGTGAGATAAGGTGTTTAGTTAGATAAGAGCTTGTGGCCATTGTTGTGTTGTTGTTTAACAGGGCACTTGACCTGTAATTAAACCAGGGTGATGTACACAGTGTGTGTTGGTTGATAGGGTACTGTTGATAGATACTTGACAAGTACTTGTCCCACCAAAAGTAGGGGTAATACTCCCCAGATAATACTTAATTCATATAGACATACTGTTACTTTCTCAAGTCCCTAACATGATATAAAAATGCTTTCTACATAGTTTACCATGTAAGTGACGAATTAACTGTACCAAAAGTTTACCATGTAAATGACGAATTAACTATACCAAAAGGGGTAAGGCTTGCTGTAAAGTTTACTTTGTATTTAAAAAGGAATGACTGCAATAAGAAAAGTTTTTACCAAGGTCGTCACAAAATTAAGCTTTACAACAACAAATATTACGGTTCTCCTTAAAAATGTCAGAGGTCAATGGTTTCCCAGGAAGTCTCGAGATGATGACGTTAGTACGGTAATGTGTTACTTCTGGTCGACTTTCCTGATCATAACCTGTTGATTTTGATTACCATCTACGTGAAGTTTATTGTTACTTGTGTCTAAAGAAGAAGAAAATAAACTTTTACAAAATGGGAAGTATGGGGACAGATGCACGAAGTTTGTATTTCAAAATATTTTTCAAAATCTTTATGATCAAGACAATAAATTTTGATAATTAGGGTGATCATGTACCATAATAAGTATGTTTCTGATGAAAGCTTATAGGATTACAGATGATGAAAAAGTTGATGTGACAATAGATGACAAATCATTTGATGTGATAGTGGATGATGTATCATTTAATGCGACATGAAATATTACTTTACTGGCGATATATAATGTGAAAGAAAGATAAATAATTTGTCTGATGAGAGCTGATGAATAATTTGATGTAATGACTAATGATAATTAATAAGAAGGATTTGAAATTGTTATTCTTAATTGTCAAAAAACAGAACCAAAGAAATTGTTGTTGAATGTTTTGAGAAATGGGGGGGGGGGAGGGGCGGGGGGGTGATACCATAATTGTATGTATTAGTACAACTTATTTCTCTGCAGTGATATATATAATGTAGAAGTGGAAATTTTCTCAGTTCTGAGTGTTTTTCTCATTGAGTAAATAACAACGATCTGTTAAAAAAATAACTAATGCGAACCTTTCCAAATGTCAAACTGTATGTTATCTCAGCACGGTATTGTGATAATTTACAGGAGAATGTATAGTGACCAACAACACAAGTACACCTACAGTATGCAGCAGCCCGTGCCCTGCGGGGATCACGACGACCCCTTCCCTCAGTAGTCCTGCCACCACTGCAACCACCACTGCTGCGCCCACCACCACCAGTGCATTAACAGTCTCGGCCACCACCACCTGTGGTACTATCACCACTTCCTGTAGTCCCGTATCCGTGGCGGCTCCCATTACCACACCATCTGTGATATCTAGTGGACCGCGAACAGCGCCACCTACAGCACCTCCCGCCAAACGCCCGACTCTTCCACCTTCATCGCCAACAAGCTCGCATCCTGCTCTGACAGCATCTCGACCACCAAGCAGGACCGCACAAATCCATAACCGAGAGAACAGGAAGAGTAGTTCCCCTTTACCCCCTCCTCGGCCCCTTGCCAACAAGAGGGAGGAGCACCGCGAAAAAGACCCACAACTCCCCTCAAGTCTACCGTTTTCCAAGTCCAGGACAAGGTTTGTTTTAAACTTCTTCAGAATTTTGTATAGTAATGATAAAAGGCTGTTGATAGGGTTGTTAGTAAACCTTTATCAATTCCATATCGCCATTTATCATCAAATATCTTCTCATGTGCTACAATAGAGATTAGAAAGCTGATTAAAAAGGAATGTCTGTGCCATCTTAGCATATCTAAGATATAACGGTGATATGATGTAGAAGTTGATTTGCACCTCGATACACATTGGCCTGACAAATGTGCGCAGCTAAACAAAAGAGGTCGGAGAGATTTTGTAGGCGATACAAACTGTTTATGTATATCTTTGCAAACTTTGGGCATAAACTTGATCGTAAATTTAACATACTATGAGCCATGTTTTATAAATGTTTGATTTGTTTTGCTCATTTAGAGTGATATATTATCTACTGATAGAATAATAAGTCTGACATTTCTGTCAATGAGCATGAAATGAACTTGATATTATTCAAACAAAGCATCAAATATTTGCAGAAATAAATTTGACTGTTTTTCATATAAAAAAATGAAGAGAAGTGCATTTTGACTGTTTTTCATAAAGAAAATGAAGAGAAGTGCTGTCTCTTACATAGCTAACTATATCTATCTGTGCTTTCTCTTACATGGCTAACTATATCTACATGTGCTGTCTCTTACATAGCTAGCTATATCTACTTGTGCTGTCTCTTACATAGCTAACTATATCTACCTGTGCTGTCTCTTACATAGCTATATCTACCTGTGCTGTCTCTTACATAGCTAACTATATCTACCTGTGCTGTCTCTTACATAGCTAACTATATCTTTAGGGCTGTCTCTTACATAGCTAACTATATCTACCTGTGCTGTATCTTACATAGCTAACTATATCTACCTGTGCTGTCTCTTACATAGCTAACTATATCTTTAGGGCTGTCTCTTACATAGCTAACTATATCTACCTGTGCTGTATCTTACATAGCTAACTATATCTACCTGTGCTGTCTCTTACATAGCTAACTATATCTTTAGGGCTGTCTCTTACATAGCTAACTATATCTACCTGTGCTGTCTCTTACATAGCTAACTATATCTACCTGTGCTGTCTCTTACATAGCTAACTATATCTTCCTGTGCTGTCTCTTACATAGCTAACTATATCTTTAGGGCTGTCTCTTACATAGCTAACTATATCTACCTGTGCTGTCTCTTACATAGCTAACTTTATCTACCTGTGCTGTCTCTTACATAGCTTACTATATCTACCTGTGCTGTCTCGTACATAGCTAACTATATCTACCTGTGCTGTCTTGTACATAGCTTACTATATCTACCTGTGCTGACTCTTACATAGCTAACTATATCTACCTGTGGTTTATTTCAGTGCCAACAGTTCTGGTCATCACCGGTACAGCCCCCAAATCTCGCCTAGTGCGAGTATACCCCCTTACCCTTTACATTCCACTCCTAACCACACGCCAACATTTCCTCCCCACCACCCCCAACTGCCCCCTCATCCCCCCTCCGCCCACACCCCCGGGCATCCGCCCCACAGTATGTTTGCACCCCCACTGCCGCCAGGACCAGCCGGGGCTTCTTTGACATCAGGCTCATTGAGCGGAGCATCCGCAGTCAGTCTGTCATCTCACTCACCAAGTGATTCCATGTCATATGCTAGTAAGTGTATATCAATAACTTTACCTACTGGTTGTTACTATGTAATATTCCATATGCTGAAGAGCATGCACTTTCCAATGTGTTTGCTGTAATACACTTCTCCATTTTACTTGTATAATATACACTTTTTGTCTTGGAATTGTTGGAAAGACATGTTGAAAGAACCCATTGTTAAAAAGTACATCTGTTACGGGAGGCAGCTATACTATTACCCAGGGGAGGTTACCATCTGTCAGGGGAGGCAACTATACTATTACTCAGGGGAGGCTACCATCTGTCAGCGGAGGCAGCTATATTATTACCCAGGGGAGGTTACCATCTGTCAGGGGAGGTAACTATACTATTACCCAGGGAAGGTTACCATCTGTCAGGGGTGGCAACTATATTATTACCCAGGGGAGGTTACCATCTGTCAGGGGAAGCAACTATACTATTACCCAGGGAAGGTTACCATCTGTCAGGAGAAGCAACTATACTATTATCCAGGGGAGGTTACCATCTGTCAGGGGAGGCAACTATACTATTACTCAGGGGAGGTTACCATCCGTCGGAGGAGGCAGCTAGACTATTACCAAGGGAAGGTTACCATCTGTCACGGGTTGGCAACTATATTATTACCCAGGGGAGGTTACCATCTGTCAGGGGAAGCAACTATACTATTACCCAGGGGAGGTTACCATCTGTCAGGGGAGGTAACTATACTATTACCCAGGGGAGGTTATCAACTGTCAGGGGAAGCAACTATACTATTACCCAGGGAAGGTTACCATCTGTCAGGAGAAGCAACTATACTATTATCCAGGGGAGGTTACCATCTGTCAGGGGAGGCAACTATACTATTACTCAGGGGAGGTTTCCATCCGTCGGAGGAGGCAGCTAGACTATTACCCAGGGAAGGTTACCATCTGTCAGGGGAAGCAACTATATTATTACCCAGGGGAGGTTACCATCTGTCATGGGAGGCAACTATACTATTACCCAGGGGAGGTTACCATCTGTCATGGGAGGTAACTATACTATTACCCAGGGGAGGTTACCATCTGTCAGGGGAGGCAACTATACTATTACCCAGGGGAGGTTACCATCTGTCAGGGGAGGCAACTATACTATTACCCAGGGGAGGTTACCATCTGTCAGGGGAGGCAACTATACTATTACCCAGGGGAGGTTACCATCTGTCAGGGGAGGCAACTATACTATTACCCAGGGGAGGTTACCATCTGTCAGGGGAGGCAACTATACTATTACCCAGGGGAGGTTACCATCTGTCAGGGGAGGCAACTATACTATTACCCAGGGGAGGTTACCATCTGTCAGGGGAGGCAACTATACTATTACCCAGGGGAGGTTACCATCTGTCAGGGGAGGCAACTATACTATTACCCAGGGGAGGTTACCATCTGTCAGGGGAGGCAACTATACTATTACCCAGGGGAGGTTACCATCTGTCAGGGGAGGCAACTATACTATTACCCAGGGGAGGTTACCATCTGTCAGGGGAGGCAACTATACTATTACCCAGGGGAGGTTACCATCTGTCAGGGGAGGCAACTATACTATTACCCAGGGGAGGTTACCATCTGTCAGGGGAGGCAACTATACTATTACCCAGGGGAGGTTACCATCTGTCAGGGGAGGCAGCTATACTTTTACCCAGGGGAGGTTACCATCTGTCAGGGGAGGTAACTATACTATTACCCAGGGGAGGTTACCCGCTAGGAATGAAGGCCTATTTATTGACTCAAAGGCTTTTTTTTTGACACATAACATGATAGGTTAAAATAAAACTTAAAACTTCCTGAAGTAACGTTAGTGTCAGATTTTTCTTTTTTCTCCCCCAAACCTAATGAGCTAAATTTGCACATGTATTTATGAGCTATTTGTGATGTTAGTTGTGAGAAAGTCTGGCAGACTCGGTGTTGGCTCAGCTACAGAGAACTGTACTGGTTGGCTAACGAGTAGGGGCTTTAATGAATTGTGGAAAGATGGGTCTGTAATTTATATTACTGGGTCTGGCTTTAGTAATGCTATCAAATTGTTCTGTCATGAGCTATAAAGTGGAAGCAGAATGAGGTATTCTAGATATTTCTCGATTTCTACCAATCTTTTGATACCTAATGAGCTATTTAGAGGTAATCCCCCTGAAGACCAAGTACACATCCTGACATGTGTAAATCATTACAAGTGTTAATTTATACTACTGCAGACTTGGAAGCTCCATTAATAGAGGAATATCATCAGAGAGTTAAGACTATCTCACATGACTGATAAGAGTACCGGTACAGGGCTAATCTACCGTGATATATGGCTATTGGTCCTGTAGTCATGGTCTAAAAACACTAAAAGAATTTTAGGTATATATTTTGAAAACAATGGAAGTTTGAATTCAACTCTGGGGAAGTTTTTACAATAACATTAAGTTGGTATATCCTATTGAATCATTCTTTAATTATGAATATTTCAATAACTTTTATGAAACAAATTTTGGAAATGAGATAAGAACGAATTTTAAATGTTGTCCCTGTTGTTCATGAAATTTTGTAGATGAGTAATATGCATTTTAAGTACTATTATTCTTGTTTTTCAGACCAGGAAATTTTACGAGAAGAGCTGAATCGTCGCTTCCTTGCCACACAGGATCGTCCCGTACCCTCAATAGGCGGGGCTCACCCCTTCATCCGTTCAGACGTCCATCAGCACCAACATCAACATATGCATCAACATCAACACACCCACCAACACATGTATCCAATACACATCCCCGGGTCCTTGGGCCCACCTCCAGCCCCATTGCTGGTGAGTAAAATGTGTATCCGATACCCTTCCTAGGACTCCCTGAGCCCACTGCTGGCTCAAATATCACAAACCCTTCCTAGGACTCCCTGAGCCCACTGCTGGCTCAAATATCACAAACCCTTCCTAGGACTCCCTGAGCCCATTGCTGGCTCCTTTTCCTGCGCTAACTATAGGCTTGTTGACTGTTGAATTCTAGTTTCTTTAAAGCAGACTCCAGCAAAAGAAGCTGGCTACTGTTATCCAATGTCAGTCATGAAATTTCAGAGTTATATGAAGTGTACTCAAATTTACTTTCGTCTGGGCAGAGTGTAGAAATCACCGTTTTGAAAAACCTTTAACTGGCATTCTGTGGAGATTATTTGCAAAAGAGGTGATAAAATAGTTGTTGGAGGCCACTACTACTGTGTAGAGAATCTGTAATAAGTCTGACTGAGGTTGGGAGATAGTGCCACTGTTATCAGAAAGCTACTGCCCTCATACCAACACCCAACACTGCTGTTTTATACACATTTATCACAAGTTTTTATAAGCCTCAATTTATCAGTAAATGGCTTCCGCCAGTATATTCAGATAAGGACCTGTTTTCTTTTTGTGGTAACAGTCTTTAAAATTAGACTCCAAAATCACATAGAGATAAATTGGAGTATCTATTCTACTAGCACACTACCTACCAAAAAAAAAAGGTTCATTTTCAAATATCAAAACTTGAGGCACTAAAGGTTTTAGACATAATGATTATTGAAGGCAATGGTGTAATTATTTGATAAAAACGAACATAATTTTATCATGCATGCCGCATCAATAAAATCTGAAGCATGTTCCTTGCTGTGAGGAAATCATTACCTTAAGAACAGCAAAAAAGGAACATTACAAATTTAAATAATTTGAAAATTTAATTATAAACATTAAGTTTGAATCAAGTTATCAAAGCCAGAGCACATTTACAAGAAAAAAACAGTCTCTTCTTTCTGTTATTTGTCTACCCATAAAAATGGATGTAGTTAGGAATCACCCAGAGAAATTACTCTCCCAGAGTGGATCAGTGATAGAATCCATGAGAGATGAGTTACAGGCACATACAAAATGGTGAGGTGTGAATGGGTAGCTGGGTGCTGTGTTTATAACCTGGCTAGATTAGGGCGGAGATAAAACACTATGGCAGGTAGTCTATATCTGGGGAGGGAGTGATAGGGATGCAGTGATTGAGACTTCTGGAGGGGATGAAAGGGACATTTGCTGGAGAGGAGATCAGCACCTTTGGGGGAGAGGGAGGGAGGGGGTGGGGGANAACCTCTGAAGGAGGTGTAAGGGATGATATTATACCACAGACTGTACAGTTAGACAGAGTTAAATCACATTTAAATCAGATTCATATGTTAATCATCACAACCAGGTGATACTCCCCTGGAAATCCAATATTCTAAATTCAGGATTTGCATGTCGATCACCTAAATCTCTGCAGCAGTTTCCTTGAAAAACGTTGCTTCAATTAGTTATGTACATACATTTTTTTGATCAGTAACGTATCTCATTAAAATTATCTGATAAAATTGCATGTCAATAGCTTCATAGATGATGATGATGTATGATAATGTTGAATGTCTGAAATAGACTTTATATCTATTTCTGGAATTATCGTTACTGGTAATAAAAATACTTCAACTGAATATTTTGACATGGGGAAGTCAGTGCTGTGTTGGGTATGTATAGATGATGGGGAAGTCAGTGCTGTGTTAAAATATATTTGGTTGATATTTCTGTATATTTTACAGTCCCTAATAATGAAATGAAAAATGAAATTGCAAGATATTCAAATTCATTGTTTGATATTCTGTATATTTCAGTACGAGAAGGTGCCAAAGTTAGACTCCCCATTTTACCGGCCCCAGATCCCAGGCCTGCAAACCTACCCCACTGGGATGTCGCCCCTAATGCCTCCAGCTGGGCCAGGACCCCTCAACTCTGGACTTAACTCCGGGATACCAGGGGCATTCCAACCCAAGGTAAGTTCCTGTCCTTGATCAGTGGCCAATGGTCATGTTTAATGTGGAAATGGGTATCTGATTTGTGACTATGATCTGAAAACTGGTGTAAACATACTATTATATTGCCTTTTTTCACCTTTCATAATCATGCATGACCTCTGCAACCTCAAACTTTCTAGTTTTCATTCAGATTTTTTTAATCTTAAATCTGACGTAAAAAATGGACACACATCTTTGTGCAGGAATCAAGTTGAAATAATGAATCTGAGGCAATGATTAAATGGAGGATGCTTTTCTGTACAGCAGTGTGTGTATATATAATAAGTAGGTAAAAAAGTGGCGGAGCAAGGTCATGAAATCTACAGCGCATCAATGATAAAACTGTCTTACTCTCCAATATAGACTATACTGTAGCCATGTTCTGTCTTACTTTCCAGTATAGGCTATACTGCAGCCATGTTCTGTCTTACTCTCCAGTATAGACTATACTGCAGCCATGTTCTGTCTTTCTCTCCAATATAGACTATACTGCAGCCATGTTCTGTCTTACTCTCCAATATAGGCTATACTGCAGCCATGTTCTGTCTTACTCTCCAGTATAGGCTATACTGCAGCCATGTTCTGTCAAAGTGCCTTGTTTGAACTTTGAACTTTATATGACTGGGGATTTATGTTTGTTATAATCTGCCTAACCTAACGTGCTTGATTTGTGCTTAGCTATCGTTGAATACTTTTGTAATATAATAATTTCTCTCATACTGTTCATCTTTTCTTCCAATAATTTTGCTGTTAACCTTAGCCTTTAGATTATAATATCTGACTTTGGTTGGAGAACGGAATGTTTCTGTTCCGTAAGGAGTACTTGATACCTGTGTAATCAAGTCTCAGAGATAGATGTGATAAATAACAATGACAGAATTGAACTGTTAAGATTTTCTGGAGACCCTGATTCAAAACTAAAATGTGTATTTAGAAATTTAAATAGATATTTCAGTAAAGACAAACAGATGGATACACCACATTCATTTTGCGAATTCTAAATAGCTGATGAATTAATATGTATGGGAACAGTATAGAATAATTTGTGGAAAAAAATCAAGTTTAGATATGTGAGGTTAAGTCTGACAGGCAGACATGAAGATGTATGCACATATATGTGATAATAATTACGCACATTTAGTATAGCCCATGTGAATTGTGTACCACTGTAGGTACAGTCTCTGTGGATTGTGTACCATTGTAGGTACAGCCTATGTGGATTGTGTACCACTGTAGGTACAGCCTATGTGGATTGTGTACCATTGTAGGTACAGCCTATGTGGATTGTGTACCACTGTAGGTACAGCCTATGTGGATTGTGTACCACTGTAGGTACAGCGTATGTGAATTGTGTACCACTGTAGGTACAGCCTATGTGAATTGTGTACCACTGTAGGTGCAGCCTATGTAAGGTAGTGTGCACAACTAGTACTGTAGTTACAGCCTAAATGGATGGTGTACCACTGTAGGTACAGCCTATGTGAATTGTGTACCACTGTAGGTGCAGCCTATGTAAGGTAGTGTGCACAACTAGTACTGTAGGTACAGCCTATGTGGATTGTGTACTACTGTAGGTACAGCCTATATGGATTGTGTACTACTGTAGGTACAGCCTATGTGGATTGTGTACTACTGTAGGTACAGCCTATGTGGATTGTGTACCACTGTAGGTACAGCCTATGTAAGGTAGTGTGTACCACTAGTACTGTAGGTACAGCCTATGTAGATTGTGAACCACTCTAGGTACAGCCTACGTAAGGTAGTGTGCACCACTAGTACTGTAGGTACAGCCTAAATGGATTGTGTACTACTGCAGGTACAGCCTATGTAAGGTAGTGTGCACCACTAGTACTGTAGTTACAGCCTAAATGGATTGTGTACTACTGTAGGTACAGCCTATATAAGGTAGTGTGCACCACTAGTACTGTAGGTACAGCCTATGTAAGGTAGTGTGCACCACTTGTACTGTAGTTACAGCCTAAATGGATTGTGTACCACTGTAGGTGCAGCCTATGTAAGGTAGTGTGCACCACTAGTACTGTAGGTACAGCCTATATGGATTGTGTACCACTGTAGGTATAGCCTATATGTAAAGTAGTGTGTACCACTGTAGGTACAGCCTATATGTAAAGTAGTGTGTACCACTGTAGGTACAGCCTATATAAGGTAGTGTGCACCACTAGTATTGTAGGTACAGCTTACAGTACAGCCTATGTAGATTATGTATCACTAGGTAAAGCCTATGTAGTTTGTGTACCACTGTAGGTACAGCCTATGTAGATTGTGTACCACTGAAGGTAAAGCCTATGTTTGTTGTGTACTGCTGTAGGTACAGTCTATTTAAGGTGGTGTGTACCACAGAGGTACAGCCTGTGTAAGGTAGTGTGCACCACTAGTACTGTAGGTACAGCCTGTGTAAGGTAGTGTGCACCACTAGTACTGTAGGTACAGCCTATGTAAGGTAGTGTACACCACTAGTACTGTAGGTACAGCCTGTGTAAGGTGGTGTATACCACTAGTACTGTAGGTACAGCCTGTGTAAGGTGGTGTATACCACAGAAGCGTGTATCAGTTTACACTGTCACCAGTTCAGTCGTACCTGCCGTTTACCAGATGCCTATCCACAGAGCCACACTCCTGTCAACTTATTTGTGTCTCAATTCATATCCACGATTCTGTTGGGGGGGGGGGGGGGGGGGGGGGATTCTTGACATATTGATTTCAAAAAGAGAAACATGCAGAACAAGAAATGCAATCTATAATACATTGTAAAGCAAGCATACAGAGACATGCTTATAATAAACTACTTTTTTGTTTGCAATGCAATTTGACATGATACATATTTGTATAAAACATAAAATATTTCCCTGGAAAATGATTTGCTGTTTTCAAAACTCATAAATATTTTACATTATAATGTAAATTTCATATTTGTGACTTTAAGAGAGAATAAATTCATATGGTTACCATGGAAGCCAGGTGATTTGCTGATGTGCCACCTGTCATTTTTTGTCATCCAATCAGGACACAGGTGTGCAGGGCTGGCATGAAAATATGTGGTGCAGTTAGGCTAATTTGTAGCTGATGAATTGGAAATTAAATCCCCAGTATTACATTGTCATGTTGACTTTTGCAAAATTAATGCAGATATCGTGTCATAGTTTTCTGCCTGTTATAAATGAGATACAGGTAATCTGTTGATACTATCCTGCATACATACAGGTAAGACTGCTACATCCCACTGACTGGAGTGTGTCATAGTAGAAGTCAATCCTCGTGTGATGTATATAATTGGTATAATTTACAAAGTCAAAAGTAATCATTGTGAGAGAAAAAAGGAGAATAATTTACCGTCTATTAAATCCAGCTTTAATGAACCAATGTATTGTAAATATTCAAGAGTTACAATGCATTTGTTTAAAACAACACTCTATTCCCTTGGGTACATTACAACGTATAGGCACACAGTATGTCAAATATTTTCTAACTTTAACTTATTTAATCAGGGTGTGATTGTTATTATCTAAGAGTTTGTGTGACTGTGACTTATCCATAAGTGTTTGTGTGACTGTGTTTTGCGATGTTTGCCTTACAGCGTGTATCCTCAAGCCTCCACCCAGCCCAGATGATGCTAGCATCTCTTCGAGACCGAGACAAGGCAAACCCAACCCCAGGGGGAGGTCTACCTGCCCAAAAAGTTAGTGTCGCTTCACCCTGTCCTAGGAAGCTGTGTACTAGAGAGTGTTAGAGAAAATTCATAGGATAAGATCAAATGAAATGTTAGGAACTTCAAACAATTATAGGATTTTCAACCAGTATTCTGAAACACCTTATATTGATTGAACGCAGTTAGAAAAAACTAATTTTGTCTCTCCGAAGTTTATATATTTTTGAAATCTTAAAAAGGCTATGTTTAACTTTATAATCCTCATCTGTGTCGTTGACACCTGCAGTCTGCCAACTGTACGCCATACTCCATACACCATCAATCACTGCATAGCTTAGGTTGTGTCTTGCTATATCACTGTTTTGCATGAGCGCTGTTAGATCATAATCAGCTCACTGCTCATATCTTCTATGTCAGCATTCCCCTGGAGGAGGTAGGGTGGTCAGTCTCAATCCAGTGATAATTCAATCCCATTTTATTTCAGTAATTTCTATAACTTGAGTTCACGTTTCGTTACCCATCATTTGTCTCCCATTACAAAAGATTTCAAACCCATATTTATTTCCCATTAGGAAAGCTTGCCTATTCAACATACAGAAACTGAACAATCCTATCCATATCATCATTGTCATAGTCACATTCACCATTAAAGAAACAAAGGATGATGATGGGATTGTTCGGTTTCAATGTATGTTAGATAGGAGAGCTCTCCTAAGGGAGGTAAGTTGGATTAAGATCTTTGTATTGATATTAAAATGTTGTGTGATAGCAGGTTATATGTAAACTTAAGTTGTGGTAACTTGTCAATGAAGTTTTTTTTATAATTTAATAAAAACATCTCAATTCTGCTTATAATATGGTACGTGGTTGGTTTACTTAACAAAACGGTATCTGCACCTGTGTGTTTTGGTAGGTTTTGTCTTGGCTGTATTGACCAATTTCTAACGAAGTGTGACTGCAATAACAGACTCAACAGTAGAAACAGGTTCAGGAATTAATGTAGTTAATGGATTTTAAATGACTTTTTACTAATGAAATATTCTAGGGTGTAACCTGTGTAACTTTGTTTTGAGTACGTGTGTACTTTTGTTGGAGCATGATAACCTTATTTGGTGTACTTTGTTGCAGAAGTCAGGAAAGTGGTGTGCTGTCCACGTAAGGATTGCGTGGGAAATCTACCAACACCAACAAAGGCAGTCTGATACCCAGAAAGGGCAATCTGAAGGCAAAAATGTGGAGCCACTGCGGCCCCCAAGTCATCTACTTCTAGGCAGCAGTGTCCACAAAGGTCCAGAACTGGGCCCCACTCCCGGCTTAATGGGACCAGGTAAATAGGGCTACCAGCTTCATTATAATAGCAAGGTTACTGTTCTCTACATAGAATCAGCCTCTTGTATAAGGCAGTACTGAGTCTGATACATTACACCAGTCCTGTGAGCCCCTCTGTATTATACCAGTCTTTTGTGAGGCTATGAGCCCCCATGTATTACACAAGTCCTATGAGCCCCCAAGCAAGACTTTGAGGTCCCTTTGTATTACACAAGTAGGTACACCCCTATGAAACCCTAACTGGTGTATATATGCACATACCTGTTTTACCTACGAGATGATCATTAAGTGGTAGTGTTTTACTATTGACAAGGAGATGCATTATGCATAGTGATGGATGGTGCCCTAGGGATAAGTAAATTTATTAAATTTTTGCTAGTTAGATATTTGATTATTTTAACTTGTGAAGGTAGCTGTTTTGGTGTTGATCAGTCAGAGCTGTGTGAAGGTAGCTGTTTTGGTATTGATCAGTCAGAGCTGTGTGAGGGTAGCTTTTTTGGTATTGATCAATCAGAGCTGTGTGAGGGTAGCTGTTTTGGTATTGATCAGTCAGAGCTGTACTTTGTGTTCACTATACACTCAAAGCCACAGATTGTTTGTTCAGATGCAGAGGAAGCAACAGTAGAATAAAGTGGTTGTTTTGGTACATAATTGGAAACATATATGAGGATATTTATTTAATTACATATCAATCTTACCAGATAATAGCAAAAAATTGTGCAATTGCATTTAGTAGCCCATTTAAAATGGCACATGGCTTTTTTGTCAATTGAATTGTCATTAGAATATGGCGCAAAATATTACCCACTCTTTTTTTTAATACATTAAAATTTTCATCTTAATAGGTACTTGGAATACCATATATATTCAGGTTTTATGGCAGAATCTACCTGTATGTTTCACTTGTACTTTGCTCTCTCAAACAATATCAGTATTCTGCCATACTCATGACAAATTTGTGACCATTTAATATCCTCTATCTTATAAATACCTCTATCACCCATTCCTAAAAGAATAGCAGTGTTTGTAAAATTAAGAATAACAGAAGTACAATTTGTTTTAGACAATAACAGTTAACCCGCATTTATTGACCATGAGTGCCTTACGTTTAGTAAGTTTGAGTTGTCTGCCCTTACAGGTGGCCCAAGAAGTATACTGGAAAGTAGTGGACATGCCGGTCTCATAGGACAAAATGCAATAAGTAAGTAATTATACTGAATATCATATACTTCTTATCACCAACATATTATTTAAACAATACACTAACATTCCCCAAGTTACTGTAATGTTCCAAATATCTTAGTAAGCACAAAACTATGTGTAATTGTCAAAGAAAAACATAAATTTTGTGAAATTACAGTGATTTGATTGCTAATTTACAATAAAAGTTATGAGAAGTATTATGTATGACATATATTCAGTATGCAAATCACCATGTAATCAAAGTAACCAGGCATTTTGATGAGATGATGGACTAATATTGCATGCCTGTAGAGCCTGTGTTGTTATGTTTTGTCAGACATGACGCCGTTCCCTCGGCCGTCGGCCTACTCCGCTCTACCTGGCGGATTTAGTGGGTTTGGTGGCCTCGGTAAGAAGTCTCTGTCACCCTTTCGTAAGTCACCAACACATGTAGTGTACCTCTGTCTTTTCTCCTTACTCTTGTAGTAGTTGTTATCACTGACAAAGGTAATCACATACCTGACAATCCTCCCTAATCTGGAAGGCCCGATTTTGAACCCTAAAATTGAGCACTTTCAACCAGTGAATATTTAATGATCTCATCTGAAAGAACAGCTCAAAAGACGCTGTTTCAAATTGCAAAATGTTGTATATTAAGCCTGTCTCTGCAATGAATTAATTAAATATGAACAAGATTTGAAATTAAAAAAATAATGGACGGTAGAATTTTTTTAGTCCAAATAACAGAAACGTGGCAAGTTTGGAATTTGTTGAGATTATTATGCCAATTAAACCTTTGTCTGTGATAACATAGATTGCTAGTGTTCCTTGTTACAGCCTAGTTCTTGTGTGAACTGTTTGTTTCTCTATCTCCTATACAACCTAGTAGTCTCCCATGTATGTGAAACGTTAGCTATTATTTATACAAAGTTGTATCGTTTATATATAAAGTTGAAAACAGAATTGTTAAAGATGAATCAATATTTGTAAAACAGTATGGGATCAATTAAGAATACAAAATCATTTAAATGACTTGTTCATTGTAAAGGAAATGTTTCAGAAATCAGAAATTCAGAAAATGTTTTTGGAGAGAACAGATCAGAAATAAAAGTAGATGTGATAACGGTTGGTTTGTGTTATATGTGAGCTGACTTGTTACGTTCTGTGTTGTAGGGGCTCCATTCAGCAGTGGGCGAGACGTACCTACTGTGCACGGCATGACCCCTCCTCCTCACGAGTGGGGGAATCGTCTTCACCGTACGCCCCCATCGTTTCCCACCCCCTGGCCAAAACAGATGGAGGAGCGAGAGAAAGAGGAAAGGGAACGGGAAAAGGAAAGAGACTTAGAGAGAGAACGGGAAAAGGAAAGAGAAAAGCGTGATTACATTGGCCTCGACAGGAGAAGAGAGGATGACAGGGAAAGGTGGGACTTGCAGACAAATGGGGAGACAAATGTTTCTTAATATGGGGAGACAACTCTGTCTTAATATGGGGAGACAACTGTGTCTTAATATGGGGAGACAACTCTGTCTTAATATGGGGAGATAACTCTGTCTTAATATGGGGAGACAACTTTGTCTAAGTATGGCGAGACAACTCCGTCTTAATGTGGGGAGATAACTCCATCTTAATATGGGTAGACACCTCTGTCTTAATATGGGGAGACAACTCTGTCTTAATATGGGGAGAAAACTTCATCTTAATATTGGGATACAATCCATTTTAATATGGGGAGAAGACTATCTGAACACCGGTAGACAATTATTATGTTAATACAATGTTGAGAAAAGCTGTAATTAACTAATGGGAATTGTAACACTTTGTATAGATATAAGGTGTTTAAATTAACAACTGTTCCTTAACAAATAAAGTAAGGATTGAAATGAGATTCTTGACATCTATGATGTTATAGAGTTGACATGTTCAATGATTGGTTGTTTGTAAACAACTTGGTTTCATACAATCAAATGTTTAAAAAAAGGCTTCATTTCAAACCTTACATTTGTGTTTGACTTCATCCTTTTGGAGGGTTTCTGTTAGTTCCTGTTGCATTTTGTACCAAAGAATCCTGTAGTTTCTATGATAGCAATTTGGCAGGAGCTTGGGAACATCAGTGTAAACCGTTTGTGATTTCCTATTTGACAAGATTAGACCCTGAATGCCTGATGAAACCATTAGCATTTTTATAGAAATCACTGGCGTTAGTTCGTGCTCATATGCAAACAAACCAACTTTTTGAGTTGATATGTTAATATGGAGCATTTATATTGGAAATATAAAGCATTAATATTAATCTATACTGTATTCAGAAGAACAACATTCCCGTCTTTAAATATGATTGATTTCAGAAATAATCAAGAACCCAATATTAACAAAAAATAACCAATCTAACTTTGTTGTTTTAGGGAGAGACGAAACAGTGAGAGACTACAGATTAACTGTCTAACGGACAGAAGCCGTGACAGGGATAAAATCTTCCCAACAGAATCGGTGCGACCAGCAAGGTCAAGATCACGCTCAAGGTCACCTCTACAAAACGGACGTGTAGGTTCTGCAAAATCTGACAGTAGTTTTGAACGTAGGTTTGATGACCGAGGTGGTTTGAAAATTAAGGAGGAAAGAAGGGATGAGGATATGCTTCATGGAGAAAGAGACAAGATAAGGAATGAGTATATGTTGGGACCGTCTATGCCAAACCCCAATAATCCACTGGCCATGTTTGATCGTAGTCGTTTGTTCATGGGTGCGTCCCCATTCCTGGCAGCTGATCGTGTGCCCTCACACCCTCTGTGGCAGTACGAAAAAAATGCTATGGAGTTCAACCATCGCATGCAGCTACAACAGGAGATGGAGCGTGAGAGACTCATTCATCGTATCCCTTCACATGCCACGTCTCTACAGGAGATGGAGCAGGAACGTATGCGGAAGGAGGAACTTCTTTTCCAGGATGAACGCTTCCGCCGGGACTACCTCTCAAGTATGCCTATGTATGAGCGTGAACGGCTGGCAGCATATGAACAGCAATCGCGGTTTTCTGGGTTACGGACAGCTGAACTAGGGGCAACTTCTCATTTTAATAGGACTCTGAGCCCAATGGTGAACCATGCTGGAGCACGGACTACTTTAAGCCCAATGGTAAACCACATCGGTGCCAGAACTATGAGCCCAATGGTAAATCATGTGGGTGTGAAGGGGAGTTCTCCAGCTTGTGCCCCTCCTCCCCTGATCCCCTCCTCTAGTGCTGCCTCACATAGTCACTCTAACTCCCCTGCTGTGGCCAAGGCTAAGGGTCACCATGGTGAACCCGGCCTTGGGGACAAACGGGATACTTACTCCAACTCCACAGACCCAGAATCCCACAGTAGGTAGTGAGACGCGGCAGACATAAGCGTACTTGTGATTATAGTTATATTAGGCAGCTCAGATACAGGACAACAAGACTGGCTACAGGCCAGTGCCAAGATTCTGGCTAGGAATCAAATACATTTCAGACTTAGTGGTAGTCAATGAAACAACCGGTTGAAAGTGCAAATTGAGAGTTGGAAAACAGTGCTAATATAACCAATAACATAGAAAACCGTGCTGGATGATGATTTATGATCGTGTATCCTGCCGTACGAAAGGAGTTACTGCTCTGTGCATATTGAGAAAGTGATAAAATATTTCAAATGCTTGTTTGATGTATTTTGATGGAATTTCTCTAGTTTCCATGGATTATGACAAGGATACATACAGATAATGCAGTGAAATTTTGAAATATTAAAAATGCAAACATTCCTTCACTTAAAAGTGTGAAAAATTATGTGTTATTGGCGGGATTAAGCAGCGTCGTTTCATTCCCACAGTGTGTAATATTAATTATGTGGGTTTCAGGGATTGTTTACAACAGTGTGTGTTGGTACAGGAAAGCTTTAGAAGTTTCCTCTACTAAGGAATGAAAGTTTCTCCACATTGAAAATTGCTGTGTAGTCACGTGTGACAGGTTTCCATACAAAGTTACTCCATAGGGGGATGTCCCTGTCACTGCAAAGGGAGGCACAGCCAAGGGGAAATATGTCACACCCAGGGAGAGTCTCACACCCAATGGGAAATCTCTCGCACCCAGGGAGAGCCTCACACCCAGGGGGAAATTGGTCGCACCCAGGGAGAAATATGTCGCACCCAGGGAGAGCCTCTCATCCAGGGGAAACCTGTCGCACCCAGAGAGAGCCTCTCATTCCAGGGGAAATCTGTCGCACCCAGGGGGAGTCTCAAATAAGGAGAGTCCTTCATACTCAAGGGGGTTTTCACACCCAAGGGGGAAGTTTTGGTCTCAACAAAAAGGACCTGCATCTAAGGGGAAGGCTCTATCAAACCCTAGGGGTCTTTCCCACCAAAGGGAGTCAAACCCTAGGGAGATCTTTTACTTTCAATGGGGACTATTGTCCCCAGGGAAAGTCTTATCACACCAAAGGATGTCAATGTCACACCCATGGGGAGTCTCTACACAAGTAATGATACACATTATATCTAACCAGACATGGTTCCAGAACGTGTTCTATTTTACAAAGACTTAAAAACATATTGGGATTTTCCCAGGACGAGTCTCTGACTTTTCCCTGAAGGCTATTTATTTCATGGATGCATTTGAAAATTCATGTATTATGAACATGGTACGAGTGATCTGTTGTCGAGATGTTAGTTGTATGGATGTGTTAAAAGGTTTCGGGTTCACGAGACAACTCATGCTGTGTTATATGTGTACAAAGCTATATCTTCTCAGGTTTTTTTCTCTTCTGATAATACAATTCTAGAAATATTGCATTCCAGATACCTATTACTTAGATTTCAAGGAAAGGAACTGTAAGTCCTTAGAGTTTAAAATTCTTAGAATCTGTGGCCTTGAATGACCGTATTGTGTTGAGGGGCTGTAGATACCTTACCTACAAACTGGAACGTGAAGAGTAGGTAAACATTGATATGTTGCTACTGCCTTTCCTGGATGTTTTTACTAGAAACGATGCTTAAAAACATTAACAAACGCATACTATGTGATTCTTGCAAGTCAATATTTTTTTTATTTTTTTTCATGTTCTTTATCAAAAATATTTATAAACAAACTGAATAAAATGTCAGTCTTCTTTGCCATATAACTATTCAAATTCCATATTTGAGCATTTGACCTTTGGATTTTTTTTCATGGACATATTTTAAAGTTAAGTGGTTAAATGTGAAAGTAAATAACATGGTAAAGACTCTTTTGTTTGTGTGCTAAATATATATATATTGAATCTCAAAATGGCAGCCAGATTAAAATCGGCACTTTTAATGATTACATATAACATAGAGGTTTCACAACGAGTGACAGTTGTTAACTTTCAAATGAAAGGTTCAATTAATTTCCACACATACCGATGTGAAAAAGTCTTATCTTTACTTTCGCATGTTATCACTGTATCAAGGTCAGTTTTGTCAACTCATATTTCAAATGACTAATCATTGATAGAATATTCAGATTGTGCTGTGCTACTGTTTATAACTTAGAATTACTGCAAATTTATCATCATATGGAAATAGATGATTATTATTATCATTATTAAAGATTCCTTTAAAAAAAAGGCAGCTATATATTCTAACTAATCCTGTTAAATGTTTCTAGTAGTAAAGCAAGTTACTATCAATCCTAATTGTCACTGGCTAAAGTGAAACTCTACTGTTGTATTTCTGTAGGGTATATACGGTACAGTGATTGTTGGATTTCTGTAGGGTATATACGGTACAGTGATTGTTGTATCTCTGTAGGGTATGTACTGTACAGTAACAGTTGTATCTCTGTAGGGTATATACAGTATGGTAACTGTTGTATCTCTGTAGGGTATATACAGTATGGTAACAGTTGTATCTCTGTAGGGTATGGGCTAAAGTGAAACTCTACTGTTGTATTTCTGTAGGGTATATACGGTACAGTGATTGTTGTATCTCTGTAGGGTATGTACGGTACGGTAACAGTTGTATCTCTGTAGGGTATGTACGGTACAGTAACAGTTGTATCTCTGTAGGGTATGTACGGTACAGTAACAGTTATATTTCTGTAGGGTATATACAGTATGGTAACAGTTGTATCTCTGTAGGGTATATACAGTATGGTAACAGTTGTATCTCTGTAGGATATATACAGTACGGTTACAGTTGTATCTCTGTAGGGTATAAACGGTACAGTAACAGTTGTATTTCTGTAGGGTATATACAGTATGGTAACAGTTGCATCTCTGTAGGGTATATACAGTATGGTAACAGTTGCATCTCTGTAGGGTATATACAGTATGGTTACAGTTGTATCTCTGTAGGGTATAAACGGTACAGTAACAGTTGTATTTCTGTAGGGCATATACAGTACGGTAACAGTTGTATCTCTTTAGGGTATATATACAGTATGGTAACAGTTGTATCTCTGTAGGCTATATACAGTATGGTAACAGTTGTATCTCCGTAGGATATATACAGTACGGTTACAGTTGTATCTCTGTAGGGTATATATACAGTATGGTACCAGTTGTATCTCTGTAGGGTATATACAGTATGGTTACAGTTGTATCTCTGTAGGGTATAAACGGTACAGTAACAGTTGTATTTCTGTAGGGCATATACAGTACGGTAACAGTTGTATCTCTTTAGGGTATATATACAGTATGGTAACAGTTGTATCTCTGTAGGATATATATACAGTACGGTTACAGTTGTATCTCTGTAGGGTATAAACGGTACAGTAACAGTTGTATTTCTGTAGGGTATATACAGTATGGTAACAGTTGTATCTCTGTAGGATATATATACAGTACGGTTACAGTTGTATCTCTGTAGGGTATAAACGGTACAGTAACAGTTGTATTTCTGTAGGGCATATACAGTACGGTAACAGTTGTATCTCTTTAGGGTATATATACAGTATGGTAACAGTTGTATCTCCGTAGGATATATACAGTACGGTTACAGTTCTATCTCTGTAGGGTATAAACGGTACAGTAACAGTTGTATTTCTGTAGGGCATATACAGTACGGTAACAGTTGTATCTCTTTAGGGTATATATACAGTATGGTAACAGTTGTATCTCTGTAGGGTATATACAGTATGGTAACAGTTGTATCTCTGTAGGGTATATATACAGTACAGTAACAGTTGTATCTCTGTAGGGTATGTACAGTATGGTAACAGTTGTATCTCTGTAGGGTATGTACAGTACGGTAACAGTTGTATTAAGATAGTAAGATATATATGGTTCTGTGATAATGTATGTTTAGAGGATGAGTTTGAGATCAAAGCTTGGAAAAAAAATGAAAAGTAAAAAGAGATCGATATTTGAAATGTTAAGATATGAGTGACTGGGCTGATAACATAATAAGCCGTAGGTATATGAGTGACTTGGCTGTGTTGAGATTTATTACATACTTACTAATAAATATGGGTTTTTTGTATATGCGATACAACACAATTGCTCTAACCCATATCAGCCCTCGCCGTATCACACCCCAAAAGCCGTATCAGCCCCTGCCGTATCACACCCCAAAACCCGTATCAGCCCGCAAAACACGTATCGCACCCCTTTTGGATTTTTTTTTGTTTTTCAATATTTCAAAAGAAAATTTTATCATAAGATAGTAGCTTTTATTAATTAGTATGTAATAAACATAATAAAACATTACTTTTTCCATATCAAACCCAGTATTAACCTGAGACTGCAATATCAGCCCAAGGGCTGATATTGGTCGAGGGTTGATACTGGGTGTGATATGGGAAAAGGCATGTATTATTCTCTATATATATGAATCTGATGTATTAAGATATGAATGAATTTGTTTCAATATTTATAAATGGATTTTTAGATGAGACTACCTTTTGAGTTATGACTTCATGGGATTCTATTTATTGATGAAATTCTTATGAATTTGTTATGTAAATCAAGTTAAGACATTTATTATCACATTCTGTCAGAAGAGGCTAAGTCATTTATGAAATCAATGATGTTATTTGTCAGGACGGAGTTGTTACACTCTCTCCTTACTTTGGCAGGTGAATTATAGGAGTCGTATGGAACATGCAATAACAAAGATCAAGTCATTTACATTGAATAGCTGAGTTGAAGAAAGTGTATTTATGAATGAGGTAATTTATTCCACTACTACGTGTTGTTACTGTGAGGACTAGATCACAGTCATGTCGTGCTTAGAGAAAATGTCTATTTATGAAATATTCATAATGTGAAATTTTTAAACCAAATATTCCAGAACCTAATGGATTTTACACATTATATAGATTGACATTTTTTTTTTATATTTTTTCATAATATGATGATGAAGTGGAATGAATGTTGAATTGTATATAGGTACAGCCAGGGTGATGCTGTGGCTGTATATAGGTACAGCCAGGGTGATGCTGTGGCTGTATATAGGTACAGCCAGGGTGATGCTGTGGCTGTTCTTCTGTGTTTCTTGTAATAAAACGTCTCTTTAAAATTGAAACAAATTGGTTTCTATGAAATAGAAGCACACATTAAAGAATACTGAAATATAATCGGTGTTTATTTTTGTTTTCTGAAGGAAATCGCTGGTTCTGCTAGTGTATTTATCATCTACAGTAAAACCTTGATATAACGCCCCTCGTTTTACTTGCCACCTCACTTTCCGCCAAAACATTCCAATATCTTTTGGTTTCTTTCTGAAATCCCCGATACAATTTTGACATATATATTGCCAAACCTTTCTACGATGCTGTTATAATGTCTGAACAGATGGTGGCAGTATAACAAGGTACACTGTATTTAAACATATGTACTAGTACTGTATAACTACTAGGTCAAAGTAAGTGTAGGGGTTGATGATGTAGCTCACCCCTCCACATCGTTATATATCAAAGTAAGTGCTGGGGTTGATGATGTAGCTCACCCCTCCACATCGTTATATATCAAAGTAAGTGTTGGGGTGGATGATGTAGCTCACCCCTCCACATCATTATATATCAAAGTAAGTGTTTGGGTGGATGATGTAGCTCACCCCTCCACATCATTATATATCAAAGTAAGTGTTTGGGTGGATGATGTAGCTCACCCCTCCACATCATTATATATCAAAGTAAGTGTTGGGGTTGATGATGTAGCTCACCCCTCCACATCGTTATATATCAAAGTAAGTGTTGGGGTTGATGATGTAGCTCACCCCTCCACATCGTTATATATCAAAGTAAGTGTTGGGGTTGATGATGTAGCTCACCCCTCCACATCGTTATATATCAAAGTAAGTGTTGGGGTTGATGATGTAGCTCACCCCTCCACATCGTTATATATCAAAGTAAGTGTTGGGGTTGATGATGTAGCTCACCCCTCCACATCGTTATATATCAAAGTAAGTGTTGGGGTTGATGATGTAGCTCACCCCTCCACATCGTTATATATCAAAGTAAGTGTTGGGGTTGATGATGTAGCTCACCCCTCCACATCGTTATATATCAAAGTAAGTGTTGGGGTTGATGATGTAGCTCACCCCTCCACATCGTTATATATCAAAGTAAGTGTTGGGGTTGATGATGTAGCTCACCCCTCCACATCGTTATATATCAAAGTAAGTGTTGGGGTTGATGATGTAGCTCACCCCTCCACATCGTTATATATCAAAGTAAGTGTTGGGGTTGATGATGTAGCTCACCCCTCCACATCGTTATATATCAAAGTAAGTGTTGGGGTTGATGATGTAGCTCACCCCTCCACATCGTTATATATCAAAGTAAGTGTTGGGGTTGATGATGTAGCTCACCCCTCCACATCGTTATATATCAAAGTAAGTGTTGGGGTTGATGATGTAGCTCACCCCTCCACATCGTTATATATCAAAGTAAGTGTTGGGGTTGATGATGTAGCTCACCCCTCCACATCGTTATATATCAAAGTAAGTGTTGGGGTTGATGATGTAGCTCACCCCTCCACATCGTTATATATCAAAGTAAGTGTTGGGGTTGATGATGTAGCTCACCCCTCCACATCGTTATATATCAAAGTAAGTGTTGGGGTTGATGATGTAGCTCACCCCTCCACATCGTTATATATCAAAGTAAGTGTTGGGGTTGATGATGTAGCTCACCCCTCCACATCGTTATATATCAAAGTAAGTGTTGGGGTTGATGATGTAGCTCACCCCTCCACATCGTTATATATCAAAGTAAGTGTTGGGGTTGATGATGTAGCTCACCCCTCCACATCGTTATATATCAAAGTAAGTGTTGGGGTTGATGATGTAGCTCACCCCTCCACATCGTTATATATCAAAGTAAGTGTTGGGGTTGATGATGTAGCTCACCCCTCCACATCGTTATATATCAAAGTAAGTGTTGGGGTTGATGATGTAGCTCACCCCTCCACATCGTTATATATCAAAGTAAGTGTTGGGGTTGATGATGTAGCTCACCCCTCCACATCGTTATATATCAAAGTAAGTGTTGGGGTTGATGATGTAGCTCACCCCTCCACATCGTTATATATCAAAGTAAGTGTTGGGGTTGATGATGTAGCTCACCCCTCCACATCGTTATATATCAAAGTAAGTGTTGGGGTTGATGATGTAGCTCACCCCTCCACATCGTTATATATCAAAGTAAGTGTTGGGGTTGATGATGTAGCTCACCCCTCCACATCGTTATATATCAAAGTAAGTGTAGGGGTTGATGATGTAGCTCACCCCTCCACATCATTATATATCAAAGTAAGTGTTTGGGTTGATGATGTAGCTCACCCCTCCATATCGTTACATATCAAAGTAAGTGCTGGGGTTGATGATGCGGCTCACCCCTCCACATCGTTATATATCAAAGTAAGTGTAGGGGTTGATGATGTAGCTCACCCCTCCACATCATTATATATCAAAGTAAGTGCTGGGGTTGATGATGTAGCTCACCCCTCCACATCGTTATATATCTTCAATGAAATGGCAATAGGATTCATCATGGGAAAGGAGAGTGCCGCATACAAAAATAGGGCAGTGTCACATTAAAAAAATAGGTCACTGTGATATACATTTTGACTTCAATTAAAAATGCATAATATTTGAGATACTGTATGTGGGAAGTATATCTAACTTTATTTTACCTGGTGTGATCAAAGTTGGTTTGGTGGTACATCTTGGGGAGGAGGAGTGCCATGCAAAAATGGACTACCAAGTTTGTTCAAATTAATGACCTTCACCCATATTCAAGGACTTAGGTCAAAATGTTGAAATATTTTATTAGCAACTGCTGTATAGGAGAAAGGCCTAGGGTGATGTTGAGCCAGTGACACGCTGATGAAGAGCAACCAAAATGTTAAAATGAATGTCAAACATATACACAACACGGTCTTAATATTAAAATGCCATAGGATGATATGTGACCAGTTTTGTGCTCAGATAAAGAGCTAGGAGGATTGTCCAAATGAATGACATTCACCTATATTCATGGTCACTGGGGTCAAACATGTCAAACAAATTAAACAACTCGGGTCTGAATAATAAAATGCCATAGGATGATATGTGACCAGTTTTGTACTCAGATAAAGAGCTAGGAGTTTGTCCAAATGAATGACATTCACCCATATTCAAGGTCACAGGATTCAAATGTGTTGAAACATTTAAACAGTTTCTTCTAAATAACCAAAATGCATAGGTTGGTGCTATCAAGATTGTTCATGTAAATGACATTGACCCACTTTCAAGGTCACACCTGGTTTAATTTGTAAAAACCTTTAAATGACCCCATCTCAAAAACAAAAGGTCTAGGGTGGTGATATTTTGCAAGTTGCTTGCTTGGTTGAAAGGCTATCAAGTTTGTTCAACTCAATGACATTGTTAGGTTTTCAAGGCAACAGGGGTAAAATTTGATTAAATCTTTTGCAGGTTCTTTTGAATGACTTAATCATATATACTGATATTTTACCTGTATATTTATTAGCTCACCTGGTCCGAAGAACCATAGTGAGCTTATGCCGTGGCGCAGTGTCCGTCGTACGACGTCAACTTTTTCTTTAAAACCTATCTTTTCCTAAACGCCAAAGAGGATTTCAACCAAATTTGGACGGGGAGGGCAATTATTTCTTAAATAAAAGAGGTTGGCTCGACCCCTGAGGCCAGAAGGGCAGGGCCCTGAAGGGGAACTTAGCTAATTTTGCTTTAAAATGCATCTCCTCCTAAACACCAGAGAAGATTTCAACCAAATTCAGTCTGAAGCGTCAGTAAGGGAGTGCAATCATTTCTGAAATAAATGAGGTTTGTTCGACCCCTGAGGCCATGGGGGCGGGGAACTTAGCTAATTTTGCTTTAAATCGCATCTCCTCTTAAGCCCCAGAGACGATTTTAACCAAATTTGCTCTGAAACTTCATTGGGGGCCAGGGGGGCCAGGGGGGCGGGGCCCTGAAGGGGAACTTAGCTAATTTTGCTTTAAAATGCATCTCCTCTTAAGCCCAAGAGACGATTTTAACCAAATTTGCTTTGAAACTTCATTGGGGGAGGGCAATAATTTCTGAAATAAATGAGGTTTGTTCGACCCCTGAGGCCATGGGGGCGGGGAACTTAGCTAATTTTGCTTTAAAACGCATCTCCTCTTAAGCCCCAGAGACGATTTTAACCAAATTTGCTCTGAAACTTCATTGGGGGCCAAGGGGGCGGGGCCAAGAAGGGAAACTTAGCTAATTTTGCTTTAAAATGCATCTCCTCTTAAGCCCAAGAGACGATTTTAACCAAATTTGCTCTGAAACTTCATTGGGGGCCAAGGGGGCGGGGCCCAGAAGGGGAACTTAGCTAATTTTGCTTTAAAATGCATCTCCTCTTAAGCCTAAGAGACAATTTTAACCAAATTTGCTTTGAAATTCATTGGGGGAAGGCAATCACTTCTTACATAAATGATGTTGGTTTGACCCCTGAGGCCAGGGTGGGGGGCCTGAAGGGGAACTTAGCTAAATTTGCTTTAAAACGCATCTCCTCTTAAACGTCAGAGACGATTTCAACCAAACTTAGTCTGAAGCGTCTGTAGGTGAGGGCAATCATTACTTAAATAAATGAAGTGTTGGTTTGATCCCTGAGGCTAGGGGGGCGAGGCCCATATTCTATGGTGTAGTTTTCATAAACTGTTAAAAATTGGTTTCTAGGTTTATAAAAGCTTTCAGTTGAATGAAAATTAAAGTATTGTCTAATTACACACTGTAACATGACATATTACTTATTTCAAAATCATGGCAACTCAATGGAGGCCCCTGATTAGTTGAAAGTCAGATATTGTGGTCACAGTTGGGTTAGAACATATATCTTGTCTGGTTTTGGGGAAATTTCATATAAAGATGTACTAATGCATTCAGTTGTAATGACTTAAGTATAAAACCAGGTGAGCGACTTGTCCACTTTAAGGTTATATTAATACCAGGTGAGTGATGCAGGCACATTGGGCCTCTTCTTTTAAAAAGAAAGTCTGTTAGTACGGAGCTGCATTGCCATAAATGACTTAATTGTCTATAAAACAATACTAAAACAAGCATTGTTGTTGGGTCATAAAACATAACAAAACAATCGGAAACAAACCTTTAAACCAGCTTCTATACTGGCATAGTACTCAACAGCTTCAAAGTAGACGGCTGTGATAAGGGCCCTGCATCTTTCAAAGGTAAAGGCCAGTTATTCTGACTGTTAGTACTTATAGATATATCTGTGTCATAGCTTTCAGTTGAAATGTAAAATAATACGCAAGTGTGAGAAATTGTGACGCAATAAAAACTACTGGATGACGTCTAAGTGAGGCCTAGTAATGATAAACCAGAGATGTATAATACGTAATATACGTCTCTGGCCGAACTGATTATAAAAGTGCCATTGCAGACTTAGAAAACAGCCAAATCGAGTCCCAACATTGATGCAAGCATGCTGCATGTTTTAGAGAAATACGGCATAGGTTTAAATAAAATATTCACCGACAAAAAGTGTAAGTCATGTGTACTTGTATCTCCTGTTTAGTCAATGCCATGTGTTGAAATATCCCTTTATCCCCTGTAAGTCTGTACTATCGTCGGTCCTGAACGTTTATTTTGTCATCAGTACTTCAATGGCAATGCAAATCTCTGCGAATAGATATCAATGAACGTTAACAAATAAATTGAAATTTTAGTGAATCTTAGATCTGAGTAAGATTACCTTGAAACGCTTGTATTTTTGTGCAGAGTTTAGACCATCATGCGACGATGTACTTCATTTATGGTCAAAGGGAAGTAACTCTAGTAAGTTTGGCATATGATTGAGTAGGTAATAAATTTGAGTAGGAAAAATACCTAAATTGATCAGATTTGTATGCATTAAAACCTTCGTTGGAAATCCACCTACTGGTATTAAGTATCAAAAGAAAAGAACTGAAAAAAATCAAGAAAACGTATTAACCAGTCAAAAGTGAGGATGTTTCCATCACCTTATGGAAAAAGGACGTATTTCGATCTTTGACGCAATATAAAAATATAGTATTTCGGGTAGGTCTCTTCCAATCAGAAATAAGGCATTAACCTTACCCTATTTCAATACAGATTCAGTTCATTATCTGACTTTATATGAGAGGTGTACATTTGACAGGAGAAAGAGAAATGCAACGGCCAGACCGGGATTCGAAACCGGGACCCTCCGAACTCAACTCGCCCTCATAGACACAACTATTTACAACCTAGTTTTGGGTATCCCCTTGCCAATCATTTATCCAGTGCTTGAAACAAAGGTTGGCAACCTCGTCAATTTTGTAACAGGAAAAATAGAAATATAACGGCCAGACCGGGGTTTGAACCCGGGACCCTCCGAACTCTAGATGGACGCTCTACCGATTGAGCTACCTGGTTGACCCAGTCCAGTTCCGCTACCTATTTAATTACTTTTGGCTCCAATGTTCTCCAATTAGTTCAGGAAAGACCTCGGAGTAACGTTTGACAGTAGTCTCAAACTCAGTACCAATGTGAACAAATATGTCTCAGAAAGCTTCCATAATGCTCTGACTTATTAACCTATACGTCTAAAGAAAGAACTAACCCTGTTCCTGTATTTGGATCGAGGTCTATAATATCCTCAGTGACTACGCAAACTGAGACTTCCTGGCGAGGAGGAGCTCACCCGATTCACGAGTTCAGGTTTTTGCCGACAGTGTAGAGAAGGACAAAATGTTCCAAGCTGGTTAGGACCAGAATACCCACGGTCACTCAAAACTGAGTCACGACTTACAATGAAACAACAGTTGAGTAATCGCTACGTGAAACTCTGCCTGGTGACACGGTCTCAGCTCCAAGTCTGAACACATTCAAACTCTGCCTGGTGACACGGTCTCAGCTCCATTCTGAACACATTCAAACTCTACCTGGTGACACGGTCTCAGCTCCAAGTCTGAACACATTCAAACTCTGCCTGGTGACACGGTCTCAGTTCCAAGTTAACCCTCGACTGCTGAGTTACACAACCGGCAATCAACAACCAGAATTTATAGCTAACAACGGCGTAGGATTAATGCAAATTCAGCTTATAAGACAGGATTTTATACATTTTATTATAATGTTATGTCATATAATTATAACACCCTATTAATTGGTAAAAAGTATAAAATCCTTCACATTTATATACAATGATCTGAAGCTCGACAAGAAGATACAGGTATGACAAATACATTAACATCCACAGTTCATTCAGCTATTCTTTGTATAAAAAGTTATAGAGACGAGTTTTCAAAAACCTCTCAAAAAGCTACCGATCCATAAGTCTGGAGTGTGGTTGGGAGACTGTTCCACTTCTGATTTATTAAAACAAAGGTTTCCTTTAGTGGTGGTGCTAAGTAATCCGGTTGGAACGCACAGCAGCACAATTGTCATGTTCGCCAGCTCTGACAAGTAAAACCTCACATGTTTGTGTAATCATAGTGACGCGTGTGACGCAGGTTCCTCTCCGTGCAACTGCATCTGCAGATATCACTTGTTTATCTGAAGACATAGAACGTTCAATCGAAGTCGACACACTAGTTCCTCATAAATGGCAAGTCCTTTATGACCAAAATGCCAGCTGTAAGCTAAAACAGAAGTATGCTTTAAATTTGGTGTGTTCTCAATCGAACGGGTCAATTATCCAAGTCGTCATTAGGTTTGATAATGGGTAGACATTGTATATGGGGATAATGACACACCAGCATGAGGATGTGGACATGAAAATGAAAATGCATTTCATTTGATATTTGAATGCCCACTCTATAATAACATTAGAATGCATATAGTAAAACAAATTTCTCAATTTGGTACAACTGATGATCATGATCATTTTAATCTAAATTCTCTACTAAATGGGTGTTTAATATGCACTGATAACAACATATCCATTTTACAAAATATATCCGACTATGTTTGTCAAACTAATAGACTTGATATGTAATCTAAGTGATGCTATTAATAGCTATTCAAATCACCTGCGTCCGTGGTCCGGCCTTAAACAACTTTTGAGACTGACCGGATAAACAACATGGTCGACAGGCAGCCATCTTGGATTTTGATAGTGAAGGTTTGTTACCGCTATTTCTCCAGAAGTACGAGAGGGATCTTTCTAAAATTGTATAGGTATGTTCCCCTTGGTCACTTCTTGTGTAGGGCAACTTTTGAGACTTATCAGATAAACAACATGGCCGACAGGAAGCCATCTTGGATTTTGATAGTGAAGGTTTGTTACCGCTATTTCTCCAGAAGTACATGTACCAAAAGGATCTTCCTTAGTTCTTATATGTAGGTTCCCCTTGGTCCCTTGCTGTGCAGTACAACTTTTGAAACTTATCAGATAAACAACATGGCCGACAGGAAGCCATCTTGGATTTTGACAGTAAAAGTTTGTTATGGCTATTTCTCAGGAAGTAAAAGAGGGATCTTTCTCAATTTTTTTATGTAGGTTCCCCTTGTTCCCTTGTTGTGCAGGGCAACTATTGATACTGATTGGAAAAACAATATGGTCGACAGGCAGCCAACTTGGATTTTGATAGTGAAAGTTTGTTATCGCTATTTCTCCGGAAGTACTATAAGGGATCTTATTCAAATTTTATATGTAGGTTTCCCTTGGTCTCAAGCTGTGCAGGGCAACTTTTTAGACTGATTGGATAAACAACATATCCGACAGGCAGCCATCTTGGATTTTGATAGTGAAGGTTTGTTACCGCTATTTCTCCAGAGGTACATGTACCAAAAGGATCTTCCTTAGTTCTTATATGTACAAATGTAGGTTCCCCTTGGTCCCTTGCTGTGCAGTACAATTTTTGAAAATGTTTGGATAAACAAAATGGCCGACAGGGAGCCATTTTGGATTTTGACAGTGAAAGTTTGTTATGGCTATTTCTCAGGAAGTGCAAGAGGGATCTTTCTCAAATGTTATATGTAGGTTCCCCTTGGTCCTTAGCTGTGCAGGGCAACTTAAAAGACTTATTGGATAAACAACATGGCCGACAGGCAGCCATCTTGGATTTTGATAGTGAAGGTTTGTTACCGCTTTTTCTCAAGAAGTACCAACGGGATCTTTCTTAAATTTTATAGGTATGTTCCCCTTGGTCCCTTGTTGTGCAGGGCAATTTTTGAGACTTATCGGATTAACAACATGGCCGACAGGCAGCCATCTTGGATTTTGATAGTGTAAGAACAAGAGGGATCTTTCTCAAATTTTATATGTAGGTTCCCCTTGGTTATTTGCTGTGCAGGGCAACTTTAAAGACTTATCAGATAAACAATATGGCCGACAGGCAGCCATCTTGGATTTTGATAGTGAAGGTTTGTTACCGCTTTTTCTCAAGAAGTACCAGAGGGATCTTTCTTAAATTTTATAGGTAGGTTCCCCTTTGTCCCTTGTTTCGAGTGCAACTATTGAATATGATCGGATAAACAACATGGCCGACAAGCAGCCATCTTGAATTTTGACATTGAAGGTTTGTTATCGCTATTTCTCAGGATGACTGGAGGGATCTTTCCCAAATTTGTTAAATAGGCTCCCCTAGGTCTGTAGTTGTGCATGCTCAATTATGAGAATGATTAGAAAAACAAAATGGCCAACAGACAGCCATCTTGGATTTTGACATTGAAGGTTTGTTATGGCTATTTCTCAGGATGACTGGAGGGATCTTTCTTATTTGTTTATGTAGGTTCCCTTGGTATGAAGTTATGCATATTTTCTTTTATGAGACTGATCGACTAAACAAATCTTTGATTTTGACAGTTAAGGTTTGTTAGTACTATTTCCCAGGAAGTACTGGAGGGTTCTTTCTCAAATTCTATATGCAGGTTCCCCACTATCCTTTATTGTTCATGTTTACGTTTGAAACTGATCAGTTAAACAAAATGGCCAACCGACAGCTATCTCCGATTTTTTACATTGAAGATTTGTTGGTACTATTTCTCAGGAATAACTTGAGGTATCTTTCTCAAATTTGATTTGTAGGTTCCCCTTGATCCCTCGTTGTGCATGTTATATTTTGAGACTGATCATAAAAACAAAATGGCTAAAAGAAGAACTAAACAGATCTTTCCCATGTTGCAATGATCAATTCTATTTCTTTCACATTAAGTACTTTACTAGTTAAGTACTGTACTAGTAAATATGTGAAATGACAAACTCACTTTGAAGGTTGGCTTTCATACACATCAGTATTAAGTTGAGATCAAAAGTTACCTCAAGGTGCATTTACTGTTAACATGACTCGATCAAACAGATAAGAGGAAAGAAGAGAAAAGATCGAACTGACATAGAATTAATGAAGATGGTACAATGGTGGGCGCCAAGATCCCTCTGGGATCTCTTGTTTATAGTGTCATGATCACTCTGCTAATAAGTATTTATCTATCTTCACAACATCTCTGGTATTTGACTGGACTGGATGAAATTTATGAATGTACTACTCTTTAACCTGTTCTAACTATTTCATAGTTACATGAATATTTTAGAGTGCTTTGTTAACTAAATTTTAAGAGAATCAACTCCTATAATAGATAATAATAACTACATTTGCCCATATGAATGCATATATCCAGTGGGTGGATGGCCAATGTGTTTATACACAGGGACTTTTGGGCCTGTATCCCTTGGATTTTATGTAGGATGGGTTGTCAATAAATATATATGATTTATTTAATTGTTAATATCCAAAACATAAACAGAAAATGATTGAATAATAGTTGCAAAATGTTCGTTTCACAAGCTAAATTGGAGTTATCTCCCCTGCACTGTTTAATTGGATTGTTATGACAGACTATATGTTATGCTTGTAAATAAGTTTGGAAAATACTTAAATAGGCCTAGCCTGATGTCCAATCCAATTGACATATATAAAGTCAATAAAATATGTTGAAATTGATAAAGGGTAATATCACTGTAGCAATGTTAGGAAAGATCGTGTTTGCAACAGAATATTCAAATTGGTTTCGAAAAAAGGAGTAGCCGTTTCTTGTTCCCGGCACAGATCCTTAGGAAAGTAAATCATTAGATACAACGTTGTCTGCTGACGTTCGTTACTGTCCATCAAATAGGACACGAAGGTCTTCATTGGTTATGACATGGATAACGATACATACACGTGATAGTGTTATCTCAGATGTTCCATCGCAGACAGAAGCGAGGAATTGAGAAGATGTCACTGGATTTATTGAAGATAAATGTCTAAATATATTTGATGTTTTATCATGGATATAACGGAAATATAATCTAAATTACAACAGTCGCTCCCGAAGGTCAGGAATGAGAAACCATTTGAGAACAAAGGTCAAGGTCACAGTATCATAGGCTTAAAGGTCAACCATAAGAAAGTCTTGAAACGTCCTATACAGTAATATACTAAACAAGAATTTACAAATACTACACAATTATATACTCAAGAAGCTCATAGCCTTGCTCGTTATGTAACTTGGATAAAGGCATATTTCAACTATGTAGTTTAGAACTAGATATGTTTTGTCCCAGCTCCTGCATTGATGGGATCGGAGCTAAACACAAAAGAAATGGAGCTAAACGAAAACTAAAAGCAAAAGTAAAATTGAAAATATAAGTCACAGTGACCTACATCCCCAACGAGTGGTCTCAGTGACCTACATCCCCAGCGAGTGATGATTGGTTATCATGTTTATCTGTCACCAGTTAGTTAACTTTCAAATTGTATGAAGACACGAGGTTTATGGAGTGCCTAATACAATTAACTAACGATATATATATAAACATGATAATCAACCATCACACACTGGAACCTTTTTCTCCCACAACGTTCCGATATTGTTCTACTTTTTGCGCATCTCAGACAGGGATATCCCGAGTGATACCCATATGCGTTCTTCCTTGTACGGACGGACCTCATTGTTTACGCGAAAGCATTCAAACGTAGCTTTAGAAGTGAAGAGGACATTCATTTTAGGCCCCAGAAGGGATACTTGTAGACTATTGCGAATAAGTTTGATGCGAGAACAAAAATCAATTACCTGTATAACTGAGCAAGATTGGGATATCTCAGGCTTGGGCCAAGACTCAGAATCTCAGTCCTCGACTGAGATAATCCGATCTCGGTACCAAAACAATTTATTGATTAGAAACTGAATAAACCGATATCTATAATCATATGTCGGTATAGGCCAGTAGGGAGATCAGTGAACGCCAATACACACCTTTAAATATATCAATCACACAGGTAAGTATACTCGACCAGGTAAGTACATGGCTAGTACGTACACAACCAGACGCGAAGGGTGAGGTATATCTGTGTCTGTATGACGATCACAACAACACTGGAACGTGGATTTACTTATAGGGATAACTTCGGACACAAGGTGCCGTGCCGATTGCCAGTAGGACGTGCACAGCCACCTCGGACAGTGTGTCAGGTGTTTATTGTGGACGATGTTCAACAGGGCCTCACCCATGACTGAAAGTGTGTTTAAAATACAAGTACTGTGTGTATGTATACCATTCTAATCCGTTCTTCTTTTGTTATGTCGCCGAAAGTGTTACCTTGATCCAGTTTTGGTGATGGTGTGTACATTCGAGTAGTTTTGATGGCGTTGAAAAGCGTGCAGATATCAACATGTATTGGACATTGTATGAGGTTAGGAAGATAGGTAAATATCATAACATCGCACACTTGTGGTGTCTACGGTTAAACCCCGCTACTGTGTATAACGATTCTGTCAAGTGTTGTGTATTAAAACATGGGTAATACAGAATGTAGGACAGACTATGACATCGCTATAAAACCGTTCTCCATATACAGACCTTTCCAAAATGGCGTTACAGGAGATATTCCCTGACCCAGTGACAGTGTTTAGTGCACGACTTCCAGACGAACCACCGTGTCTACTCACAGACATCGCTGTGATTCCTGGGGCATTCGTTGTCATTGATAATGAGAATAAAAATGCCAAAAGATTCAACTTTCAAATGACCTTGATTGACCTTGTCAAACTAGAGGACCCCTGTGGAGTTACAAAGCTTTCTTTATCCTCGCATGTGGCAGTGACACAGCCTCAACAGCACGTGATAACATTCATTTCCGTCGAAACTGGCGGGAAAATGTCCATTAGTTCCTCAAGACACACCAACCGGAAGTACCAATCAATATCCTGTCTGGATGAGATGCGCCTCGTGGCGGGATGCTGTGAGCTAGGTCATGGATCTGTAGATATTCTGACTTATGAAGGAGACGTGTTGTGTTCTATAGAAAGGAATGAAAGCAAGTCGCGAATTTTCCGGACCCCGGCAAGTTTGACGTGTTTTGCTGGTCGGTACGTGTTGGTGTCTGATTCAGGTCGGAGGGAGCTTGTTTGTGTGACTACAAAAGGAGAACTTAAATTTGTCCATGACCCTCATGGGACCCCAAGCGGGGTGGGCGTGACAAATACCGGTGACGTATACGTGTGCATTTATGATAAGGGTGTGGTCCAAAAAATTGACGTTAACATGGGAACCACGTGTGACGACTGTCTACCGGAAGTTGAAACTAGGTTTCCCCTAGCAACATGTTTGCCTAAAGACAGAGTGCTCGTCATTACGGAGGAGATGCCAAGTGACAGGGTGTTGGTGGTAAATGTATGTTATACTATGTAAACCTAATACCCCTTCTTTAACATATTTTTTTTATTTGTTAGCATCCTTCCGCTTCCTACACTAGTACATAATAATCTTTAACGAATATGTAAACATTTGTAAAGTGATGTTTTTTCTCTTAATTTAAGAACGAACTGTAAACGCCTGAACTGCGGTATATAGACTTTATAAAATTATATTACAAAAAACGGTTTCATCTACCAAGCTACACGTATTGGTTCAGAGTCGAAACCGGAAGTCACGATTATCGCATTTGGACTTATCTATCGTACTATTGAACATAAATTGCGCGAATTTTGAAGAAACCTTAACATGCACAGCTGACATTGAACAAGATATTAATGGTGCTTTTTCTCAAACACTTGATTATCATGTAGCACAGTGTTCCTTGTGTGTGTCTCTAGACACCTTCTCATTACATTGAACACCCTGTATAAATATTCCATTCTCTTCTTACTTTCAGTTAGACGCTTATGAGAAGACATTCAAACACGGCCCTACTCTAAAACTGTCAAACATTCATTTGACTATAGACAGTAGTTACACAGAGGAACGAAACACTGTCAATCAAGTCAACAGTACGTCAGGGTGTGTGAACACTGATGAGGATTGCACAGGAAAGTGAATCTTCTCTCCCAGCCTCCCAAAATTTCGCTGATTAATTTTGTCGTCGATATATCCACAGTAGCATGGCCAACACGTACAACATAACCAGAACCGCAACACGTACAACATTACCAGAACTGCAGCACGTACAACATTACCAGAACCGCAACACGTACAACATTACCAGAACCGCAAGACGTACAACATTACCAGAACCGCAACTCTGTACTTCTGTAGTTGTCTACTCATCTCCCTGCCTTGAGGAGTATCATCAAAATAAGTATAGGACTCCAGCCTAGGACTAAAGACTCTTCTGTAGTGTTGTACTCATTTCCCTACCTTGAGGAGTATCATCAAAATAAGTATAGGACTCCAGTCTAGGACTAAAGACTCTTCTGTAGTGTTGTACTCAGCTCACTGCCTTGAGGAGTATCGCCAAAATAAGTATAGGACTCCAGAATTTGACTAAAGACTTCTCTGTAGTGTTGTACTCATCTCCTACCTTGAGGAGTATCGTCAAAATAAGTATAGTACTCCAGACTAGGACTAAAGACTCTTCTGTAGTGTTGTACTCAGCTCACTGCCTTGAGGAGTATCGCCAAAATAAGTATAGGACTCCAGAATTTGACTAAAGACTTCTCTGTAGTGTTGTACTCATCTCCCTGCCTTGAGGAGTATCATCAAAATAAGTATAGGACTCCAGTCTAGGACTAAAGACTCTTCTGTAGTGTTGTACTCAGCTCACTGCCTTGAGGAGTATCGCCAAAATAAGTATAGGACTCCAGAATTTGACTAAAGACTTCTCTGTGGTGTTGTACTCATCTCACTGCCTTCAGGAGTATCGTCAAAATAAGTATAGGAACTCCAGACTAGGACTAAATACTTCTTTGTAGTTGTGACTCATCTCCCTGCCTTGAGGAGTATCGTCAAAATAAGTATAGTACTCCAGACTAGGACTAAAGACTTCTCTGTAGTGTTGTACTCATCTCACTTCTGTAGTTGTCTACTCATCTCCCTGCCTTGAGGAGTATCGTCAAAATAACTATAGGACTCCAGACTAGGACTAGACTCCTCTGTAGTGTTGTACTGATCTCCCTACCTTGAGGAGTATCGTCAAAATAACTATAGGACTCCAGACTAGGACTAGACTCCTCTGTAGTGTTGTACTAATATCAATGCCTTGATGAGTATCGTCCAAATAAGTATAGGACTCCAGACTTTGACTAAAGACTTCTCTGTAGTGTTGTACTCATCTCACTTCTGTAGTTGTCTACTCATCTCCCTGCCTTGAGGAGTATCGTCAAAATAACTATAGGACTCCAGACTAGGACTAGACTCCTCTGTAGTGTTGTACTGATCTACCTACCTTGAGGAGTATCGTCAAAATAAGTATAGAACTCCAGACTAGGACTAAAGACTTCTCTGTAGTGTTGTACTCATCTCCCTGCCTTGAGGAGTATCATCAAGATAAGTATAGGACTCCAGACTAGGACCAAAGACTCCTCTGTAGTGTTGTACTAATCTCCCTAACTTGAGGAGTATCGTCAAAATAACTATAGGACTCCAGACTAGGACTAGACTCCTCTGTAGTGTTGTACTCATCTCCCTGCCTTGAGGAGTATCGTCAAAATAACTATAGGACTCCAGACTAGGACTAGACTCCTCTGTAGTGTTGTACTCATCTCACTTCTGTAGTTGTCTACTCATCTCCCTGCCTTGAGGAGTATCGTCAAAATAACTATAGGACTCCAGACTAGGACTAGACTCCTCTGTAGTGTTGTACTAATATCAATGCCTTGATGAGTATCGTCAAAATAAGTAGAGGACTCCAGACTAGGACTAAAGACTACTCTGTAGTGTTGTACTAATCTCCCTAACTTGAGGCGAATCGTCAAAATAAGTATAGGACTCCAGAATTTGACTAAAGACTTCTCTGTAGTGTTGTACTCCTCTCACTGTCTTGAGGAGTATCGCCAAAATAAGTATAGGACTCCAGACTAGGACTAAAGACTCCTCTGTAATGTTGTACTTATCTCAATGCCTTGAGGAGTATCGTCAAAATAAGTATAGGGCTCCAGGCTAGGACTAAAGGCTCCTCTGTAATGTTGTACTTATCGCAATGCCTTGAGGAGTATCGTCAAAATAACTATAGGACTCCAGACTAGATCTAAAGACTCCTCTGTAATTTTGTACTTATCTCAATGCCTTGAGGAGTATGGTCAAAATAAGTATAGGACTCCAGACTTTGACTAAAGACTTCTCTGTGTGTTGTACTCATCTCCCTGCCCTGAGGAAGGACTCCAGACTAGGACTAAAGACTCCTCTGTAGTGTTGTACTAATCTCCCTAACTTGAGGAGTATCGTCAAAATAAGTATAGGACTCCAGACTAGGACTAAAGACTCCTCTGTAGTGTTGTACTCATCTCCCTGCCTTGAGGAGTATCGTCAAAATAAGTATAGGACTCCAGACTAGGACTAAAGACTCCTCTGTAGTGTTGTACTAATCTCCCTGCCTTGAGAAGTATCATCAAAATAAGTATAGGACTCCAGACTAGGACTAAAGACTTCTCTGTAGTGTTGTACTCATCTCCCTACCTTGAGGAGTATCGTCAAAATAAGTATAGGACTCCAGACTAGGACTAAAGACTTCTTTGTAGTGTTGTACTCATCTCCCTACCTTGAGGAGTATCATCAAAATAAGTATAGGACTCCAGACTAGGACTAAAGACTCCTCTGTAGTGTTGTACTCATCTCCCTACCTTGAGGAGTATCGTCAAAATAAGTATAGGACTCCAGACTAGGACTAAATACTTCTCTGTAGTGTTGTACTAATCTCCCGGCCTTGAGGAGTATCGTCAAAATAAGTATAGGACTCCAGACTAGGCCTAAAGACTCCTCTGTAGTGTTGTACTCATCTCACTGCCTTGAGAAGTATCGTCAAAATAAGTATAGGACTCCAGACTTTGACTAAAGACTCCTCTGTAGTGTTGTACTCATCTCACTGCCTTGAGAAGTATCGTCAAAATAAGTATAGGACTCCAGACTTTGACTAAAGACTCCTCTGTAGTGTTGTACTCATCTCACTGCCTTGAGAAGTATCGTCAAAATAAGTATAGGACTCCAGACTGTGACTAAAGACTCCTCTGTAGTGTTGTACTCATCTCCCTACCTTGAGGAGTATCATCAAAATAAGTATAGGACTCCAGACTAGGACTAAAGACTCCTCTGTAGTGTTGTGCTCATCTCCCTGCCTTGAGGAGTATCGTCAAAATAAGTATAGGACTCCAGACTTTGACTAAAGACTCCTCTGTAGTGTTGTACTCATCTCACTGCCTTGAGAAGTATCGTCAAAATAAGTATAGGACTCCAGACTGTGACTAAAGACTCCTCTGTAGTGTTGTACTCATCTCCCTACCTCGAGGAGTATCGTCAAAATAAGTATAGGACTCCAGACTAGGCCTAAAGACTCCTCTGTAGTGTTGTACTCATCTCACTGCCTTGAGGAGTATAGTCAAAATAAGTATAGGACTCCAGACTAGGACTAAAGACTCCTATGTAGTGTTGTACTAATCTCCCTGCCTTGAGGAGTATCGTCAAAATAAGTATAGGACTCCAGACTTTGACTAAAGACTCCTCTGTAGTGTTGTACTCATCTCACTGCCTTGAGGAGTATAGTCAAAATAAGTATAGGACTCCAGACTAGGACTAAATACTTCTCTGTAGTGTCGTACTAATCTCCCGGCCTTGAGGAGTATCGTCAAAATAAGTATAGGACTCCAGACTAGGACAAAAGACTCTTCTGTAGTGTTGTACTCATCTCACTGCCTTGAGAAGTATCGTCAAAATAAGTATAGGACTCCAGACTAGATCTAAAGAATCCTCTGTAGTGTTGTACTCATCTCCCTGCCTTGAGGAGTATCGTCAAAATAAGTATAGGACTCCAGACTGTGACTAAAGACTCCTCTGTAGTGTTGTACTCATCTCACTGCCTTGAGGAGTATAGTCAAAATAAGTATAGGACTCCAGACTAGGACTAAATACTTCTCTGTAGTGTTGTACTAATCTCCCGGCCTTGAGGAGTATAGTCAAAATAAGTATAGGACTCCAGACTAGGACTAAAGACTTCTTTGTAGTGTTGTACTCATCTCCCTACCTTGAGGAGGATCGTCAAAATAAGTATAGGACTCCAGACTAGGACTAAAGACTCCTTTGACTAATGACATCATATAATAGGTGGGCAGGTTTTCATCGTAACTTTTAGGGAAGGGAGACACTCATTCCTCACCTTAGGACTAGGATTTGTTTCCCACTTTGTAAGTGACACAAACATCTATAACTCTCGGAATACAATTCTTAAATGTCCTTCCTTCGCCAGACTCTTTGGATGGACATTTTATAATCTTATTCCTTCAGTAAAGACTTTTTTCCGACTCAACTAGAATTAGGAAAGCTTGCATTAATCTGGATCCTAATCGAATCAGTCAGAATACCACAGGAACAAATTTGTGTAGTTATTGTTTTATTCAGCTTTCTTCAATTTAATATAAATCGTTTGATATGTTTGTTAAATAAACTAGTGTACTAGTATTTGTCAAAGAGGACGACGTATCTTTTTGCTTCATTGTCTGCGTCACATGTTCCTACCACGATGAGATTTATAAACGCCACAACAAGAGTATAAGCCTACCCCATACCGCTATGTATAGGCCTACCCTATACCGGCTATGTATATGCCTACCCCACATCGGCTATGTATAGGCCTACCTCATACCGCTATGTATAGGCCTACCCCATACCGGCTATGTATAGGCCTACCCATATCGGCTATGTATAGGCCTACCCCATACCGCTATGTATAGGCCTACCCCACACCGGCTATGTATAGGCCTATCCCACACCAGCTATGTATAGGCCTACCCCACACCGGCTATGTATAGGCCTACCCCATACCGGTTATGTATAGGCCTACCCGATAACGGCTGTGTTTAGGCCTACCCCATAACGGCTATGTATAGGCCTACCCCATAACGGCTATGTATAGGCCTACCCCATAACGGCTATGTATAAGCCTCACCGTCTGTATAGAACACAATATAAACACTAATAATTAACTCATTCCTACGATGCACTAAAGCACGAGAACATATATTTGTTGTTTTATATTTATGAACGTGTATGAAGAACAGCTCTATATTACGTCTACCCTGCGATTCTACTGACTCAATCGTCAAAATTCAAGGGTTTATGATCTGTTTGCTCTTAGAAAAATGTCATGGTGAAATCGACACTCTGTCCAAGCCACATTGCGGATAATACAAGTAGATTAGTTTGATCCTTGGTTGTCAATCTAAAGAATCGCGCACCTGCGTAACGGTAAAATTCACCGACTTTAAAGTCGGTGTCGTTCCTTTGTAATCTTTGAAGGACAAGTATAAGCCTAGCAATGGATACGTCTTTTTAATCTGTAACCAACCCAATAGCTAACCGTGTGGAATCGATTTTGTCCTGAAATATTCCAGGGGTGCAGATAATGTAAACCCAAGGAATTTCGAGGAAGCATTGACTCGAGTAACTTTGTTTCTAACCCACGGTTACAACGGGGTCTGGTGAAGTCACCTTCACGATAAGTGGCTTAGTGGAGAGGGCCAGTGTTATACTGAGTCCCTGAACGTGGGGCAGTGCCTCATCTTGAAGGGCGGGATCAGTCCCGGTGAGTCGCCACGTTGCCGTGGGCTTTAACGTGACTGGAAGCATTACCGATTTTGATGTAGTCGTGACGTCACTGGCACCCAACGGGAGCCATGCGACAATGTGTGTCACTTTTTGAAAGATATTCGTTGGGCCAAACAAGTACACATACCCATGCTTATCTTCCGACAATGCAGCACGGAAATGGCTTTCCCCTAATTTACCCAGAACAGACTCGAACATATGAAATACTGCTTTCTCCGTGAAGTTATGCTTGGCAGTGGTAGTTAAACCACTTCTGCAGAACAATGTGTTGCATGTATCAGTGTTTGCATAGAAATACCAAGTTGCCCTGCCCAAGCCAAGACGGGCCGCCAGGAACAGACCGCGAGCTCCGTATAGGGCCTGCGCATCTTCCGTTACACATTCCGTGGCAGCACAGTCCTCATAGCCGCCGTCGGCGTCCCATCCCCACTCAGTCAGCCAAACTGGTTTACAGGGGGTGTTGACGTCCCTCCAGCGGATCATGTTTCGCACGCTGTTGAAGGTCGAGTCCGGATGCTCCGGATACGTTGCCACTCTCTTACCGCTTTCATCGGTAACAAAGCTGTACGCATGCGTATTAACTACACTGATGTTCGTTGCAACAGCACTCCTCACTCGATTCCCGATATAATTTCCGCTTGTTGGTTCCTCTGGAGCAATGATGTAAGCTTGGAAGGCCCCAGGGAGGACGTCCATGATCTGATCGACGTCTCTTACACCTGCTGTCATGCCCTCTAAAACAGTAGCATAGAAATCAGCACTATAATCCCAAGGCTCGTTTCCCACCTCCATAGCGGTCACCAGACCGTTACCTATCTGTGGGCCGAAGTGACGGCCAAACTCTCTGCCATACCTGTACGCTGATTGGCTAGGAGTGTTCCAAACACTGGCTGGAAAAGTCTTGCTGAGGAACTGAATAGACGTGTCGACTTTAAGACCGGCTGACCGCCAATTGCTGTATTCCTTATCCCAATTTAGCCACCAAAACGCATTAGTACCGTTACCTTGACCCATCTGTTCAAACTGTGGGTCGAAGTCCGGGTCCTTCACGTCCCAGTTAAGATTGTGGTAGTTCCTTGCATAGGACGCTACCCTGCTGTACAGTGTGGGACCATTTGGATTGTGTCCCCATCCCCATATACCATTCACCCCGAGCATCTGGCGTATAGACACCGGGTTGGCTGTAGCCTTTGGTGCTGGTCCCCATATACCATACTCGTCATAAGCGTCGATTTCCCAACAGTACACTTTGTTGTGATTCTTCAATTTCACATCATAATTGATCGCTATGTACCTATATTCGGTCGGTGATTGTAATCGGGTTTGGACTGCTTGCAATGCGGTAGGCTGTAAAGCTTGCACGGTGTCCCAAGTTTGTCCGTCCGCAGACATAAGGAGACTTGTACTATATGCTGAGTCGGTCCCGGCCCAGTGTCTCGTACGAACCACACCTATCCTCCGTAACACGCCCAAGTCTACCACTATCCGTTCCTGGCAACCTTTGTGCCCTACAGCAGCTATTTCCTTTACACTGAAAGACATGGCTGATTTCAGTATAATTTGGTTTAATGTTGTCGTAACAGCAAACGTTCTCCGTTGATAGTTATCGCTCTGGTTAAATGTATACATTGAGGTTTCAGCGCCAAGGATATCCACTGCCTTAAGAACTGTATCTCCGTTATAAATCCCCCATATCGATACCTGGGTAATGTCCTTACCGATCGTGTTAATTGACACCTTCGCCCCGTTGTTTTGTCCGACTGCTACCTGACTTGTAGTGTACACACTACCGTCTGTTAGCAGGTGTACATCTTGGTTTGTTCCTCCGTTTATCTGACAAGCAGACGTTTGACATAGATTAAGCAAAACATTGACATTCGGTTGAAGCAGGAACTCTGTCGGCAGGCAGGCAGCGGAAGTCCAGTGTGTGTTGTCATTTCCATCCAAAACGAGGCCAGGATTGTTGCCAGTCGAAGCATTCGCGGTGACTCCGCCTTTCTTTGTCCACGACGTAACTAGTCCAGCATCAGGATCCCAGCTACTGACCGCGTGAACAATGACCAGTAGTGTCAGACTTGCCAGCAACATTTTGCATCTACAACAAAGTAAGTTTTCAATGCAAATGTATTATCTTGTCAACACAAAGGACAAGTAAATAACAAGAAACAAAGAAACATTGGTTATTGGGAAGTAATCGGTTGTTTACACGCATATACCAAAGAGAGACTTTAAAATATAAGTATTCCATAAGATATATGCGAACCAGTACTGTATTAAGTTGCACAAACTCCGTTAGAGAAATCTGTTGTGTCGATCACCAACACCGCACCTTGGCATAACAGCCGTGTCGAAATTTGGTTAAAATGGATACATGCATGCAAGATGCGCTATGTTCATTATCTCGGAACATTCTATATCACCAGGATCTGAGTGCTTCAAGCCACGAGACGCCATATTGACCAATCAGAGTTACGGGATAAATCAAATAAGGTATGAAAGTTCTATGTACATAGAACCTTTACCGTGACATCGTAATGCTATGACGACACACATTCTTTATATAGACACGTTTAAGGTAGCAAGGAGTTACAAATCTTTCTACTTACCAAATGTAGTATACTCCTCTGGTTATAGCTCTGTATACTGTGTTATATAACGGTGATCTACTATGTTTGTAGGAAGACTGCGACGTAAACGTGTTAAGGTGATAGCTATCAGACCGACGTGTCCTATCGTGTCCTGTCTATGTGTTCCATACGTATGGTGTCTCTACTGTATATTGTTCAATAACAACGATTGATGAACACATGGGAGATAACATGTATCGAGGCGACAACGGCAATATGGTTGATGAGCACGTACGAGAGCCTGTACAGGCCGATGCTATGTTACCGGTGTCGTTGACTGAAAATGTGTTAGTGACATTTTGATTGTACCTAATAATATTTACTACTTTTTTCTCGGGCACATAATAATGTACGGTTTTTTTCGAGATCCGAGCCCAAATATTTTAAATAATTATAACTTCTTTCCAAAAATAAAAACATTTATTTTCGAACTATTCCATCGCTAATAATGCAGCAAAATTGAAAAACAATATAAAAGTGTCACCATACAAATGCAAGAACAAATAATACCATAGAATCACCATACAAATACAAAATATCCTACATAAGGACAAAAAACAACACAGTGTCAACACAAAACGACAAAAGACACCACAGCGTCAACACAAAGACAAAAGACAACACAGTTTAAACAAAGACAACATATACCACCTCAACAAAAACAAACTAAACAAAATAGTGTCGACACACAGCGACAAAAGACATCACAGTGTCTACACACAGCGACAAAAAACACCACAGTGTCTACACTCAAAGACAATAGACACCGCAGTGTCAACACACACAGACAAAGGACACCACAGTGTCAACACACAAAGACAATAGACACCACAGTGTCATCACACAAAGACAAAAGACACCACAGTGTCTACACTCAAAGACAATAGACACCACAGTGTCATCACACAAAGACAAAAGACACCACAGTGTCAACACACAAAGACAAAAGACACCACAGTGACAACACACAACGACAAAATACAACTCAGTGACAACACAAAACGACAAAAGACACCACAATGACAACACACAAAGACAAAAGACGACACCACAGTGTCAACACTTAAAAACAAAAGACACCACATTGTCAACACACAAGACAAAAGACACCACAGTGTCAACACTCAAAGACAAAAGACACCACAGTGTCAACACTCAAAGACAAAAGACACCACAGTGTCAACACTCAAAAACAAAAGACACCACATTGTCAACACACGAAGAAAAAAGACATCACTGTGTTAAAACACAACGACAAAATACAACTCAGTGACAACACAAAACGACAAAAGACACCACAGTGTCAACACACAAAGACAAAATACGACACCACAGTGTCAACATTTAAAGACAAAAGACACCACAGTGTCAACATACAAGACAAAAGACAACAAAGTGACAACACACAACGACAAAAGACACCACAGTGTCAACACACAAAGACAAAAGACACCAGTGTCAAAACACAAAGACAAATACATCACAGTGTCAACACACAACAGCAAAAGACACCACAGTGTCAACACACAACGACAAAAGACACAACAGTGACAACACACAAAGACAAAAGACGACACCACAGTGTCAACACACAAAGACAAAAGACACCAGTGTCAAAACACAAAGACAAAAGACATCACAGTGTCAACACACAACGGCAAAAGACACCACAGTGTCAAAACACAACGACAAAAGACACAACAGTGACAACACACAAAGACAAAAGACGACACCACAGTGTCAACACACAAAGACAAAAGACGACATCACAGTGTCAACACACAAAGACAAAAGACACCACAGTGACAACAAACAATGACAAAAGACACCACTGTGACAACACACAAAGACAAAAGACACCACAGTATCAACGAAGAAAGACGAACGACAACACATTGTCAATACACAAAGACAGAAGACACCACAGTGACAACACACAACGGCAAAAGACACCACATTGTCAACACATAAAGACAAAAGACACCACAGTGACAACAAACAACGGCAAAAGACACCACAGTGTCAACGAACAAAGACAAACGACAACACATTGTCAATACACAAAGACAGAAGACACCACAGTGACAACACACAACAGCAAAAGACACCACATTGTCAACACATAAAGACAAAAGACACCACAGTGACAACACACAACGACAAAAGTCACCACTGTGACAACACACAAAGACAAAAGACACCACAGTGGCAACGAACAAAGACAAAAGACAACACATTGTCAATACACAAAGACAAAATACATCACAGTGACAACACTTAAAGACAAAAGAAACCACAGTGACAACAAACAACGGCAAAAGACACCACTGTGACAACACACAAAGACAAAAGACACCACAGTGGCAACGAACAAAGACAAAAGACAACACATTGTCAATACACAAAGACAAAAGACACCACAGTGACAACACATTAAGACAAAAGACGAGACCACAGTATCAACACACAAAGACAAAAGACGACACCACAGTGTCAACACACAAAGACAAAGGACACCACAGTGACAACACACAAAGACAGAAGACACCACAGTGTCAACGAACAAAGACAAAAGACAAAACATTGTCAACACACAACGGCAAAAGACACCACAGTGCCAACACACAACGACAAAAGACACAACAGTAACAACACACAAAGACAAAAGACACAACAGTGACAACACACAAAGACAAAAGACAAAACCACAGTGTCAACACACAAAGACAAAAGACAAAACCACAGTGTCAACACACAAAGACAAAAGACACCACATTGTCAACTCACAACGACAAAAGTCACCACAGTGACAACACACAAAGACAAAAGACGAGACCACAGTATCAACACACAAAGACAAAAGACAACACATTGTCGACACACAAAGACAAAAAACAACACAGTGACAACACACAACGACAAAAGACACCACCTTGTCAACACACAAGGACAAAAGACACCACAGTGACAACACACAAAGACAAAAGACACCACAGTGTCAAAACACAAAGACAAAAGACATCACAGTGTCAACACACAACGGCAAAAGACACAACAGTGTCAACACACAACGATAAAAGACACCAGTGTCAAAACACAAAGACAAAAGACATCACAGTGTCAACACACAACGACAAAAGACACCACTGTGACAACACACAAAGACAAAAGACACCACAGTGACAACACACAAAGACAAAATATGCACATTTTCAAACAACATATACAACATCGTACGATAGTGATATTCAAAGGACAAAATCAACGTGAAAAAAAGACAATAAAGGGGACTTAGGATACATCTTAAACAAAATAAAAAGCAAACAATCCAGGAAGATAAAAGTGTTTTATTTCAAAGTATAACGTGACACGTTATCACGTCAGATCTGTTACTTTCAACGTGTGTAGATATGTAGGAGTAAACTCAATTAGTGGAACGGTAAAATGGCATCGACATACCAGGCAAAACCCCAGAAACCAAAGTTAAAACATTGACTCAGGACAAACTAAAAAAGGAACAAGGCAAAAACGTCATATCGTCAACGAAGTTTCAGGACAAGATAAGAAACTGAAGTAAAAACATGTTATTGCGTCAACATTGACTCAGGACAAAATCAGAAACCAATGTAAAAACATTTCATAGCGTCAACAAAGTCTCTGACAAAATCAGAAAGCAAAGTTAAATATTATAGCATAACACATCAAAGCAAAAAGGAAAACATCATAAACTGCGGAGCCGAAACCGGATAATCGGTAAGGGTATGCCTTTCCTACCCCACATGTGGTACCCGTCTTTATGTCAAAATCACACGACCGGTATGTTAACACGACGTCCGCTATTGGCCATCGTATTAATAAGCAATCATAACAAAGCGAAACGCGTCAGACATATGGCCATATGTTTTGTAAATTTAAAAAAAGCAACACGTGTTTGTCATTGGTTAAAGTCGTAGATCTCCTGAGTGTAATATGCTCGGGGGTTGGATATTATGTATATTATGTGTGTTTAAATAAATGATGGTTCTGTCATTCTGTAACAGGTGTGGCTATCGGAAAACTAACAACTTGAATATTAATGTTTTGTGGTGAATATATATAGCAGGTCTTTTTAAAGTTTCACGCGTGTATTTCACAACAAACCTAAGGGTGATCCCAATAGTTATCGTGCCATTTCCTTACTTTACATTATTTTAAAAGTGTTTGAAAAATTACTACTTGTGCGACTGGATTCAACAAATCTCTTTCAGATTAATCCGTTACAAAACGGTTTTCAAAAGAACGTCAGTAGTACGATGACCTTACTTAGCCCACGAGTCTGTTTCGTATGCTTGTGACAATAACAGTAAATTGTGTGTTTGCTTCCTAGATGCTGCCAAAGCATTTGACAGCGTATGGCATAATGGCCTATTTTTTCAAACTCGCCAGCATCGGCTTTAAATCAAAGTATATTCATATTATTGCTTCTTTATATGAAAATATGTTTAGTGCTGTTTTGCACCAAGACTTCGTTTCTGATTGGTTCAAAGTCTGCCAAGGTACGCGTCGAGGAAGCATTATCTCCCCTTGGTTATATACACTTTTTATTAATGATTTGTTAAATGATTTGTGCGCTGCAAAGTATTCATTTCTTATTCAAGACGTTAATGAAACTTGTCCAACACAAGCTGACGATATTACGTTGTTATCGCTTTGTAAACGTGGCCTGGACAATCTCATGGATACCGGCTACACTTACAGCTGTAAATGGAGATTCAAATACAACGCGTCTAAGTATGTTGTGATTGTCTTTGATGAAGGTAAAAATGCTTTCTCAAAGACGATTCGGAGCTGGTCTCTCGGCAATGAAGTTGTTTCAGAGGATGTTGGGACAAAACATAAAACTTCTTAAACAAATTCAAACCTGGCTGTCCAGACATCAATGAGATTGTTAACAAGCTACGTAGTCAATGTTTTGCCCTACTCCATTGTAACCTTTTTGGTACTGGGATCAATCCAATGACACGTGCAAAGTTATATAAGTCTATTGTTTTGCCTAGAAGCCTCTTTGGCTGTGAACTTTGGTTTTCTCTAACAGAAACTGATTTGGCTCGTATTGAAACTACATCACTTATGTGCAAAGCTCATTCAAAGTTTTCCCCGTCGCACACGATTAGATATCGCTCTCAGTATGTTGGGCCTTACCTCAATACACCTCGAGGTTGAATTAGTCAAACTTCGCTTTTTTTTGCTGCTTTATGTAGACTAGATGCACGATTTACTGTAAAGAGAATTTTTATGTTTCGTCTTTTTCACACATATTTTGGATGTTTTCAAGGTGAAAAAGGTTTCGTTTCAGATGTTTGGAAAATCTTTCATAAATATGAATTACATGATGTATTGTTGGCCTTCTTACAAAAAGGATTGTTTCCTCCTAAACAATCATGAAAACGTCTAACGAAGGGTGTTCTAATTCGTAATTACACTTAAGAGTGGAGGCAGCGCCTCCTTCTCAGCAGAGACTTTTCTAGATTTATGTATCTGCAATATGATATCTGTCCTTCGACTATTTGGTTTTTATCTAAACGTTTTCCCTACTTTTGTAGAACATGCGCTAATATTGCAAAGCTCTGGATGTGCACAATGCAATGTAGCCGATGCAGTTGCACATTGTATCTTGGACTGCCCTGGCGAAGAAGTGTTAGCTTTACGCGATAACATCTTCTCCAAAATTGTCAACGACTACCCTGTTCATGCTTACTTTGCACTGGACCAGGCGAGTCGGGATATTCAAATAGCAACGTTTCTTGGCTCTCCTCTTGATCTTTTACGAGATCTTTTTGGAGAAGACGACGATCTTTTCTTGTCTTTTGTACGAGACTGTTGCATTTTTGCAGAGGAAGTTTCTGCTCTTACTGTACCTTCCAATAATACATGTGTTCCTGTAAATAACCCTTTTGTATTATACTGGTTGAAGGCTATATATGCAATCGTTAAATGTAAGTTTGCATCATTCAATCAGCTTATTGTTTCAGTCATTATACTTTATTTTGTAACTGTATTAGTTTTCTTATATCTATTGTTTATTTAAAATATGTATTTCATATAACTCTATGTATGGAGGAATAATGATATGAATGAATTCTGTAACAGGTGTGGCTATCGGAAAACTAACAACTCGAATGTTAATGTTTTGTGGTGAATATATATTTCAGGTCTTTTTAACTCACGGATCTGAAACCTTTTTAAAGTTTCACGCGTGTATTTCAGACTTCAGAAAAGTCATGGTAGTATTTGCCTTACTAATCATACTATTGCCAGTACAATAATATATAATGTTACAATAATATACAATAATATATAATATTACAATAATATATAACATTATAATGATATACAATAATATATAATGTTATAATGATATACAATAATATATAATGTTATAATAAAATACAATAATATATAATATTATACTAATATACAATAATATATAATGTTATAATAAAATACAATAGTATATAATATTATACTTATATACAATAGCATGTCCTCTGTAAAACGATCTGTATATTTAAATGTGTGTCACTGTCAAACATTTTGTACCGACTTAACTGAAGACCTGCTATCCTAATTCTAGGTAAAGATTTGACATTGACAGGATTCCCAGCTAACCCGTGCCTTACTTATCTGATAATTGCACAGTAAGATATAGCATTTTTTACTTTAACAAATTTTATTTAATAAGGATTAAGCGGTAGACAGAGAAACAGTTGTTGTCTTTGGGACTATTACGAAAGGCTATTGTTAGGCCGTGAGTCAGGTAGAGATTAGCATCCCTGACTGTTCCGTTAATCCGTCACCATATCTTTAGACCTACACGTACCTTTATGTCACGTGATGGACAATACATCGGCCCCCTGGAGCAGCCACCATTACAATATAGTAAACGTGTAATATTATATTGTGTAGGATATTTGTCAAACCTGTTGAACTAACGTGATGATATGGTCGACTCTGCCAACAAGGGATTAGATATTAACATTTTTAATTGTTCTAAACCCAATATTCGAAGCTTTTCAGCTACAAACAAACCTTAAAACAGCTCGAATTATTCAACCATAATATAATTCCGAAGGATGTTCCACCACTAACATCAAGCCCGACACGTAAATATTGTTATCTAAATCTTATATATAAAGCTACAAAGTATCAAAGGTCTCTTGCTATCCGACACGTAGATATAAAGCTTCGAAGGTCTCCTGCTATCCGACACGTAGATATAAAGCTAAAAAGTATCGAAGGTCTCCTGCTATCCGACACGTAGATATAAAGCTACAAAGTATCGAAAGTCTCCTGCTATCCGACACGTAGATATAAAGCTACAAAGTGGCGAAGGTCTCCTGCTATCCCACACGTAGATGGTGTTATCTAAATCCTATCTATGATATAAAGCTACAAAGTATCGAAGGGCTCCTGCTATCCGACATGTAGATAGTGTTATCTAAATCTTATCCATGATATAAAGCTACAGAGTATTGAAGGTCTCCTGCTATCCGACACGTTGATAGTGTTATCTTAATCTTATCTATGATATAAAGCTACAAAGTATCGAAGGTCTCCTGCTCTCCGACACGTAGATAGTGTTATCTAAATCTTATCTATGATATAAAGCTACATAGTATCGAAGGTCTCCTGCTATCCGACACGTAGATGGGGTTATCTAAATCTTATCTATGATATAAAGCTACATAGTATCGAAGGTCTCCTGCTATCCGACACGTAGATATAAAGCTAAAAAGTATCGAAGGTCTCCTGCTATCCGACACGTAGATGGTGTTATCTAAATCTTATCCATGATATAAAGCTACAGAGTATTGAAGGTCTCCTGCTATCCGACACGTAGATAGTGTTATCTTAATCTTATCTATGATATAAAGCTACAAAGTATCGAAGGTCTCCTGCTCTCCGACACGTAGATAGTGTTATCTAAATCTTATCCATGATATAAAGCTACAGAGTATTGAAGGTCTCCTGCTATCCGACACGTAGATATAAAGCTTCAAAGTATCGAAGGTCTCCTGCTATCCGACAGGTAGCTATAAAGCTACAAAGTATCGAAGGTCTCCAGCTATCCGACACGTAGATATAAAGCTACAAAGTATCGAAGATCTCCTGCTATCCGTCACGAAGATATAAAGCTACAAAGTATCGAAGGTCTCCAGCTATCCGACACGTAGATATAAAGCTACAAAGTATCGAAGATCTCCTGCTATCCGTCACGTAGATATAAAGCTACAAAGTATCGAAGGTCTCCTGCTCTCCGACACGTAGATAGTGTTATCTAAATCTTATCCATGGTATAAAGCTACAAAGTATCGAGGGTCTCCTGCTATCCGATACGTAGATAGTGTTATCAAAATCTTATCCATGATATAAAGCTACAAAGTATCGAAGGTCTCCTGCTATCCGACACGTAGATAGTGTTATCTAAATCTTATCTATGAAATAAAGCTACAAAGTATCGAAGGTCTCCTGCTATCCGTCACGTAGATAGTGTTATCTAAATCTAATCTATGATTTAAAGCTACACAGTATCGAAGGTCTCCTGCTATCCGTCACGTAGATAGTGTTATCTTAATATTATCCATGATATAAAGCTACAAAGTATCGAAGGTCTTCTGCTATCCGTCACGTAGATATAAAGCTACAAAGTATCGAAGGTCTCCTGCTATCCGACACGTAGATATAAAGCTTCAAAGTATCGAAGGTCTCCTGCTATCCGACACGTAGATATAAAGCTACAAAGTATCGAAGGTCTCCTGCTATCCGACACGTAGATATAAAGCTACAAAGTATCGAAGGTCTCCTGCTATCCGACACGTAGATATAAAGCTACAAAGTATCGAAGGTCTCCTGCTATCCGACACGTAGATATAAAGCTACAAAGTATCGAAGGTCTCCTGCTATCCGACACGTAGATATAAAGCTACAAAGTATCGAAGGTCTCCTGCTATCCGACACGTAGATATAAAGCTACAAAGTATCGAAGGTCTCCTGCTATCCGACACGTAGATATAAAGCTACAAAGTATCGAAGGTCTCCTGCTATCCGACACGTAGATATAAAGCTACAAAGTATCGAAGGTCTCCTGCTATCCGACACGTAGATATAAAGCTACAAAGTATCGAAGGTCTCCTGCTATCCGACACGTAGATATAAAGCTACAAAGTATCGAAGGTCTCCTGCTATCCGACACGTAGATATAAAGCTACAAAGTATCGAAGGTCTCCTGCTATCCGACACGTAGATATAAAGCTACAAAGTATCGAAGGTCTCCTGCTATCCGACACGTAGATATAAAGCTACAAAGTATCGAAGGTCTCCTGCTATCCGACACGTAGATATAAAGCTACAAAGTATCGAAGGTCTCCTGCTATCCGACACGTAGATATAAAGCTACAAAGTATCGAAGGTCTCCTGCTATCCGACACGTAGATATAAAGCTACAAAGTATCGAAGGTCTCCTGCTATCCGACACGTAGATATAAAGCTACAAAGTATCGAAGGTCTCCTGCTATCCGACACGTAGATATAAAGCTACAAAGTATCGAAGGTCTCCTGCTATCCGACACGTAGATATAAAGCTACAAAGTATCGAAGGTCTCCTGCTATCCGACACGTAGATATAAAGCTACAAAGTATCGAAGGTCTCCTGCTATCCGACACGTAGATATAAAGCTACAAAGTATCGAAGGTCTCCTGCTATCCGACACGTAGATATAAAGCTTCATAGTATCGAAGGTCTCCTGCTATCCGACACGTAGATATAAAGCTACAAAGTATCGAAGGTCTCCAGCTATCCGACACGTAGATATAAAGCTACAAAGTATCGAAGGTCTCCTGCTATCCGACACGTAGATAGTGTTATCTAAATCTTATCTATGATATAAAGCTACAAAGTATCGAAGGTCTCCTGCTATCCGACACGTAGATAGTGTTATCTAAATCTTATCTATGATATAAAGCTACAAAGTATCGAAGGTCTCCTGCTATCCGACACGTAGATAGTGTTATCTAAATCTTATCTATGATATAAAGCTACAAAGTATCGAAGGTCTCCTGCTATCCGACACGTAGATAGTGTTATCTAAATCTTATCTATGATATAAAGCTACAAAGTATCGAAGGTCTCCTGCTATCCGACACGTAGATAGTGTTATCTAAATCTTATCTATGATATAAAGCTACAAAGTATCGAAGGTCTCCTGCTATCCGACACGTAGATAGTGTTATCTAAATCTTATCTATGATATAAAGCTACAAAGTATCGAAGGTCTCCTGCTATCCGACACGTAGATAGTGTTATCTAAATCTTATCTATGATATAAAGCTACAAAGTATCGAAGGTCTCCTGCTATCCGACACGTAGATAGTGTTATCTAAATCTTATCCATGATATAAAGCTACAAAGTATCGAAGGTCTCCCGCTATCCGACACGTAGATAGTGTTATCTAAATCTTATCTATGAAATAAAGCTACAAAGTATCGAAGGTCTCCTGCTATCCGTCACGTAGATAGTGGTATCTAAATATTATCTATGATATAAAGCTACAAAGTATCGAAGGTCTCCTGCTATCCGACACGTAAATAGTGTTATCTAAATCTTATCTATAATATTAAGCTACAAAGTATCGAAGGTCTCCTGCTATCCGTCACGTAGATATAAAGCTACAAAGTAGCGAACCTCTCCTGCTATCCGACACGTAGATATAAAGCTACAAAGTATCGAAGGTCTTCTGCTATCCGACACGTAGATAGTGATATCTAAATCTTATCTATGATATATAAAGCTACAAAGTATCGAACGTCTCCTGCTATCCGTCAAAATGCTAATTATAAAACTGTAATGGATGCTGTGGCAACATAACCAGAAATCAAAAGAACACCAAAGACAATATTTTATTTCTTTAAACCGATGTCTAAATTATACTCAACGTACTATCAACATATTAACTACATATGGTTGTACAAATAGAGGGATCTGTATGCACCAACTTACACTCTCTGCTTAGTAAAGACGAGGTTTCGTTGTGAAACTCATTCCGATTCGAACGAAGACATGCTTATCACAATTCTGTATTACAATCTTTCCTATGTGGAGTTTGAACAACTTCAAAGATCTGTATAACACCATACGTCATACCAAATAGAAAATAAACCAAACAAAGGCGAACGACGATAACTATATATGGTTGTGAATCTTTTTGACTGTTTTTGAAGAAATACGACAAAGATGAACTATACTGAGATGAAATCATGAGAATGATTGAATTTCTGGTCGACAATATCTCTGTTGAGTTCGGAGACAAGAAGTTTTAGCAGACTGTTGGAATTTACATCCGGACTAAGTGTGTCCTTCTCTTGGCTGACCTACTTTTGTTTCCTCACATAACTTATCGGGACGGGAAAGACTTTAAGTTCACTTTCAGATCGATCGCTGTTGTGTTTATTTTACGCAACAGCAGCCTTATTGACCACATCGATCGTCTATACCCTACTGAAATTAAAATCGATGATATTAAAAACTCTTCTACTATATCAAACGCTTACCTTGATCTTAACCTACAACATGACCACCTGGGACGGCTTACTACAAAGCTATATAATAAGCGTGTCGATTGCAATTTTCGTGTATCACACCTTTCCTTTCTTTATAATAAATATGTCTGCAACCCACCTAAGGTGTAAACATGTCGCAGATGACTTGATATTCACGGGTTTGCATGCTTTCCGGGATAGAGTTAAATGCCGACGGATCAACCTAAGCACAGTGTGTCCGGAGATGCAGGTTGGTAAGGATTATAGGCATTCTTTATGTTCGTTTTTATGTTCGTCTTTATGTTCAAGTTGGAAACCTTTTTTCTTCTTTTAACAGTATGTTTATTGACACTGTTTATCATATGCATGTCGTTTTAACAGCTCCGGTTCTCTCATAAACGTGAGTTATCTTGGAGTTGACGTAAATTTACATCTCGGGTATTGCTGATCAATAAAAAAAAACCCGCTTACCACCCTGGAGCACATGGTTTACTCATTTTGTTTTTGTAAGTTCCGAAGTGTCTCTATGCAAGTCTTTCCTCTGTTCATATTTTGACATACTTTTATCCATTTCGACTTCGAAGTCTGTTTTGTTTTCACCACGGTATTTTTTTATTGACGTTTTCTACCTAAAGCATTCGACATCTATCACAGAAATCGTAATAGTTTGGGCAATACTTAAATATCCAGCCAACTGCTACTTGTTAACACAGAAGTTGGGAGAAACAAGCAAGTTGCAAGTTACTGTGAAGGAAGGGAAAGTTCAAGATTTGGAAATCGAAATCATCACACTTATCAGGTAGTTATGTACATAAAGTAAGCCGTCCGTGTTGTCAATAACTAGTGAACAGTTATCTAGACTACACCAGCACCGTGGAACATAGTTTTGACTGTTCCCATGTCAGCCATAAAACAATTATATACTGTTGTTCCTCACGCTACTGAGCTGAGGATAAAATGGAGAACAACTGTCCGTTTCCGCTATAGTCTTGTAGGTTATAGGTTGATATGGGTATTAGGTCGATATATGTAGGATATCGAAATGACCATATGATTACCTCTAATCATATTACTACTTGATATGTTAAAACCACGCCAGGTTACCAGGTAAATGATACTTTTTGTAATAAGTAAAAAACAAAACAAACAAACAATATATTGTAAAAATGATTGTTATGTTAATGATCAAACGTAATGTACGTTTCACAAAATAAGTTGTCATGAATTTCCTGTTAATTATGATATAGTTATCACCCATTCAATTAAATAAATTCCTCCCAACTGCAAATTTTCGGAGATCGTTAGTCAGTGGACTGACTGAAAGTTCATTTGGGCATTCTGTTAAAACATATTTGTTGATGTAGAATCTGCGTTATAAATGAAATTTAATTTATTTTTATTGTTATGAGTAAGATAGTTCATATTATATGTGTTGAATATATTGGCACACTAGAAATTTAGAGAATGTCCACCTTGTTTGACGGAAAAGCTGAAAAGTTGACGGTCGTTAAAATGTCCTTCTCCGTCTATAGTTATCCATCCAGCGAAATAGATAAAACCATTCCATACCGTCAACACATGAATACACAATCAGTTCTCAAATACAACAACGGAGTCAATGTGACACAAAAACACAACTAAAGATATGAACCTCTACGAAAGAGGAAACTAGGGCCCGTATTCATGAAACCGTTCTCGTGCTCAAGAATTGATTCTTTACTCAAACCATCTTCCTTGTAACTATTTAAATCATGTGTCACAGTCAAAAGTGAAATGTAAATAATAAACGGAATTCTGCTTGAAGTTTCCCCGAAATTCTTCCAAAATATTCGCAAAAGATTATCTTTATTAATTCATTACCGGAACAAGACACTGGGCTTGAACACAGAATCTGTGTTTGAGCACAAACACATGAATACGGGCCCAGAAGATTGGGAATGGTCCCCGCAAGCAAAGTTGGACACCCAGCATGTCTGTCTGTCACATCCGAGTTAGCATTGAGGGCACTTGAATATATAAGTATTCGTAAACCTGATTATCACAATTGAATATAATTGTTTCTTCATAAATATCCGTTCATAATAATGTCTATATCACTTTTCAAATGATTGTCGATTGGTGAGGTGGTCATCCTCCAACATCTTCACCCACGCAGTTAGGCCGAAATGTTCACTCTATGAGTGAAAATGAGTGTCTACAGATAAAAACAAACGATTTCCAATGAATGATACAAAGAAACGCAAGGAGATGTGTACGGGTAAAATGATGACATATTTACGTTGATTTTTGATGAACGGTGTATAGTTACTGTTTATTATTTTCTTTAGTCACATGTCATTTTAGTTCCATTAACAATATCTATATTCCTCATTGTCGTATTGTAGGCTATTTTGTAACTAAATCCATCGGACAAAGTTGTATAATTAGTTATACTATCTTCATAGTGAATACCCAAACATCATCGGTCTCCTTTTTATGTCTAGCGTGTACTAGATGTGTAGTACAAAGTTATTGTAAACGATCTATGAATGCAGTAAATAACACAAACATTGAATATGATTGGTGTTGGTGTAATGTGTAAACATTGTAACTATAGTACAAAGTTATATGTACAAAGTTGTATGTAAACAATGTAACTATAGTATATAGTTGTATGTAAACAATGTAACTATAGTACAAAGTTGTATGTAAACAATGTAACTGTTGTACACTGTCGTATGAAAACCATGTAACTGTACATGTTGTAGAACGTTTTGTTATACATATGAACATAATATATGTATGATAAACCTACCAGTGTTAAGGCGGTGGAGATCACCTGGTATCTACCTCATCAAATTCTACTCGTTTCTCCTGATTAGGTATTTGCTTGTTAAGTTACCAACGTGATTTAATTTAAAATATTGCACATTCTATTTAATTTATCAATCAGTATACAAACCATCTTTAAAAATAAGGTCATACAAATTTTCGATAATATAAATTATCAACATGATATCAATTAAAAACAATATGTATCAATCATTACAACCATTCATCCATAAAATATCGTTCATCCTCTTCTCTAGACTGGCTCCCAGCCCGTAAGATTTTTTGAAGAATTTCGCTGTATTTTACTACTATCCTATCTCCCCCTAATTTAGAATATAGGCCCGGAGTCAAATTACAAACCTTATCCACATTTGACCAGTCTCTAGAATCAGACATCCAAGTGATCAACATTTTTAGCGTTAAAATTATTTTCTTAATTATTCCATATTCTAGAGACGGTTGCCAGTCTAATACTTCTCATATATTCAACCATTCAATCATCATTCACAGCAGATATTCAATTAATACTCCTATCGCACCCGAAAAGTAAACAAGACTTGGTCACGTGAGGAAGTAGGCTGAAAGAGTCACTAGAATATACAGCAATGTCGCTCTGGGGTGGAGTTTTGTACAGCCACCTGTAACATAAAACCAAAGTTAGTCACTAGGTGTCGCGCTGGGCTGGAGAATTGTACCGCCACCTGTAACATAAAACCATAGTTAGTCACTAGGTGCCGCGCTGGGCTGGAGAAGTGTACAGCCAACTGTAATATAAAACCAAAGTTAGTCACTAGGTGTCGCTCTGGGCAGGAGTATTGTACAGCCGCCTGTGATATAAAAACAAAGTTGGTCACTAGGTGTCGCTCTGGTCTAGAGTATTGTACCGCCACCTGTAATATAAAACCAAAGAAGATCACTAGGTGTCGCTCTGATCTGGAGTATTGTACAGCCAACTGTAATATAAAACCAAAGTTGGTCACTAGGTGTCGCTCTGGTCTGGATTATTGTACCGCCACCTGTAATATAAAACCAAAGCAGGTCACTAGGTGTCGCTCTGGTCTGGAGTATGATATAGACACCTGTAATATAAAACCAAAGTTGGTCACTAGGTGTCGCTCTAGTCTGGAGTATTGTACCGAGACCTGTAATATAAAACCAAAGTAAGGCACTAGGTGTCGCTCTGGTCTGGAGTTTTGTATAGCCACTTGTAACATAATGCCACAGTTAGTCACCTGGGCCCACTTTTATAAAACATCTCAAAGTTAAGGAAAATCTCAAGCAGTGTATTCTCTATGGGAAATCTTAGACTTGAGGAAATCTCAAGAGTTGAGATGTTTTATACAAGTCGGCCTAGGTGTCACTCAGGGCTGGATTATTGTATAGTAATCTGTAACATGATACTGGATAGTAACGGAATACAACTATCTTAATTATTTATTTAATCATTCAATAATGAGTTTTAAAATGTGTTTTAAAATAGTCACTAGGTGATTATTGTAGAATTTCACTAAATACTAAAAATATTATATATGAAATAAAACAAAATCTCGAATGATCGTTATGAATTAATAGTGAATATGATCATTTTAGTAGGCATGTGTGTAACAACACCACCTTAAATGAAACAACGAATGAGGGTCATGCCACAAAAATCACACACAAACAGAAACATGCAAATGGGCTGATATCTCGGAATGTTACAATACCCTGTGTACTGTCGGCAAGACAACTTCTCAGTGCGAAAATTGAGCCCGGTATATTTAGCTTTGTCAAATATTCAGCTAGTGTTCAATTAATAGAAAACAAGCTTTTACGCTTTCATATCCTGCGAGCCTTTTGCCGAATTGACATACAAGTCTGTGGAGTCTGACACATTGTAAGTGCACAAGGATATGATAATGCTCTTATTTTATGTTTTTCTTACCATTGATAGTGCCGTCATTGCGTTGTCCCTTATTTAAAGTTGAGTCTGATGTTGATGTACTCGCTAATTTAGGTGACTTCGATGTCAATGACGTCACTGATAACGATGGACGTGTCGATTTATCGAACGATGTATCAGTTACTGATTCGGTTCTGGAAGATGTGCGAGTTGTCTCCCTTTTTATGGTGGTGGGTTCAGCTACTGGATCTAATGCTAAAATAATGATAACAACCGAAGAAATGTAAATACTTTAATCTGTAATAAGTGATGATTTTACATTCGTAATATGCCTTTAAATCTGTGTATAAATGTATCTATAGAAGTTTCGAACAAGTATAATTGTCTTTTTTAAAGCAGGACGCATACTGAGATTACTAGGTTAGACACCACTTATGAGGTAGGGGACATTTTAGCCCTTTATGTCAGAAGAATCAGCTGTTTCGCCTATTATCTAGACGTGACATATTCCGTCCCTAATTGGTTAGTCGTGTCACATGACGTCATATCGTGCAGTCCTGATATACCATTAGATGACGTCGTAATTCGTGTATTAACAAACAAACATTTGGTGTTAACAGCTTCTGGAGAGAAGACACATCACGTAGTTTGTATGTATATACACGTACGATATAATTACAGTTTGTTTATGGAATAACAAACTTACGTCTCATTTCTACTTTATTTATTACAAATACAAAAGCTTTTTCATCACATATAGCCCAATAAATAATTTACCATAGCACGCGACAGATATGCGTTAATGAACGATAACATAACACCATTATGACAAAGTGAAATACCTTGATGATATTTACTGCAAAAAGTGTCGTACAGAATTTCGATGTTTGAAAAATCGTTTGGTTACAGGTAGTTGAAGGTGCAAGGTGTTATATTAATACAAACTATATGTGTTGGTACATTGAAGACACATTCAAGTTACAATGCAATCACCTTTAACTGATGTTGTATCTTTCCCATCCACCGCCATTGATACCCGTGCAGTAACACGCAGAGGTATATTCGTGGTGTGCTTCTGTCTGTCAACAGACTCCGGGTTGATAGATACCGGCTCTGGGTCAGTTTTGTCTGATCGGGAGGGGAACTGTTCTCTGGTTTGTGTTGCTATTTCGTGTAACAAATCCGTGTCTGTCGGGATAAACGAGGCGGTTGTAAATTCATCCCCTGTCGTTCCACTTTCTTCTGTACTGAACGGTCGCCTTGGTGACAGAACAGTTGTCACTTCTTGTTGCTCTGCGACCCTGTTACTACTCGTAACCATAACAGCGTCATCTTCGTTGCCACCATTAGTTGATGATATCTTGGTTACGCCTATGGTAGACATGCGGCTTGAATTAGTAGAATCGTCGGAAATGACAAAATCTGTGTTTGCGAGAGGGTCCATTTTTATCCCTATCCTCTTTTTGACAGTGACTATGGTAACATCTATAGCAGTAACAATATCAGTTAAACTAGAGCGCCCTCTATCGCGGGAGGTACTGTTCGTTTGGGTAGATGTAGGTAGTACGGAGGTGTCTTCTGTTCTATCCGTCGGGTCGAGTAGCTGTGTAACTATTTCAACCGTCGGTTCGAGTGGCTGTGTAACTATTTCAACCGTCGGTTCGAGTGGCTGTGTGACTATTTCAGTAGTATCCGTCGGGTCGAGATGCTGTGTGACTATTTTAGTAGTATCCGACGGGACGAGTGACTTTGTGACTATTTCAGTAGTATCCGCCGGGTCGAGTACATCCGGCTGTGTGGTGTACGATGTCTTCACTGTAATGCTGACTGGAAACGTAATTTGGCCAGTCGATATATTGTAAATGACGGTGACGTTTGATTTTGTTTACAGTATATAAAACAAACTACCATGCTTTTGTATATATACTTGCAAAAATACTGATTAGCGCCATCATGCTAATAGGAGCAAAGCGAACAAATTAAATTGGAACACAATACTACCATTTTTTTTGGAGGATTTATAGTGCAAGCTACAATATTGAAAAAAGGGGCAGATATGTAAATCATGAATATGAATTAAGATACATTATAATATTTTTGAAAATACAATAAAAAAATACTTTTGCCAAATATAAACCGCGTGAATGTTATCGTCAGAGTTAAGTATGTGGTACACACTTGTGGGATGTCAAGTACTCGGTAACCTTGTAAGTATGTATACTATGTAACTACATTGACTTCACGCCTATCACACATTCTTTACACGCGTGTTACAGTGGTGAGGAGAGACATTACCAGCAACGTATCAAAATCATACAGGACCCACTTGTGTGTGTGTGTGTATGACACCAGGTAACATGGAGGTCACGCAAAGTCTTGTTTTTTTCTGTTCTACACTGCGATATCGTTGAGAGTTGTAAATTGTAAAAATGACCATTTCCTTAAGAGGTGTACACTGTAAAAATGACAATGTCTTTAAAAGTTGTACACTGTATTTATGAAATATTTAATGAGAATTTACTGCATTATCTTTTTCAATGCATAACCGACATTAAAAAGAAGCCATTGAAAACGATTATTTTGTATATATTAAACCCATAGTGTTAAGTTGGTTTGGTTTGGTTTAGTATTGTTTAACGTTTATCAACAGCTATGGTCATTTAAGGACAGCCTCCCCTGTGTGCAAGATGCATGCGTGTAGTGTATGCGTGTGTTTTGGGGGGGGNTATACTGACAACGGGCGAACCAATCGTCCCACCCCTAAATTGCTGAGCGTTAAGCATGAGTAGAAACTACCATTTTTACAGACTCTAGTATGTCTCGGCCAGGGGACAGAGCCCAAAGCCTTCCTCACAGGGGCGAACGCTCAACGACAATGTAGAGGCCAAAAATGAGGCATTGTCAAGGGAGACATTAGGAAGAAGAAAGTTGTTTTAGTGATAAGTAATCAGATTGTAAGTATTTCCAAATATTTGCGGAATAACTTAACGTCATAAAAGTTTTCTTCTGTTATGATCTCACGTTATGCGAGGCGCGATGTGAAAGATCAAAATGATAAAAAAGATATACATATGCAGAGGAAATGTAAATATACATGTACATGCACCATGTAGCCGCCATGCAGAAACTCACAGTCCATCCACTTCTCAATCGATCATAGAGCGAGAGTCTCGGTGAGATATGCTGTAACATGCCTTTCTCGTCTAAGTTCGATACATTTACATAATACAGGTTTACTCACTGGAAGGTGCTGGTGACCTCACTGATGACGTCATCTTTATATTTTGTGTTGTTACTATAGTTGTCGTTTCTGCAGTGTCTGTTGTTAGCGGAACTGTTACATCTATACCAGTAAGACTTTCCTCGTAAAAGGGTACCATTTTGAGAGCGTCGGAACACGTGGCCTTTTTTGAAATGCATTCTTTCAAAGTATCAGTGCCTCTGGAAATGAAACGATAATGAAAAACAAAATTTATAGCAACAATTGAAAACAATTGATATCATTGTTTTTGAGACAACGACGTTTCGGTACAATTTTATAACAGAGATGCTTATGTAAGCATAAAAATAGCAAAACATTGTATTGTATGTGTGGAGTAAGTTTTTGCAGACAGAAGGATTTGTTTTTAAAATAAGTTTTGTAAATAAAAGGATGTTGTGCAGGCAGGATGCTATTGTATATGTGAAATTTTGTGCGGACAGAAAATTATTGCATATGTTGAAAATTTTGTGCGGGCAGACAATTATTGTATATGTTGAAAATGTTGTGCGGGCAGAAAATTATTGTATATGTTGAAAATGTTGTGCGGGCAGAAAATTATTGCATATGTTGAAAATGTTGTGCAGGCAGAAAATTATTGTATATATTGAAAATGTTGTGCGGGCAGAATATTTTTGTATATGTTGAAAATGTTGTGCGGGCAGAAAACTATTGTATATGTTGAAAATGTTGTGCGGGCAGAAGGCTTTTACATACATGGAATAAGTTTTGTAGACAGAAGATTATCATATACCTGGTATTGACAAAAGGCTATTGTAAGTCCGGATTAAACGGTATACTATTCAGACAAGTGTAGACAGATAGGTTGTTTTTGAGAAAATCATGTTCATTAACAAACAATATAAGTAACCTGAAGGTAACCAATAAAGTTGTTACCTTTCTGAATAGTCCCTGGTCTCGTTCCATGTACGTAGACAGGAAGTCACAGCCGTTACCGACTCGTCTATGTCGGAACAACCTTTGGCTGCGTTGAGGAAAAATAATATACAATGTTTTATTGAAATATCCGTATAAATATCCTCGATGACAATCTTACCTACAACGCAGGTATAAATGCAGTGGAAAAGGAATTCTTCGTGAATCTATTATTTTGTTATATATTAACTTTCTTATAATGATGTTAGTTATGAATGTCCTTTCAAAGATAATTTTAATCTGTTCTTGAACGAATAGTATATTGCTTCCTTACTGTGACTGATCCTTATTTAACTGTTTTAATAACTTTTCCTGTCTTCGTTTTTTCATCTCATTCTGATGTAATTGATCCTAAAGCTAGATAATCATCCATGGCTTATTCAAATGATAGTTATACAGTTGTCCGTTTCTCCAAATCGTGTCTAGGATGAGTTAATTAAGCAAAAGAGTTTGAACGCCAAATTCAGATAGTGTCATATAGGACGGCAATACTTAGGAAAAATGATATATAGCTCATTAATAGAGCCACAGATGGGTATATACATAGAACCAACAAGAACACTGCATAAATCTCTAAGACCTTTTTCTTTTTTCTTTCTTTCTTTCAAAATGCTGAAAAAACCGGTTGTGAAAATATCAATATTTTAAAGAGTAAATAAACACATAATGAAACGGGGATATAGCGCTTCTCGAGATACTTTTGACGACACTGGAAACAAACAACTGTAAAGTCGCCATCCAGACCTTTATTTCTTACTGCAGAATAAGAGTGTCTGACTGTAGAACATGATCACCGCGTCTTAGACCGTAGGTGACCTACACAATGATTTGTAAGGGGACAAAATGGTGGGTTCTGTAACGTCTGTTGAGAGTAACGCTCATCCTTCCAGGACACCGGCTCCGTTTTTTCATTATGTACCGCGTCCGTTCTTTTTTATAATGTATTTCCTTTTGAAGTTTCTGCTCGATCCTTGTAGTCTAGTATCGTTTTATGTTGACTCCGACATCCTTGGTATCGTTTATAATCTATGATATAGTTTATTCTATTAGTATTTTTGGTTTGCATATTTACATGGCATAGATAAGATATGTTCAGTTGTCTCCCTTTGCAGAACGAAAACCTGTATTTTTTATCTACATCCAGAATATCTTTGACCTTTCTTCTCGTTCCGGAAAATTATTTTAAACACCTACCTGTCATGCAGACACCGTCACCAAATTTTCGCGCGTCCTGGTCGTACACTGTGTCCAGGATAAAGGCTCTCGTCTCGTCACCAAATGAACACGTGATGTTTATTAGACTGGAATCAAGACACTCCATACTCTCTATGTAAGACCTGAAAGTAGCAAAACATGTATAAAGAGAATTATTCTCTATAATTGGTGATGATAACGAAGCTGCATGTTATGGATGATTATCATGTTATAGATGATTATCATGTTATAGATGATTATAGTGTTATAGATGATTATCATGTTATAGGTGATTATCATGTTATAGGTTATTATCATGTTATAGATGATTATCATGTTATAGGTTATTATCATGTTATAGATGATTATCATGTTATAGGTGATTATCATGTTAAAGATGATTATCGTGTTATAGATGATTATCATTTTATAGATGATTATCATGTTATAGATGACTATCGTGTTATAGATGATTATCGTGTTAAAGGTGATTATCGTGTTATAGATTATTATCATGTTATAGATGATTATCATGTGATAGATGATTATCATGTTATAGATGATTATAGTGTTATAGATGATTATCATGTTATAGATGTTTATCGTGTTATAGATGATTATCGTGTTTTAGATGATTATCGTGTTATAGATGATTTTTGTGTTATAGGTGATTATCGTGTTATAGATAATCATCGTGTTATAGGGGATTATCGTGTTATAGATGATTATCATTTTATAGATGATTATCATGTTATAGATGTTTATCGTGTTATAGATGATTATCATGTGATAGATGATTATCATGTTATAGATGATTGTCATGTTATAGATGATTATCGTGTTATAGAGGATTATCATGTTATAGATGATTATCATGTGATAGATGATTATCATGTTATAGATGATTGTCATGTTATAGATGATTATCGTGTTATAGATGTTTATCGTGTTATAGATGATTATCGTGTTAAAGGTGATTATCGTGTTATAGATTATTATCATGTTATAGATGATTATCATGGTATAGATGATTATCGTGTTATAGATGATTTTTGTGTTATAGGTGATTATCGTGTTATAGGTGGTTATCGTGTTATAGATGATTATCGTGTTATTTGTGATTATCGTGTTATAGATTATTATCATGTTATAGATGATTATCATGGTATAGATGATTATCGTGTTATAGATGATTTTTGTGTTATAGGTGATTATCGTGTTATAGGTGATTATCTTGTTATAGGTGATTATCGTGTTATAGATTATTATCATGTTATAGATGATTATCATGTGATAGATGATTATCGTGTTATAGATGATTCTCATGTTACAGATGATTATCATGTTATTGATGATTATCGTGTTATAGATGATTATCGTGTTTTAGATGATTATCGTGTTATAGATGATTATCAAGTTATAGGTGATTATCGTGTTATAGATAATCATCGTGTTATAGGGGATTATCGTGTTATAGATTATTATCATGTTATAGATGATTATCATGTGATAGATGATTATCGTGTTATAGATGATTATCGTGTTTTAGATGATTATCGTGTTATAGATGATTCTCGTGTTATAGGTGATTATCGTGTTATGGGTGATTATCGTGTTATAGATGATTATCATGTTATGGATGATTATCATGTTATAGATGATTATAGTGTTATAGATGATTATCATGTTATAGGTTATTATCATGTTATAGATGATTATCATGGTATAGATGATTATCGTGTTATAGATGATTTTTGTGTTATAGGTGATTATCGTGTTATAGGTGATTATCGTGTTATAGATGATTATCGTGTTTTAGATGATTATCGTGTTATAGATGATCATCCCGATAACAAACATGAAGTATAGGCTTTGATTTATGATAACAAAGACGCGAGGTATAAATGGTAATCCACGGTTATGCAGACCTGTTCATAATTTGGTATCCATGGTAACGATGACACGTGTTAAAGATAATTATCACCGAAAAGAAACACACGTGCCGGTGGGGAATTTTTTTTATTCGTGATAACAAAAACGCAGTGTATACTTTTGTATATGTTGTTATCCAAGAAAACGAAGACGCGTATTATAGACATCTGTCCATGGTAAGGAAGACACGTGGTATAGACAGCTGTCCATGGTAAGGAAGACACGTGATATAGATAGCTGTCCATGTAAAGGAAGACACGTGGTATAGACAGCTGTCGTTGGTAAAGAAGACACGTAGTATAGACATCTGTCCATGGTAAGGAAGACACGTGGTATAGACAGCTGTTCATGGTAAGGAAGACATGTGGTATAGACAGCTGTCCATGGTAATGAAGACACGTGGTATAGACAACTGTTCATGGTAAGGAAGACACGTGGTATAGACAGCTGTCCATGGTAAGGACAACGCGTGGTATAGACAGATGTCCATGGTAAGAAAGACACGTGGTATAGACAGTTGTCCATGTTAAGGAAGATACCTGGTATAGACAGTTGTCCGTGGTAAGGAAAATGCGTGGTATATACAGCCGTTCATGGTAATGAAGACACGTGGTATAGACAGCTGTCCATGGTAATGAAGACACGTGGTATAGACAGCTGTCTGTGGTAAGGAAGACACGTGGTATAGACAGCTTTGCATGTCAAGAAAGACACCTGGTATAGACATCTGTTCATGGTAAGGAAGACACGTGGTATAGACAGATGTCCATGGTAAGGACAACGCGTGGTATAGACAGATGTCCATGGTAAGGAAGACACCTGGTATAGACAGATGTCCATGGTAATGAAGACACGTGGTATAGGCAGCTGTCTGTGGGAAGGAAGACACGTGGTATAGACAGCTTTGAATGTCAAGAAAGACACCTGGTATAGACATCTGTTCATGGTAAGCAAGACACGTGGTATAGACAGATGTCCATGGTAAGGAAGACACCTGGTATAGACAGATGTCCATGGTAAGGAAGACACGTAGTATAGACAGCTGTCCATGGTAAGGAAAACACGTGGTATAGACAGCTTTCCATGGTAAGAAAGACACCTGGTATAGACATCTGTCCATGGTAAGGAAGACATGTGGTATAGACAGCTGTCCATGGTAAGGAAAACACGTGGTATAGACAGCTCTCCATAGTAAGGAAGACACGTGGTATAGACAGCTGTCCATGGTAAGGACAACGCGTGGTATAGACAGCTGTCCATGGTAAGGAAGACACCTGGTATAGACAGATGTCCATGGTAATGAAGACACGTGGTATAGACAGCTTTCCTTGGTAAGGAAGACACGTGGTATAGACAGCTCTCCATAGTAAGGAAGACACGTGGTATAGACAGCTCTCCATGGTAAGGACAACGCGTGGTATAGACAGCTGTCCATGGTAAGGACAACGCGTGGTATAGGCAGATGTCCATGGTAATGAAGACACGTGATATAGACAGCTTTCCATGGTAAGGAAGACATGCGGTATAGACAGCTGTTCATGGTAAGGAAGACACGTGGTATATACAGCTGTCCATGGTAAGGAAGACACCTGATATAGACAGATGTCCATGTTAAGGAAAATACTTGGTATAGACAGTTGTCCGTGGTAAGAAAGACGCGTGGTATATACAGCCGTCCATGGTAGTGAAGACACGTGGTATAGAGAGATGTCCATGGTAATGAAGACACGTGGTATAGACAGCTTTCCATGGTAAGAAAGACACCTGGTATAGACATCTGTCCATGGTAAGGAAGACACGTGGTATATACAGCTGTCCATGGTAAGGAAGACACCTGATATAGACAGATGTCCATGTTAAGGAAGATACTTGGTATAGACAGTTGTCCGTGGTAAGAAAGACGCGTGGTATATACAGCCGTCCATGGTAGTGAAGACACGTGGTATAGAGAGATGTCCATGGTAATGAAGACACGTGGTATAGACAGCTTTCCATGGTAAGAAAGACACCTGGTATAGACATCTGTCCATGGTAAGGAAGACACGTGGTATATACAGCTGTCCATGGTAAGGAAGACACCTGATATAGACAGATGTCCATGTTAAGGAAGATACTTGGTATAGACAGTTGTCCGTGGTAAGAAAGACGCGTGGTATATACAGCCGTCCATGGTAATGAAGACACGTGGTATAGACAGCTGTCCATAGTAATGAAGACACGTGATATAGACAGCTTTCCATGGTAAGAAAGACACCTGGTATAGACATCTGTCCATGGTAAGGAAGACATGTGGTATAGACAGCTGTCCATGGTAAGGAAAACACGTGGTATAGACAGCTCTCCATAGTAAGGAAGACACGTGGTATAAACAGCTGTCCATGGTAGGGAAGACACCTGATATAGACAGATGTCCATGTTAAGGAAGACACCTTGTATAGACAGCTGCCCATGGTAAGGAAGACGCGGGGTATAGACAGCCGTCCATGGTAATGAAGACACGTGATATAGACAGTTGTGCGTGGTAAGAAGACACGTGGTATAGACAGCTGTCCATGGTAATGAAGACACGTGGTATAGACAGCCGTCCATGGTAAGGAAGACATGTGGTATAGACAGCTGACCATGGTAATGAAGACACGTGATATAGACAGCTGTCCATGGTAATGAAGACACGTGGTATAGACAGCTGTCCATGGTAATGAAGACACGTGGTATAGACAGCCGTCCATAGTATGGAAGACATGTGGTATAGACAGATGTCCATGGTAAGGAAGACACGTGATATAGACAGCTGTCCATGGTAAGGAAGACACGTGGTATAGACAGCCGTTCATGGTAAGGAAGACACTCGGTATAGACAGATGTCCATGGTAAGGAAGGCACGTGGTATAGACAGCTGTCCATGGTAAGGAAGACGCTCGGTATAGACAGATGTCCATGGTAAGGAAGACACCTGATATAGACAGCTGTCCATAGTAAGGAAGACATGTGGTATAGACAGCTGTCCATGGTAAGGAAGACACTCGGTATAGACAGATGTCCATGGTAAGGAAGACACGTGGTATAGACAGCTGTCCATGGTAAGGAAGACATGTGGTATAGACAGCCGTCCATAGTAAGGAAGACATGTGGTATAGACAGCTGTTCATGGTAAGGAAGACACCTGGTATAGACAGATGTCCATGGTAAGGAAGACACCTGATATAGACAGCTGTCCATAGTAAGGAAGACATGTGGTATAGACAGCTGTCCATGGTAAGGAAGACACCTGGTATAGACAGCTGTCCATGGTAAGGAAGACACCTGGTATAGACAGCTGTCCATGGTAATGAAGACACGTGATATAGACAGCTCTCCATAGTAAGGAAGACATGTGGTATAGACAGCTGTTCATGGTAAGGAAGACACCTGGTATAGACAGATGTCCATGGTAAGGAAGACACCTGATATAGACAGCTGTCCATGGTAATGAAGACACGTGATATAGACAGCTGTCCATAGTAAGGAAGACACGTGGTATAGACAGCTGTCCATGGTAAGGACAAAGCGTGGTATAGACAGCTCTCCATAGTAAGGACGACACGTGGTATAGACATCTGTCCATGGTAAGGAAGACATGTGGTATAGACAGCTTTCCATGGTAAGAAAGACACGTTGTAGAGATTGTTATCCATGATAACGAAGACAACAGCAGGTTTTACTTACCTGCAGTATGCGTTTTTGTCCGTGCTTAAATCCACATACGCCACATCTTTCTCACAATTTATCATAGGACCGAATATAGGGCAAGCTGGAATAGAAATAAATAACGTTTAACTGTATATATGTTTGATAAAGAAACGATAGGTTATTATAGATGTGTAGATAAATACACTTACGCCATGAATTATCAGTCTTAATACTTGATACATTTAAGCATCCAAAAACGGTCTTATTATTTGAAAGACTAAATAAACGTGTGATTCTCAATATCATCTTATATCTGTTTTGCTAGTCTTGTTTGATTAATACAGGTACGAGTATGTGTCTCGGTGACGTAGGCCTAAACTGTACTAAACGAGTATATTTCAGTAACGTAGACCTTACCCGTTATACAGTGTTCCTTTAATATATACTGTTTCACAGACCCTGGTACAGGTTTTTGCTCTGTGACGTAAGTGTGTGTCCCTGTGACGTTAATATGTGTCTCTGTGACGTAGGCTCTACATGTATTATTTTAATGCTTTATATTGTAATTCAGACCCTGGCCTATGTGACGTATACATGACTTGTACCACAGGACTCCTTTATCCTATAATACAGAATCTGTTACAGGTATATAATTATGTCTCTGTGACGTACGTATATTGTATGTGTCGTAAGTGTATAGTTTGTGTCGTCAGTTTATAGTCTGTGACATAAGTATGAGTCTTTGTGATGTATACTTTACCTGTAATATAGGAATCCTTTATATTGTAATACAGAACCTGTTACAGGTATACATGTCTCTGTGACGTAAGTATATTGTATGTGACGTAAGTATACAGTCTGTGACGTAAGTATATAGTCTGTGAGGTAGGTATGTCTTTATGTGACGTATACTTTACCTTTACCACAGGACTCCTTTATCCTATTATACAGAATCTGTTACAGGTATATATTTCTCTGTGACGTAAGTATACAGTCTGTGACCTAAGTATATAGTTTGTGACGTAGCTATGTATCTATGAGGTGTATACTTTACCTGTACCACAGGACTCCTTAATATTGCTATACAGAACTAAGTACGGGATCGTGTCTTTAAAAGTTAGTTGACAGTCTTTTTTGGCCTTTTCGTGACACGCCGGTAAGGTTTGGGTAAGATTGCTACAATTACAGAAATTAATTTAATTAGTTAACAAAAATCGTGCTCTACCATACCATGTGAACTTTTGATAGATGTACAGATGTAATAACATGTTACGTGACACAAGAAACTTATTTGAAGTCGCATACATATTAACATTGAACATTAACTCTTTAGAGCTATTATTGCGATATATAGATAACCCATTGTGCCACGTGAGAAGATTGATATATGTGGTAAGTGTTAGAACAGGTGTTAATACCATAATGAAGTCATGTTATCATCAACGCCTTGAAATGGAAGTTATACTTCAATGTCTTGAAATAGCTAACTCTAGCAATCATGTCCAAAGTCTATGTGTTATCAGTTGAAAAGCCTCGTGAAACAAGTTTACAGACATTTCGTCGATGTTACTGATAATCAGAGAAATATCTATTGTACATTGTTATACGTGGGTAATGCTTCCTTACATGCATGTGCTGATCATCTGTCTGGTTCCAACACGAAAACTGATGGTCTCATTCGTCGCTCTAAGTTCGTCCGTACACGCCGCCATCTCCTGACAGTCACGGCTGACGGAGTAAACACACACCAGGGACACAAGCACTGTTGACAGGTAAATGTAATAATTAGATTAAAAATATACTCACTAGAACATTGTTATGGTTTGTTGTTTCGACAAAAAGATAGACATTAGAACTGATATTTGTGTACACCTCATTGAATCGTCTATTGTTTCAGCGGTGAAATTGTTTCCGAAAACAGTAACTGTTCCGGAAATAAAGGTTTCCCCTGATATCGAGGTGGTGCCCAACCTGGTCGAATCCAAGGGAGAAGAAGCTTAATGACACTGTGAACTCAAATCACAGCAGACACTGAAATATCCTAGTTGGAATTTAACCAAAAACAATGCCAACGTCATAATGACGATGACCGCAAAATGTCTTCAGTAACATCATGTGTGCAAGTGGTTTCTTGGTCAACAGGACACATTTAAACAAGAAATCGCGTACTGAGAACAGGCTCCATGAAGATACATTAACTATGACACAAAGAACTCTTGGTGAGAGAGCGAAGGTGTCACAAGAGAGTTCGAGGAAAGGCAAGATAACGAGCCTAACAAAGCCACATTGGCCATGATGATTAGTAGTAAGGTGACCATTATTGTCATACTGTAGGTAAATATCATATAGTCTCGTAGTGAGGTGTCAATTAACGTATTGTCATTCTGTATGTAAACGTTTTGAGAGTATTGTAGTGAGGTGACCATTATTGTCATGTTATATTGATTTCGGTAGTGAGTTGACCATTATTGTTATACTGTAGGTAAATGTCATAGAGTTCGGTAGTGAGTGACCATTATTGTCATGTTATATTGAGTTCGGTAGTGAGTTGACCATTATTGTTATACTGTAGGTAAATGTCATAGAGTTCGGTAGTGAGTGACCATTATTGTCATACTGTAGGGAAATGTCATAGAGTGATAATTAATTAATGTCACGCGGTAGGAAAATGTTTTAGAGTTCGGTTTACGAAGCTCCTCTCCTTCGGTTAGGATGTCGATCATTTGCTGGAATTTTCTTCTATAAAATACGAACAAAAAATACCTCTCGGACAAAACTGAACTCAAAATCGACAGGTCATATATAAACATGGGATAATGAAAACAAACATAACTTATCAATCCTCACAAAACTGGGGGCGATACCAGATGTTCCGGAAGGGATAACGTTTCCTTTCCCACAAGTAACACTCGTCGTCTCTAATCCAGGGTTATATATAGGTCATTAACAAAATAGGGCACAATAAAGTATATAATGATGATCTCATAGGTATGAATTAGGTCATAATGACCTTAAAATTTCGTCAGCATAATTTGCAGTCTTTTAGGTAGACAACCCGGTGTAATTAGTGTTTTGGTCATCCAAACCCATCTCTATAGAACATTCTGATACGTCGAACAATCAGATGGTTACATGGGACATAGACCAGAATAAACGCCTTATCAACAAAACTTCAAGCAGCGTTTCTTTACCGAAAACAGCGATTGAGATGTGCTGGTTTACGCGGTTGACATATTGTGATATATTTGATATCCTATAAAGTGACTTTCGAACATCAGCAATGAAATACTGATATCACTATTAATGTATAAAGTGCAAATAGCTATGTCCGTGCCAACTAAATAATTCATGTGTATACGCACATCCACTCGACCTTAGAACGCATGAGTAATGGTATATATAAGTACTATGTATTGAAATATATTATTTGAAAACAGTTTATATTTACTGTGGTATATACATGTACAATATTATTGTCATACTTTTTAAAAATTGTTTTTTTTCCCTTTTTGGAGTGGTATATGCAAGAACGTTTGTTTTCAATGTTATGATTACACATTTATCATTACCTTTGTACATATTATACATTGACTATGTATGGTAATATTTTTTTTATTACGTTCTATTTTTAACCTGTTACTATATTGTAATGTTTACCATAGTCTGTGTTTACTATAGTATCAGGTGTAATTTATATTTAATACACTTTATTTGATCGTTTTATATACATGTACTTGTACAATACATTGTAATACAATGCACGTGAGTACAGTAACGGGGTACTGTGGAGTGTATGTCTAGTGTTTATCAACATCATCCAAGCCAGTTAACGTATGCTAATGTGTTGTTAATGATCAAACGTCTTCAGTGTATACAGACAACCTATGATAACAGTATAACACCAATCATCTGTATGGCATCATCACTATGTATGCAAACCGTGCTACACCGGAATAATGATGTCCGGAGTTATACTAACAGTCTTCGTTTCCTATGGTTAGTCTAGACTTTCTTAAAGATTTCAGCTCACTTCCGTCTTAAAAACGGCCAACTTTTAAGTCATGTTCGCCATAATTGATATCGCTGGTGACTGATAAATCTTGTTTTCTGAGATGAAACTCATTCATCCCTGAGGACACAATTGAACTCCTCCAATTCAAAGGTTGGGATAGGTCATTATGATATTTCAGGGGTGAATGAGTTAATTGGAGACGTTATGACGCGTGCTACATTTGGTACAGACCAATCTAATGCATTACCTTCCCTGAGTACCTAGTGTCACCTTGGCGTTTATATCTTTGTGTCACCACTGTTACTGTAGTGTTAGGTTTGTATTACTCTCCCTGAGTACCTAGTGTCACCTTGGCGTTTATATCTTTGTATCACCACTGTTACTGTAGTGTTAGGTTTGTATTACCCTCCCTGAGTACCTAGTGTCACCTTGGCGTTTATATCTTTGTATCACCTCTGTTACTGTAGTGTTAGGTTTGTATTACCCTCCCTGAGTACCTAGTGTCACCTTGGCGTTTATATCTTTGTATCACCACTGTTACTGTAGTGTTAGGTTTGTATTACCCTCCCTGAGTACCTAGTGTCACCTTGGCGTTTATATCTTTGTATCACCACTGTTACTGTAGTGTTAGGTTTGTATTACCCTCCCTGAGTACCTAGTGTCACCTTGGCGTTTATATCTTTGTATCACCACTGTTACTGTAGTGTTAGGTTTGTATTACCCTCCCTGAGTACCTAGTGTCACCTTGGCGTTTATATCTTTGTATCACCACTGTTACTGTAGTGTTAGGTTTGTATTACCCTCCCTGAGTACCTAGTGTCACCTTGGCGTTTATATCTTTGTATCACCACTGTTACTGTAGTGTTAGGTTTGTATTACCCTCCCTGAGTACCTAGTGTCACCTTGGCGTTTATATCTTTGTATCACCACTGTTACTGTAGTGTTAGGTTTGTATTACCCTCCCTGAGTACCTAGTGTCACCTTGGCGTTTATATCTTTGTATCACCACTGTTACTGTAGTGTTAGGTTTGTATTACCCTCCCTGAGTACCTAGTGTCACCTTGGCGTTTATATCTTTGTATCACCACTGTTACTGTAGTGTTAGGTTTGTATTACCCTCCCTGAGTACCTAGTGTCACCTTGGCGTTTATATCTTTGTATCACCACTGTTACTGTAGTGTTAGGTTTGTATTACCCTCCCTGAGTACCTAGTGTCACCTTGGCGTTTATATCTTTGTATCACCACTGTTACTGTAGTGTTAGGTTTGTATTACCCTCCCTGAGTACCTAGTGTCACCTTGGCGTTTATATCTTTGTATCACCACTGTTACTGTAGTGTTAGGTTTGTATTACCCTCCCTGAGTACCTAGTGTCACCTTGGCGTTTATATCTTTGTATCACCACTGTTACTGTAGTGTTAGGTTTGTATTACCCTCCCTGAGTACCTAGTGTCACCTTGGCGTTTATATCTTTGTATCACCACTGTTACTGTAGTGTTAGGTTTGTATTACCCTCCCTGAGTACCTAGTGTCACCTTGGCGTTTATATCTTTGTATCACCACTGTTACTGTAGTGTTAGGTTTGTATTACCCTCCCTGAGTACCTAGTGTCACCTTGGCGTTTATATCTTTGTATCACCACTGTTACTGTAGTGTTAGGTTTGTATTACCCTCCCTGAGTACCTAGTGTCACCTTGGCGTTTATATCTTTGTATCACCACTGTTACTGTAGTGTTAGGTTTGTATTACCCTCCCTGAGTACCTAGTGTCACCTTGGCGTTTATATCTTTGTATCACCACTGTTACTGTAGTGTTAGGTTTGTATTACCCTCCCTGAGTACCTAGTGTCACCTTGGCGTTTATATCTTTGTATCACCACTGTTACTGTAGTGTTAGGTTTGTATTACCCTCCCTGAGTACCTAGTGTCACCTTGGCGTTTATATCTTTGTATCACCACTGTTACTGTAGTGTTAGGTTTGTATTACCCTCCCTGAGTACCTAGTGTCACCTTGGCGTTTATATCTTTGTATCACCACTGTTACTGTAGTGTTAGGTTTGTATTACCCTCCCTGAGTACCTAGTGTCACCTTGGCGTTTATATCTTTGTATCACCACTGTTACTGTAGTGTTAGGTTTGTATTACCCTCCCTGAGTACCTAGTGTCACCTTGGCGTTTATATCTTTGTATCACCACTGTTACTGTAGTGTTAGGTTTGTATTACCCTCCCTGAGTACCTAGTGTCACCTTGGCGTTTATATCTTTGTATCACCACTGTTACTGTAGTGTTAGGTTTGTATTACCCTCCCTGAGTACCTAGTGTCACCTTGGCGTTTATATCTTTGTATCACCACTGTTACTGTAGTGTTAGGTTTGTATTACCCTCCCTGAGTACCTAGTGTCACCTTGGCGTTTATATCTTTGTATCACCACTGTTACTGTAGTGTTAGGTTTGTATTACCCTCCCTGAGTACCTAGTGTCACCTTGGCGTTTATATCTTTGTATCACCACTGTTACTGTAGTGTTAGGTTTGTATTACCCTCCCTGAGTACCTAGTGTCACCTTGGCGTTTATATCTTTGTATCACCACTGTTACTGTAGTGTTAGGTTTGTATTACCCTCCCTGAGTACCTAGTGTCACCTTGGCGTTTATATCTTTGTATCACCACTGTTACTGTAGTGTTAGGTTTGTATTACCCTCCCTGAGTACCTAGTGTCACCTTGGCGTTTATATCTTTGTATCACCACTGTTACTGTAGTGTTAGGTTTGTATTACCCTCCCTGAGTACCTAGTGTCACCTTGGCGTTTATATCTTTGTATCACCACTGTTACTGTAGTGTTAGGTTTGTATTACCCTCCCTGAGTACCTAGTGTCACCTTGGCGTTTATATTTTTGTATCACCACTGTTACTGTAGTGTTAGGTTTGTATTACCCTCCCTGAGTACCTAGTGTCACCTTGGCGTTTATATCTTTGTGTCACCACTGTTTCTGTAGTGTTAGATTTGTATTACCCTCCCTGAGTACCTAGTGTCCCCTTGGCGTTTATATCTTTGTGTCACCACTGTTTCTGTAGTGTTAAGTTTGTGCCGATTTTATACATTTAGGTTAACGCTACAGTTCATTTTTTCCCGTTTTAAGTTTATTAAGGCTTTTTGATTTTGTAGGAAATACCAATAATATTGCTTTGATTAGGAAGCCATTATGTGACATCACACTTCTTGCATGGAACAAGAATTGGTAATGTTTATAAATGGAAGAGAGGTTTTGAAGTCATTGTACTTTAAGATTTGTCAAATTAGAAATTTATCAAAATTATTTATCTTATATGTTTTAAAGCACATATTCCTCAAAATAACTAAGAAATTTCTCCTAGAACTTTTAAATATTAGATAATGTTTAAAGTTATTTCTAAAATTAAGTGCATCGTTAACACTGGAGAATCAATACTGTCAGGAATTGTTGTATATTGAAAAGTTGCAGATTTGAGTAATCATATTGAGAGCAATAATGGTTAGTTATCTGTATAGATAAATACCAAGTCAGGTGGTATATTGTAAATGGGTGTATTAATTCCTATCGTTAACCAGGTGTTAAACAGACAGACATGGATGTTCCTGAGATGATTGTACCGATGCTGTAGGCAGTGGCTAGTAACGGTGATGTATGTACCCTTTGAGGTTTCCTGTATTAACAGAAACGAGTCTGTTTAGGATTCAATATAATCCGACAAGCGGTGGGCCTAACATAACATTCCGCATAGGGATTATATATTGTCATAAAGCTCTCTACATAAATCAGAGCATGCTGTTCTATTGTACTTGTGGATCTCAAGAATATGTTCCGTCTTGTCGAGTAGCAGACATATCTCCAACAGCAGCTACATCTGATGTAATCAGGACTGAAGTAGGCCAGACTGTCAACATTATGTCCACGACAGTAAATATACCTCTCTGAGATCGAGATCCTCCAACACCATTAGCCTCAGTGTAAAGATGGCTTCTCTCACCTACTGGCATTCACGTTACTGCGTCGCGTCCCTCACTAATTAATTGTTACTGGAATCACGGATAAGCTTACACTATTACACATTCATCACTCCCCTTTGGTTTGATACAAAGCGAAGTCTGTGAGTGAGATGGGAACAATCCGACTTGGTTGTAGAATGGAAACCTCATTTGCCAAAAAGCCTTGGAAGCGATAGTAGTATTAATGGAAGGTGCTGTGATTACATCTGCTACGGCGTAACAAAGGACTATACTTTTACAATCGATATCTCTGACATGGATTTTACTGCTTGTCGTGGCACCACCATACAATACTGTTTTATAATTCAGTTTGATATTAAAATCCCACAGTCAATGACAAGTCGTCCTCGTATAGCCGCATTGTTGTTGTATTTCAGTGATTGTTGTAAAATGGATCATTCAATATGTATCTGATGCTGGTAATATTTTTGTCTATCATCATTTTTTACTTTAATTTATTATGTGTTTTGTAACTCATGTATACGTGTACCCTTTTTACCCACTGTAGACCCTTTATCGGTAATACAGTATAATGTATCTTATATATATTATAATATCGTCAATAATTCACGTGACTTTCATTTCGTCTACATACACTTTCCTTGTTACATGTAGGTATTGTTCTGCGTAAGAACGGTATCAAAATCAATCGATTGTTAAATTTACTCAAATATTCGGCTAATGACAGACAAGATCCATTGTCGGTAGGAGCTAGTCCATAATTATCTATAGAGTACATACCTGACAACAATGTCCAAACCGTACGCCCTTGTGCTGTCATTGCTGCCCGTGTGTATTTCTCCGTTATTTCCAACATGTGTAAGATGCTTCTTTCTGTGATGATAGTCCTCGTCTTAGTGAAGTCTCCTGGTCCGTAGTGGACGTGTGTTGTACAATGCACACGTGAGAGAGACGATGCCCGTGCGCCGGGTGACTAAACATCCGTCCATTGTGTCCCGGAGGTGGGATACACATGGTATCAGCCTCAGAGTGCGGGCCTGTGCGAGGATCAGCCAGACACGGCGGAGTGGGCGTTTCCTACGCTACGTATGATAATGAGAAGTGATGACAAGGACTGAAAATTACATTTTATTTGTAGGACGGATACTTTCATGAAATCAGCTATTGAACACTTTTGACATGCACTATTTTATTAAAAACAAATAGGAATTTATCGTTACCAAATAAGGTGTTATTACATTAACTATCCCTCAGTGAAAATATAACTCTTCTCTTCTGTTTGTTGTTGGGTTAGGAAAATATATACTAAGTCATTGTTAGGCATGTAAACAATACAACATATATCTATACGAGTGTTTTAGTACGCCCCTAGTAAAGGTTACTTTCACCTCTTTAGAGATTCATCCTCTAATAGGGAGATACTAAGAAACTCTTTTGTCATTTCTTTTATATTTAACCATCTCGTGTACTTTTTTTGTGTGTATAATTGGTATTTAGTACAGTATGATTATGGGTGAAACTAATCTGTTAAACAATACATTTAAATGATGAGAAACGTTACAAATTCTAACCTAAGTGTCATCATCTTCTATGTGATCAAAATCAAAGCAAAAAGTGTTTAAGGATGAACGTAAAGCACAAACATGGGATTGCACATTACAATTTGGTGATAAAATTATTGCTAACGTGTGTATACGAACCGCGCCACTGCAAAGGTAAAACTTTCAAATCACAGAAAAATGAATAAGCCTTAGCGTCATACATAAATAGAGACAAAACATAAACGGGATCCCAACCGACACCTGAGGATACACGTATCATCAGATACCGAAGGATAAGCGTTTCAACCTACGAGGTACCTTTCAACATCTCTTGGTTAATCAAGGAAACACATTTATGATGTAGTCTCCGATGTTCCCCATTCTTGATAGTCAGTGGCGGGGTTGGTTATATAAACACACTTTACTCCTCTTTATAAGAAAATAACCAATAATCCTCAAATTCTTGAAAATAATGTAATTAAGCGGTTTTATACTCCTCCATTTCTGTTTCAACTGCAGTTTGGACCAATTTTGACTTCAATCTAATAGGCCCCTGGCATCCCGTATGAGTCCTAGAAGGACGAAACCTTCGTCTGGTGCAGTGTTTCATTTTGGTATGCTGTATCTACATGTAGTACCAAATTTCATAGATGCAATCACGTGTGCTTCTCACGTTCAGTCATCTCATAGCTGGATCATGTGATCATTAATTTTATTTAAATGTTGTCTATAATTATCAGTATTGCAAGACTATTTTGCATTCCCAATGCCAGGTCCTGGTGCCCGTTCCTCACGCATCTATCAAGATTATACAAGCACTACTGATATGAAGAACAGGCTGTGTAGTAACTATGTTCCTGTATCAATAGGGAAACTGGTATATCCCTTTTAGAAAAAGAAGTCGAAATGTATTGTCATAAACTTTAAATGGTCACATTTGGCATGGTGTAACCATTGTTGTCGTATTGCAGTTAGATATCAACACATGAAGCAACCGTGAAAGAACCTGCTGTGTCCTTATTTCCAAGTTGCTTGGTATATAACATATGCAAATATGTATCTCAAACTCCTTATTTATCACTGATAAAACATTAACAAGTCTGAATATAAAATTTAAAGGCCCGGGCACGAATACTGTCTTCATTCTCCGATAATCCTTGTATGAAGTCATCTTTGTAAGAATTCAAAACAGATCAGGAAGAAGTGGCTTAAAGTAAGCCTAAATATAAGGCAATCTACCTGATTTATGTTATCCTGGTTGCATACACTATGGAGATGCGGAACGTCCCAAGGAATTAAAAGATGGCGTTTCAAAAACCAAATGTCAATATATACACCTAATTCATTACTAAATTGAAATAAACCTGTTCTTCCCTTATTTTTTAAAAACTCGTTTAGTTACCGGGCTTTACGCATCTGCCCTTCTGCTTCAACAGTAGTTTATACTAATTTGGATGTCCACCTCTTTGACCCCTATCATCAGTAATGATTTTTAGAAATGAAACAGCTGTATGGTTCGGTCTAATCAATATTTGACATACGGCATCGATTGTCAAATTTTAAAGGTACGATCGCCTGTTTATGTCTTTCTTTCATATTTCGAGATACAAGGCAGTGTACTCTGCTGGTTGATGTTTTTGTCCTAGAGGTTAACGTAGCGTTAATAGCCCCAAGTATACTGAGTAACTCTTTCTAATAACGGCATGGTTCATAATATACACACCTTACTCATATTATTAAACTGAAATTAACCATTACTCATATATTTTTTTAAACTTATGTAACTTAGAAAATTGACCAATCTCCCCTTCTTTTTCACCATGGGTTAAGACCGATTTAGATTTCTATAAATTGGCACCCAGCTTCTCCTATGTGTTAAAAGACGAAATAGCTGAATACCACAGAGTAAATAATGTATGGGTGTAAATACCATTGAATGTGTCTTACGTTCATCTTTCGAGATACAAGGCGGTAGAATCTTCAGTTGGGTTTCTCTGTTCCCAAAGTTTGACGTAACCTTTATTATATTTATTATATCTTTTTATTCAATTATCTTTTTTTGAATGATAGCACAGTTCCTAATATGCACACTTAACTCATTATTTATATTAATGAACCAGTATTTCAATTAGTTTTAAGCATTATATGATTAAGGGGTAATGCGCACCTGTCTTTCTATTCAAATAGTTCAGGCCTGTTTAGATGTCACAATTTTTGGCCCCTATGATCACCTTTGAGTACTTGAAAGACGAAACCGCTGTATGTCGTTGTGTATTTAATTTTTGGTTTACTGTATTTATTACCAAGTTTAATTTGTGCAAACACCTATGAGTCTTACGTTCATACAAGGTGGAAAACTATGCTAGTGGATTTCTTCGTCTCCCAGGTGACCCTAAACCTGTTCACGTCCGATCGGGGAATCGAACCCCAGCCGCCTTAGTGAAAGGCAAGTGCGCTGACCACTGCACCACCCGCCAAACCTACCAAAGGTGTTTAATCCTCCTTCCCTTCTGTTTCAACATTGGTTTAGACCCGTTAGGATTACCACCTATTTTCCACTAGAATCACCGATGAATCCTACTATGATGAAACAGCTATATACCGCAGTGTTGTTATCTTCTGGCATACTGTAATTATATTACTAAACTTTATAGGTACAATATGTACAATCACACGTGTTTGTCCTACGTGAACCATGTAACAGAAGCAAAAAAAAAATAAGGCGAACAAAATAAGGTATTTTGTGACATTTAAGAGACAATTTATTGTGTTACATTGACATTTTAATTGTTTATCCAAGATTCAAACCCATTTATAAAGTACGTAATGTAATTACTTTCGATCTTAATATGCATAACAATACATTTTATCCGAATTCTATACCCTGTGAACCTTGACGCATATGATTTTTCTCTGAAGCGCTATGATTTTGATAGTTTCAAAACAGGCGCCGGTATAGTCACTTGAGTTTTGTATTAAAATGACCTGGACGGATGTCCCTCTGATATCATGTCCGTGTCCTGAGTCAGTATCCGTCGTGATCTGAGGTAACAGGCGGCGTCACCAGTAAGTCGATAGGTCACCAATAACAGTTAAGATGGGAGCATAGTTAACATGTTATGCAACACGTAGACACTGAAGGGAAATTCATTTAACAAAGGACATCAGACAAACCGTGCTAAAGTAATTAAAAAGAAAAAAATATGAAGATTGGTTTAGTTCTTTGTGTTACGTCCAATTAACATTTAAGGACGAGTCAGGTTTTAGTGGAGGAAAACAGGAGTACCCGTACAAAAACTATCGGCCTGCGACCAGTACCTGGCGACTGCCCCACTTATGACTCGCACCTGCGACCCAGCGGTGGAGGGCTAGTGATCACAAACGGTCAGATGCCTTAACAACTCGGCCACCGCGACCCCCTTAATATTAAGAATCAGCATTGTTTACTCTTAAAGGTTAAAAAGTAATACATCGTCCAATCATTAATATTATAGATAAAATTCATGTCTCCTGTCTAATCTAAGATTTTAAAAACAGTGAATAATTCTATATTGATATTAGGCAACATAATAATTGACCAACAGTTTTGCAGCATGAACGACATATACAATATGAAAAAAATAATGGTTATAACGGATGATATCGTATACGATAACTGAGATTCAAGGTTTTCCAGAACAAAATTAGGAAGTTATCAGAGTCTGTATTTGATTGATATCACTATATTTGATTGATATCACTACATTTGATGTCCGCCGTTTAAGACTATGTAATTAGTGCTTGTAAGGACACTTGTTTATCTTTAAAGAAAAAGTGTCCATGCTTCAATTTTTTTATTTGATACACCAAATGATTGGAGGACAAAAGTAGGATTAATAAATATCTCGACTCTAGAGAATTATATATGAGTAGAAGTAGTATCACCAACAGTACAAACAATGTTTCGAGATATCGTCTACATTGGGCCCATCAATTCACTTTGACTTAAACTAAATACAGGTGACTGACACACCTCATTTCGTAATAGCTAAGATTGAATTTATAATTACATTTGTGATTAGTATTCGAATATCATGTTCATAAATTATACTTTCTCTATCTAAAGATATGGAAACACTGAGAAAGGTAAATACAATGTTTATTCAAGAAGCTCTGTCAAATAACATTTCAAACGAAACACTTAAAAATCAGAATGTGTTTTATTTGTGGTTACTTAAACTAACGGTATGAAATATAAAACAGTAACATAGCAAGCAATCAAGCAAAACTAACAAAACCATCTGTAGAAAAGATATTAATGATGAATCGGGTTTAACTAACAGATCTTGTGATTCTAAATGAAAAAACATGCTAAAAACGACCGATAAATTGCATAATGCACAGCTTAACAATTACTTATCTTGTGCACCGTCCCTTTTAATGGTATGTGAATGCTATGATATTTATGACTATACCATTTATTAGAACGGGGTTATGTTTAAAATGACCTTTTGTTTAAAAGAGGTACGCATAAACAGATCTTTTCTGTACGAAGTTATTTCGTTCAACATCACACGATTAGCAAAAATAGTAAATCCTCGTCGAAATTGTTCTCATTAAAGTTATCAGTAAATCTGGATATGGATATAAACTTAGTGGATATGTTTCTGAACTTTGTATTCCGACAAAGCTGATAAAGGGATTATTTCAGAAGGCCAATGAATAACCATACTTCCCTAGGACTTCATCTTCAGGAATAGATTAGAAGATTGGAATGCCTTTCAGCCTTGTGCTATTCGAGTTCTCTTTCTTTTACTACTTTCGTACTTTGGTTTGGTTCCTTCCTCCCCAATATCGTTGTCCTAGCAGTAATGTAGGGAGGATAGGAAACAAGCACAATCACTTTCGAGATAGATACATCTTTTCACTTGTTGTGAAGCATATACATGCAATTAAAGTCTTATTTTCTATAGTACATTGACATTCCATATAATTTATTTATCTTAAGTTATATCATAATATCCCTCTCATTCCTACTCCAACACAAACACTTTATAATTGTATATAGATGATGATTGCGTCATAAAACCATGAATTCCTGTATGACTAGACATGTATAGTACAGATTTGTGACTTAAAGTTTCAGATTATCATTGCAAAAGTGACATCTTTCATATACATTTCTCACAGTGAGTTGTCAAATTGAGTGTTAGGAGGACGAAACAGCTGTGCGGCGCAGTATTAATTAATTTTCAGCTTACTGTATCTATTATTTTTAATGGTCCAATTTACTGTGTGTGTTACGTTAATCTTTCACGATACCGGGTGGTAGACTCTGCTGGTGGATTACCTAGCCCCCGAGGTTTGCTGTAACCTTGATGGCCACAGATATCTCTTTTCAGTAGTGGTAGGGTACATAATATAACACTTTACAGACCATTTAAACTGAAATTAAACATAATATAAACACTTTACGGACCATTTAAACTGAAGTTAAACAGTACTCCTCATGTTTTTAATTCATAATAAAGGAGTTTTACCCCCTTGTCCCTCTTTTGCAACAGTACTTATAATTTGAGAAATTTGGATTTCCAACATTTTGGTGTAATTCATGTTTAGCTTACTGTTTCTATTACTTAAACTCATTTCGTTTTAACTAGCACGGTTTTCGCTTTGAGGCCGTTACATCAATAGGATTTATTTTTGTTGTTGCTGTTATTTATGAATGCGTATTTGTTACCGTGTTTCATACCAAATCCTCACAATCGCTTTATGAAATTTTTGTTTGCATACCACTATAAAACGTCATGAAAGCCCCGACAATAGCTTTTGATAGGATGTTAAACAATACTAAACCAAACTAAACCAAACCAGTCCATTTACAACTGTATAGACACCCTTGTTTAACATGTATGAACAATCATGTACTAAGCAATCATGAACTTATGAACAATGTCCTATATGTTTTGTCTTGTAAGAAAACCAAAGAAAAACCGTCCATCAGCGAAACAAAGCAATGCGTCCGATAGCGACGCCTCAAAATAATGACACAAATATAACCACGTGAGATACCAACAAACGATGAGGTTATGGATATTGTTTTTAACAGCGGGTTATAAGTATGCAGTATGGCCATTTGCTGGCCTGCTGGCGACAGAATTCCCTGATGATGAGATGGTTTTAAACTGGATTATAGAAAAAAACCTGAAGAAAAAACTAGATGTAACCAGCTCGTTAACGAGAAAAAAATGATTATTAGACTTTAACACACCGACTTTAACTACTGATTTATTAACATTAAAAGTAAAAAATAACAAGTTATTTCATGAAAACGAAAATATTCTTATAACTACATCGGTATTGTTCAAAATGATTCTCAAACTATATATACATATGCATTAACAATACAATCATTCATATTAGTTTTGAAAAAAGCAGCTTATGTATAAATATTATATTCTTCTATAATCCGAAATATCTCATAAAAAATAATCTTCAAGGCTTCAAAAAAACCGAAGGACAAATAACAGTTCGATTGGGTGGATTTAAGACAAGGTTTGCTTAGATGGTATCAGAAGCTTGACGCGTCAATCGTTAGACCAAGAATTTTACTTACAAAAAATGTACATATCCTGATTCATAATACCAAAAATAATTACAAACATTGATAGCGATATGCATAGCATCAGTTGGCATGTAACAACACACCGACGTCACACAGTGTCATACATTTTACATGTATGGATTTATTTTCTTTCAATACTTCAATACTTACATGACATAAAAGCAAGCATTTAATTTAATTTCTGAAAACAGCAAATATTTCATATATAGAATAGAAATATACACTTAAATCAAGATATAACCAAACAATAACTCCTAATAAGGTTCTAGGCCACGTGTTTAAACAGTGAAAACACAATACTTATTTTAGCAACACCACGCATCATCTGGTTTCAATAAATTTGAAATAGATACATTAACACCAATAGTTCCCACACTAACACCAGTAGTTCCCACACTAACACCAGTAGTTCCTCACTAACACCAGTAGTTCCCACATTAACACCAGTAGTTCCCTCCCCTGATTCTCTATCGTACTACATGTAACATTGATTCAGTATCTTTTCTATGCACTTAATAGTATAGAAGATGGAATGTGTGTAATAACTAATCTACATGTCATGTGATACAAGTGAAATATGATTTCAGGCAATTTTGGCGTGACTTTATAATAAACAATAGGATATTAAGTAAGTGTTTTGGTAAATAATCTATGGAAAAACAGTGACATTTTTGCTATTATCAAATTATAGATGACAACATATCCCAGCAGAAAAATTGATACTTCCTACAAGGAGGCCATACCGTCGTAGTATTAAAACACGTATTGAAACAAAATGACAATGATTTGGTTCCTTGTTTATCATAAGTGCATATTTTCCGGCTTAACGTTACCACTGATATGGTGCATGACATTGGATTAAAATATATTTACTGTACGAGATGCACCATCTAGTCATTGCACACTTCCCGTCCTTATGTATTTAGATAACGGTGATTAACAGTTAAGATGAGTCCTGTTTCCGCTGATCTTCTACTTGGTCTTTAACATGTCATGTGTTGATACGTCACTCAGTGTGACCCAAATCTATGTATGGAATGCACTACGTATAACTCGAGATCTGTACCTACTACAAACTCATACAAACATATGTATAACACACAGCAAAGTCACCATGACAACTGGAAACACTCTGGCCTTGTTCCCTGAAAACAGAAATGTGAATCATATTACCAGTATTTGTTCGTTTTGAATTAGAAAACGTCAGCCAGGATTCATGTCTTTATCTTCCAAACAATTAACTTCTTAAGACATTTGTTATTCTGTGTGTAGTTAACTTACAGTATAATCATATATTAGTACCATCCCAGATTAATCGGCCTGATGGAACTTATTGAAATAAAATTGTGTGAACTGAACATATTCATTTCGAAACAACCTTCCCTTCAAAATAAATAATTTAAACAAAACAATAAAAATAGCGGACGAATATTTAAATAAAAAGTCTAGATGGAATTGACCATGCAGAAAAGTAAAATATCAAGACCATCAGACGACCATCATGGCTCATGAGCTAGTCCCGAACATAACAGTACAGCCATGCATATATCATTGGCGTTTAATTGATAAGAAATTGGTCAGGAGGAACTTCAAAGAGAGTAAAATTTGATCTGTCCCGTTATCCCTTAGTGTGCGCGCGCAGCTTATCTGCTCTACGATGGTTCTGCATCATTCACACCCATGCCTAAAGCAAAATGATTCTACCCAAGCGACAACGCACTTTGTTTGTAAAATTGTATTTCTCTTCGGTTTACAGGATTTCTTCATACATAATATAGTCGTTGGTGGATGTTATCACAGTTGCCGTACCACGACATAATCTCTGCACAATGCACTCAAAATGTCAACATATAACACTAGTTAAGCCATGGGCTTGAGTGGTGCACTTACAGCATTGTATTTTGTCCTACTTTCCCTCCACTATACAAACTTGCATGATAAGAGTATTTCCGGTTATGATGTGTAATTAAGTAAAGCACAAAATAGTGAAATAAGAATCACACAATATCCATTTCTTAACAAGCACGCATTTCATTCTGGTGGTAATAGTTTTTACCCAGGGAGTTTACTTTTTCATTTCATCAAGAGCTCATATCCCTTTACTTTTGTACGGGGACAAAACAATCTTATCATGCAAAATCTTAAGAAGTAATTGTGCACGTGTTTTACCTGTGTTACATGGCATGATACCGTAGTTATGTCCTGTACACCCCGCGTTCTCGTCATCCTGGTCCACGTGCAGCACGTTCCGCTTACTACACTGACTCTCCACAAGTTGTGCAGTCTGGTTCAGCCCGGTGTTACTCAGTCCAGCACGTGCACATGTCCTTACATCCGAGGATGTGCAAAACGTGTGAATTGATTTAGGCATGTTGTGCATCACACGAAATAGTTTACACATCTCGGAAATGGTGTTACACAGACAGGTCGCCGTCGTTATTGCATCTCTGAAAACAGAAAAGTTAACACATTTTTGAAAACAGAAATCTAATACATCTCTGAAAACAGAAAAGTTAACACATTTCTAAAAACAGACAAGTTAAGAGTAACTGTAGTGCTGCAATATTTTTCAAGTAAAGAAAGATTGATAAATAGAACACTCAAAAAAATCACATTTTTATTTTTTTTTGCAAAAATACCGAAGTTGTAACCTTTTTACTAAATTTCACACCTGAGCGCAAATCGGAAAATCTCCGATTTTGACCTAGGCCGGAAGTGACGTAGCAGCGGTGACCCAAACTCAGGTAAGCTCGGGTAGCCATTACGAAACACTATCAAAACATCTTCGTCATGTCCGTGATTTACAAAGAAAACACGCCGGTATCTCGCTGTGGTCGACGTTGTGTTGCAGGAGGATGCTTCAATACTACTATCAATGGAGTTTCCATGCATACTTTTCCTGCAAAGAGACTTGATATTCACCGACAATGGGTTGCTTTTGTGTCAGAGAAGAAAACGCAAAGATTGGGAGCCGACTCGTCACACAGTGTTGTGCAGTGCCCACTTCGAGGAAGATTGTTTTCCACTGAAATTCCGGTTAGGACTGTTAGAATCAAGTGGGAAGACTGTGAAGTCCTCTTCACTAGAAGAAGATGCCGTCCCTACTATTTTCAATACTACAACGACACCGACAATGTCGACACCGACCATGCTGACACCTCGTGGGAAACGTCCCTCAAGCCCCGAGACTGATTTGACAACACCGAAGACTGTGAAAAGGCCTAGGTCGGCATTCGTTAAAAGGGACATCCAACGTGTGAGTGTTTATATGTGTTTCCTATATAAATATATTATCTGTAATCTTGTACTGATGACCAATGATTTCTACACGTGTAACCTGTTTCGACGGAAATCCTATTTCGACTTTTTTGGTTCAAATTAATGTGACACTGTTCAGGGCCCTGTGTGAATGTGTAAAGGTAATAGCTTTAAATCTCAATACCTTAATAATATGTCAATATCTTAGTAATATGTCAATCTTAACAAATTATAAAACAGAAATTTCCTAAATGAATTGCATTACAAAATATTGATATTAAGGGGACATCTCTATATCATGCTTATTTACAAATTGCAGTTGATCAGAGAGTATGAAGAACGTGAGCCAGAAGATGCTTCATGTCCACAGGCACCGACACATATTGAAGCAGATGACCTAAGCTCAAGTATGGAGGTAAGGTATTTTTTTTATCTTTGTGTAAATTGATGACACGCAATGATTGGCCCCAATTAGTTGCTAACAAAACCAGTCTGATTTTTTTAAAAATAATATTGACATTTTTATTCTATGTTAATATTATCTAACCTAGTCAATGGTAAGAACACAAAAACCCGCAAGGGATCAATGACTTTTGACCAGACATGGATAAATCCACTAACTTTATTTACCCTGCCATGGGAGGTTGCGAGTCACACTAGAAAATAATCTGGAGGTCCTTATAAAAACTTGACGGCTCTGTTAGTCTGATGTGCATGATAACTTCCCTGACACAACCTGAACCTTGCAAAATAAAATAGTAATATTTTTTTGAACATAAATAACAATAATAAACATACAAAAGAATTATATCCTGATCTCTAACTGTATAAAATAAAAACTAGCTCTTGAAGATTGAAAATATTTATTTTATCAATGTACCTTGTATGCTCAATGGCCATAATGTTTCATAATTGATATATATCATGTTTCCTTTTTTCAGGTAACTGTTGTCTCAGTGGAGCCTAAAACTAAGTCTGTGGCTTCACAGAAGAGTTTAAGTCGGCCATCACAAAGATCCCACTACACACAAACAAGATATAAAGGAAAGGATAAAGGTAAATCACCATACACTACATGCACATGTAGTACAAATTCTTAATTATTCTCAAACCAATGTAAATATTGCCAATATATACATGTCTATAATATAAAATTAATAAATGTATAGTTTTAAAGTTATTTATTTTTTTACTATTTCACCTATGTTTGATGACACTGTCAGTAAGATATTCGTTGTCAAGTGTAGATTTGTTTTCCCTTCTGATTTAGATTGCTCTTTTCCCTTCTGCAGATTGTTGCTGGCTGCACTGCACTTCAATGAGAAAGTTTCGAGAGAACAGGCGTCACTTCAAAATGGTGAAAAGAGATACAGAATCACATTCCCCAAGCAAAAGAATGGTGACTACACAGTTCGACAAGTGAGAACAGAGTGCACCTTCAGTAAGTTATATAATTATTTAATTTCATTCGTAATTTTACTTTAGAAAATAATTCAATGGTTTCAAACTGCCAATGACAGAATATGCCAGAATGATTTTTTTTTTGCTGGCATGTGAAGTTGATGGTTGGTTGGTTATTTTTTTTTGCTGCTTTGAGAACGAGTGTTTTATATATATGTTATTATGTGGCAACTACAAATTTCTGTGTTCCCATATTTTCAATAATTTATCATCTTGTGCATTTTGATAGCACTTTATGCATATTAAAACTAGTAAAAGAGCAATCATTTAAAAGGTCTAATATCTCTTTCTTGTCATGTTACAGATTATGTTACAGATTTGATGAAAGCAACCAAGGAACGGGTGAAACTTTTACAGATTCCCAATTGCGAGGTTGTTGGAGAATCGCCACCACCGCTATGTATGAACTTTGTTCACCCAGAGAAGTCCGAAGCTGTTTCTGGACTAATGTCCAGGTTTAGGCACTAGCCTACAGTTGAGACTTTGGTGTCTTGGATTATGAATCATGCATGTAGATATGGAGACTACACATGTTGGACTATTCAAAGTGCTGGCCCCAGTTGTTTAAAGATACTTTTTATCAGTTAGGGAAAACTATAACTTGAATACAACAAAATCAAGAACACCAGAGATCATTTTAATCATTTTACTTGATTTTTTGAGAAAAATAAATGATGTCTTTTGAGGATTAGTTATAACCACCACTTATATCTCTAATAACATTTGAGCAACCGGGGCCTGGCCTTTTACATTTTAATAATTGTGATGTGTTTGAAAATAATAAAGAGACCATATGTTGGTTTTATATGATATTTAATGTAGTAATGGGAACAAAATGTCTACATAAATATCAAACTGACATAAAAAAAACAGTAGCTAATTTAATCATAAATAAGCATACAAATAAGAAAGTGTTCTGTTGTTTTCTCATTCAAATTTAAAGCCATTGTACTGTCCGTCCGGTGCAGGGAAAGCATTCCTGATACATGTAACAGCACATGCTGGGAGTCGTACACGAACATGTCGACCAAGCCAACCCCAGCACCATCTCACAAATTGACGAAAGGCAATATATCGATTTCTCCTGGAAAAAAAATCATTATCTTGCATAAAAAAGTTGGCATATATGTAAATCTTCCAATTCTTCATTTTCAAAACAGACTGGTAAGAACTACTTTGAATAAAGTGGATAGACTCTTGCAAAATTGCTGAAAATTTCATATATTCTTGGGTTTTAGTCATCTTTCACAATGCAGTGTTTTGTTATTCTGTGTATACATTCAGTTAGATTGTGAAACATTGAAAAACAAATTAAATAATAATGATTAAATAAAATGAGTGTTTACTTACTTGTTTTCATCGTCTGTCAATTGACCATGGTACTGACGAAATGTCAGGTATGCTGTCTGCAGAACATAAATATTCAAACAGACAGCATCAAATCCAGGATGGAGAGTGATGCATGATAGGTCACCTGGAATGGCATCCATCATGACTTGGACCTGGTCGACTTCTTTGCAACAAATACTTTCCACTTCGGTAGACATTGCAGGACAGTGTCCGCATCTACAACTGAAAATTGAAGGAGATGTAATAAGTTTTCTTTGAATTTGTAGACATATACTTTTTTATCAAGGTACTTTACACTGCCATTTGAGCGATAGCTGTAAGGACCTAGAAAACCGGTATCCGTCCATAGTTTCTAGTTGTATTGCGCCAAATCTACATTTTTGTGTAATGTGACAACTGAATTTTCTATACACGTTACTTAGCGAAGAAATGCTGGTAGGCTAATCTTTCTTAAAGTCAAAAAATGGTCTAATAATCAACCTAATTTGCGTCAAAATAAACTTACCAATTGTTGCTTCAAAGTCGTATGGTTTGGATCTCGGGCTCGTGGTCGGCCACTGAAGTTTCCTCGTTTGGGTCGTCATCCGTCTCTGGTTCGAACATGTAAGGCTGTGTTACTCCGTCGTAGGTTGCCCCGTCCATCTCAAAGTTAGATGAGCCGTCAGACATGTATAAATCAACAGATTCTTCGTCGCTTTCTCAGATCGATACGTAGGTAACGTTATTCGCCATGATGCCGGTTTTTCTTGTGTTCCCGTTGTGACGTCACCAATACGTGTGCACAACTTTTAGCGGCGCGCGGTACGCTTGATGAGCATATGGAAACGCAGGTAAAACGCTCAACTTCTACCTGTCGTAACTTGGTAACCGGTCCAGCGATTTCGATGCGGTTTTCGGCAACATCATTATATAAACACAAGGAATGTTTTATTATCGGTTACTATTTGCACTACAGTTACTCTTTAACATATCTCTAAAACCCGAAAAGTTTAACAGTTCTCTTGCTTCTCTGAATCAGAAAAAGGGCATGACTCTATATAAACATTAAGGAAATAAGTTGGATTTAATGCACGTTTATTGCAATATGTTATTTCGAACTTAAGATTTCAATACTTTGATTCATTGCTGATACATGTTCCACCTCCTTCATTCAAAGACGCGTTCGTTTAAAATCTAACTCACACGAGGACTTCCGGTGCAAAATTCTTCTCGTCCATGGATGAAAGCTTCCACAAACTGTCCGCACTGCATGATTCTATGTGTATAGCGGGCAGAGCTGGAATACAATCGTATGTTTTACGAACCCAGAAAGGTTGGTCGTAAAATACTACTCATAAAATAGTCTAGACATTATCTAAAAAAATCTTTTGTTTTCAAACATATTTTAAAACTGATCAGTTGAACACTTATTTACAACGAAGTCGTGAGTAAAACAAAACATAATTAAATCTACATTGTACAGCTGAGAAAATAAAGCGATAGAAAGTAAACTGTGACGTCAAAATAGAAAAATGACACGTGATTCTGACGTCATACCTTCCATCACAGCGTATTTTTGATGGGTCAATAACAGTGACAAAGGTCTTATAATTGAGTTTGTTTGTTTTCAATCGTTTTTGAGCTATTGCAGTTGGTTTAATGAAGGTATAAACTATTTGTTTCACTGAAATAGATATGACTGTATGTTAATAATTGTCTCAGAAAAGGGAAATTAGAGTGGTTGACCCCTACTTAAATCAGACCCCCTCGTAAATTCTTTTGAAAATGGATTGATTAATTCATCAGTTGGAAAGGAGCAAAATTCTGATCGATCCGCACAGAATTTATATCTGAGATACTTACCTTGTGTGGTAGTTGTCGGTGTTGTTGTAGGCGTTGTCGTTGTAGTAGTGGGCGTGGTCGTTGTAGTTGTGGGCGTGGTCGTTGTAGTTGTGGGTGTTGTTGTAGTTGTAGTTGTGGGCGTTGTTGTAGTTGTAGGCGTGGTCGTTGTTGTTGTCGGTGGTGTCGTCGTTGTTGTTGTTGTTGTTGTAGTGGTGGTAGTACATTGTACATCCACCATATCGTAGCTATAGGTCGACTTGTAAATTTTGAGAAGTTCCATAAACTCCGGACAAACGGAATGCGTCTGTAGACAGAGTTTGAACTCCCAGTGAGATCTGGAACCAACATCAGTATCAAATCAACTCATGGTCAAGAATAAAAGTTTGCAAAATTTCGGAAAAACCTCTTTCACATATTTCAAAATTTAAATAGGGATTGAACGGCGTTTTTAAAATGTTCATGCCGGTATGAACGCAAATCGGTTGCATCCAAATTGCTTGAAGTCCGCTAGGGCTTCATGTTTAATATTGATGTAACCGCGTTCATACTCAAATGAAATGCATTTCTGCTGGTAATGTTCATATAGTGTGTTGCAGCGCAAATGTAAATATAAGAATGAAAAGTCCTTATATAGGATTAAGATAATGAAAAAAATACACTCTTCAAAATAAACTCCTAAAGAACCTCATAAGTGGTGAATGGCTTAGAGACGGTTCCACGGTTTTTGTTATACATACAATGTATGTATATATATAGTCAATTTTACAACAATATTTAAACAAGTTATAAAAACGTATACTATTCAACCCGGATAGAAACGCGCATGGGGTTGACATTTTCACGTCCGATCGGGGAGTCGATCCCCGGTCGTCTTGATGAAAGGCGAGAAAACCATTCACTGCACCACCTCACCAACTAGACACAGAATGATGGTCAACGAAGACTGGTATGGAAAAGGATTTTGAAGATTTTAACTGCTGCCAAAATATACTTGTTTTGTTTGACTGTAAGGTGTGAAAACGTTAAGCATGGTATTTACTGTACATGATACTATCATACTGTACCCACCGACACTGGCTCGAGGGATCTGTGGTATCTTCAATGTGAGGAAGACACGACTCTATTGCAGTGACCGTGTTGTCCAGCCTCAAACAACCTTCGGTGAAGAAAGATAACGACACATGTTAAACAAAGATATACCTAGGGTTCAGCAACCGTCGACAAAATGTAAAACAGCGTCAAATAAAACGACAAAACATATGACATCGCCAAGACAAAACATCTTGTAGCGTCAATACCAAACGATATATTTTTCAGTGTCAATACACCGCGATAAATTAGAAGGCCATCTTTAAAATGTACCACGCCGAAACAAAAACATAGAAATGTACCACAGCGAAACCAAAACACAGACAAAATTAACCACAGCCTCACCAAAACACGGACAAAATTAACCACAGCGTCACCAAAACACAAACAAAATTTACCACATCGTTACCAAAACACTGACAAAATGTACCACATCGTTACCAAAACACTGACAAAATGAACCACAGCGTCACCAAAACACTGACAAAATGTACCACAACGTCACCAAAACACAGACAAAATGTACCACAGCGTCAACACAACACGAACAAAATGTACCAAAACGTCACCAAAACACTGACAAAATTAACCACAGCGTCACCAAAACACGGACAAAATGTACCACATCGACACCAAAACACAGACAAAAGTAAGCACAGCGTCACCACAACACGAATAAAATGTACCACAGCGTCACCAAAACACTGACAAAATTAACCAGTCTCAACACAACACGAACAAAATGTACCACAGCGTCACCAAAACACAGACAAAATGTACCACATTTCCACCAAATCACAGACTAAATGTACCACGGCGTCGCCACTTCACAGACAAAATGTACAACAGCGTCATAAAAACTCTGAAAAAATTAACCACAGCGTCACCACAACATGGACAAAAAGTTCCAAAGCGTCACCTAAACAAGAAAATAAAATGTACCACATCGTCACCAAAACGGACAAATTATACCACAGCGTCACCAAAACACGGACAAATTGTACCACATCGTAACCAAAACATGGACAAATTGTATCACAGCGTCAAATATGATGACAAACTAAATTGTATATATTTCTGATTCTTATGTTAATATCGCGGAAGTCTTAAAGATAATATTAATAAGAGATCACAAAGGTCACTATGCATAAGTAATTGTATACACCGTTCTACGATGTTGGTATATGCGGTAAAGACACACGTACACTAGTTAAACACCTACAACGTTAATTAATGTACCCTGTACTGTCAGCCTCTGTTGATAAAGCGAAATCACTTACCGGTTTTACAGAACTGTTGCCAAGCCAACACAATATCCGGTTCCAAAAGGGACAGGTAAAATGGTTGCTCGAACTGACAGGTCTGTAGCACTGTATCAGCGCACCGTAGACTATCTTTGAACGTGCTGAAAATGAATGATATAATATCTTGTTAGTTTGAAAAGATTGATATGGTGCTTGATACCAATATAAGGGAGACAATAAGTTAACACGTTGAGTGGTGTTTTACATATAATAGTACATAGACCAGGAACACAAGAATCTTGACAGACTATATCTATGGCAGGTACACTTCTATGCATGGTTAGGGATGGATTATAAAATATTGTATTTCAAACTTGTGCTTCGCCTATTGTTTTCATTTCAAACAATAAGTAATATAATTTCAAATTAAATATAATTTCTAAAACTGTAATGTATTTACCTGCAGAAATTCTCATATTGTTTTGTATTTTGTGTGATGACGTTTGTTGCAACCATCTGTGTACAGGAGGGAAACGTCTGGTAAAGGAGGCAAGCTACAAACAAACAAATACAATACCCTTTAACGTTAGGAAGATAGTACGAGGTGGTACATACTGAATTACTTTTCATACAATATTAAAGGTATGTTACTAGGTCAGCTAGCTTGGTAGCTCTTGCTAATGGAGAAAGATTATGTGACATAGCATCATTTATGCACTTTCCGTCCTGTCACATAAACAACCAAAAGAACATATGAGTGAAAAAGGTCACCGGTTGGTGACTTTTAATATATTTTCAAACAAATAATACCCAAACATGACGATGTCAAACATCTGACAAGTACAGCATAGCATTATCATATATAAAGTAAAACAAATACATTAGTTGGTGGCCATAAGCCTTAGTGGGGGTTGGCAAACTCCGCCACTAAACCAAGATGTGCAACATTGAAGGTTTCCCCACAAAGGCGTTGAGCGCGCCATTGAGAAAATTTGTAAACAGCGCGCCATTGAGAAAATTTATAAACAAAAAGGTCACACAGTGCAAAACTATTGTGTTAACCATTCTAAGTACAGACCTAGTCTGGTATACCTTCCGAAGTTTTTAACTCTTATGTACAGCAAACTACATTGTATTATGTCTTATCAAAATGAAATTAGTGAACGGAATAGAAAACGTCAGTTGTATCCAGGTATACTAATGACAAGTAAAACAGTAAAATACCACAACCACATCATACAACGAATTTAGCCTTTTGCGACTATAACAATAATTTAGTTTATAATTTGTAAAAAAAATCTTGGTTGGTCAAAGTGTGACAGTCGACTTGGCAACATTGTAAACAATTAAAATTAAAATTAACTTCAGGAAACACAATCAACAGACCTTTTATAACATAAGCATATCAAGATATGTGTATCGGGAGTATTTTCTATCATTCCTGTACTGAGGCTTAGCTGTGTATGTGTACATGCTCTGATATGTAGTTCATGAGAAACTGAGGTGTGTTTTGTTACTGTCCAGTTATGACAATTTTATAGCATCCCTATCCACAAAAAATATTTACTTGTATAATACTACATTATTTATAAATTATTGCTTTCATATGAAACTAAAAGATTAGATAAACAACTCATGGGTCATACAAAAAACACTATTGGATTTCGAAATCGAAATGTACAGAAGGAAGGTAACTCTGGGATATCTTGACCAAAATATTCAAACTATCTATCAGAGTTACCTCCCCTCGTTTGTAATGAATTTTTATGTAGGCAGTAATACTCATATATAAAATGTGCATAAATAGCACCACTTCATTATTTCATGGCCGCAGATTGACAGTTTCATGTAAGCATTGTTGCTGGTATGCTTACAGAACCCCGCCATTGAATAGTCTAACTTACACATGGCTAGCCTAGTTCAATGCTTCATGTAAGAAACACCCTGTGCGTATGTGATTAACCTTATGCTTTCTCAGTTTCATGTTTACCCATTCCCAGGGAAAATCCTGGAATTTGAGAGCAGTGGGCCATTTTCAGCAACTTTTTAGTCAAAATCAAATAGTTTTAAGGGGTCAATGGCCTCATGGCCCCTCCATGCATTTCTATAATATCAACAGGAAGTGTCGTCCCTACAAACCTCCAGTGCAGGCGTTGTCCACGTCCGTCCGAGTTTCCTTCCACTGAATTCGGAGGTATTCATACTTATTTACTCCACACTGCTCCGTGTTGGCACGGTAACATTCGATGTGACTGTTGTTCAATAGTGATGTCCTATAAAGAAAACCACGATAAAGCTGTATCACACACAAGGAATTGATATTATAAATTTTCAAATAAATTACGTATTTTATTTCCTGCCTTGATAGCAGACATGTTGATTGCATTGAGTTGGTGAGCTACACACTTTCCTGGAATAGACAGGATATATCATTGTGTTTTTTTCGTGTGTTGCTTAGAAACCTTATCCTTCCGTAATACACAGTTTCCACTCAAGCCTCTTGTCGAGTTTCAAGGTGTTTTCATATTATTTTGATGTCTTCACATTTATTGTTGTTGCTGGGTATCTACTTGTATCAATTTGTCCTTCTGTGTTGAGGCCGTGGTATATTTTGTCATTTTGTATTTAGGCTGTGGTATATTTTGTCCTTCTGTATTAAGGTTGTGGTATATTTTGTCCTTCTGTGTTGAGGCCGTGGTATATTTTGTCCTTTTATATTAAGGCTGTGGTATATTTTGTCCTTCTGTGTTGAGGCCGTTGTATATTTTGTCATTTTGTATTTAGACTGTTGTATATTTTGTCCTTCTGTATTAAGGTTGTGGTATATTTTGTCCTTCTGTGTTGAGGCCGTGGTATATTTTGTCCTTTTGTGTTGATGTCGTGGGATATTTTGTCCTTTTGATTTTAGGGTGTGGTATATTTTGTCATTTCGTATTAAGGCTGTTGTATATTTTGTCCTTCTGTGTTGAGGCCGTTGTATATTTTGTCATTTTGTATTTAGACTGTTGTATATTTTGTCCTTCTGTATTAAGGTTGTTGTATATTTTGTCCTTCTGTGTTGAGGCCGTTGTATATTTTGTCATTTTGTATTTAGACTGTTGTATATTTTGTCCTTCTGTATTAAGGCTGTGGTATATTTTGTTCTTCTATATTAAGGCTGTGGTATATTTTGTCATTTTGTGTTGATGCTGTGGTATATTTTGTCATTTTGTATTAAGGCTGTTGTATATTTTGTCCTTTTTTTGTTAAGGCTGTGGTATATTTTGTACTTTTTTTGTTAAGGCTGTGGTATATTTTGTACTTTTTTTGTTAAGGCTGTGGTATATTTTGTCCTTTTTTTGTTAAGGCTGTGGTATATTATGTCCTTTTTTTGTTAAGGCTGTGGAATATTTTGTCCTTTTTTTGTTAAGGCAGTGGTATATTTTGTCCTTTTGTGTTAAGGCTGTGGTATATTTTGTCATTTTGTGTTGATGCTGTGGTATATTTTGTCATTTTGTATTAAGGCTGTTGTATATTTTGTCCTTCTGTGTTGAGGCCGTGGTATATTTTGTCGTTTTGTATTTAGACTGTGGTATATTTTGTCCTTCTCTATTAAGGCTGTGGTATATTTTGTTCTTCTATATTAAGGCTGTGGTATATTTTGTCCTTTCGTGTTGAGGCTGTGGTATATTTTGTCCTGTTGTGTTGAAGCTGTGGTATATTTTGTCCTTTTGTCTTGAGGCTGTGGTATATTTTGTCCTTTTTTGGTGATGCTGTGGTATATTTTGTCCTGTTGTGTTGAAGCTGTGGTATATTTTGTCCTTTTGTTTTTAGGGAGTGGTATATTTTGTCATTTCGTATTAAGGCTCTGGTATGTTTTGTCCTTTTTTGTTAAGGCTGTGGTATATTATGTCCTTTTTTTGTTAAGGCTGTGGAATATTTTGTCCTTTTTTTGTTAAGGCAGTGGTATATTTTGTCCTTTTGTGTTAAGGCTGTGGTATATTTTGTCCTTCTGTGTTGAGGCCGTGGTATATTTTGTCCTTTTTTTGTTAAGGCTGTGGGATATTTTGTCCTTTTGTGTTGAGACTGTGGTATATTTTGTCCTTTTGTGTTAAGGCTGTGGTATATTTTGTCCTTTTTTTGTTAAGGCTGTGGTATATTTTGTCCTTTTGTGTTGAGGCTTTGGTATATTTTGTCATTTTGTGTTGATGCTGTGGTATATTTTGTCATTTTGTATTAAGGCTGTTGTATATTTTGTCCTTCTGTGTTAAGGCTGTGGTATATTTTGTCCTTCTGTGTTGAGGCTGTTGTATATTTTGTCCTTTTGTGTTAAATCTGTGACATTTTTTGCGATCCAACTGAATTCTACCTAATGAAATATTTCTAAAGTTTATTTATACAGCAAGACAATACATGTCGCTTTTCTCATTTACTGGCTGTGCAGACGCACACCGGCCCTAAATCAAGATAGATGTTGCTATGCGAAACCGGTAAAATTAGAGTAAAGTTTCGTTGTAATATATCTGATTTGATAATAATAAGAAAGTAAGGGCTAAGTAACCTAGATCAACAATAAACTATAGATGATGTGTCATTTCAAAACGTTCTTTAAAGTTATAATTGAGTTAGACATGCAAAGTTTAAACATTCAAACTGAAAGTACAATGGTGGATACAACTGAAATATTCATTAACGTCACAAGGCACTTGCTTTTACATAACCTATATATATCGGTAAACTATGTTACTCAGACATTAAACTATGTTTTTTGTGCATTCCAATAGCCACAAATATCTGAGAGAAAACTTGATCTTCAGATAATAAGTGACTGACATGTTACAAGTCCGAACACCTGTTTTTACGGAAGTATCAGCTTTGTTGCCTTTTTCTTAATTACGTGAAAGTCCCTAGGTACCACTTTAATAGTTTATGTGCAAGTTTGTTATATTCAAATCACATATATAAATTCTGATTTTTAACCTTTTTTATTGGAGTCTATATAACTTATCAGGGGTTGGAATTTTTTGTGACTATAGCATCTTTAAGGGGGCTTGTTAAACTATAAGTCTGTACGAGTTCCTACGACTTACCTACACAGCTCCTCCGTTTTTGCAGTTATGATGGTTGATGATATCACTTCATCACTTAATGCCTGCAGGTCAAGTGCGCATGTCTCTGCCTTTCTTACGTCACAGGGTACCATAACCACGCTAGCTATTAATCGAGATAAAATTGTACGTTAGCTACATTATATCTGATATTGCGTCTTTGTGAACATTCAGTCACTTAGCTTCAGTTCATGTGACGTCATTACCATCATGAAAAAAAATGGCGCCATTTAATATTACGTCATAATTAAACAATTGTGCATCACGTGTGTTTAGATGACTTTTGTCGATATGCTATAATTGGAGATCAAACTGTAGTAATGTACAGTCAATTTTATGATGTCACAACTGAAGGTTAGAAATGTTGAGTTCATAAACATCAAATTATTATGTCACACACCAAACAGAGGACCAATTCATACTCACCAAACTGTGATGACACACAGAAGAGAGAAAGTACCACTATCGTCACCCAAGGCCGTTTCTTCAAATCTGTAAGGAGACGTTAACTATATATTCTAACGAAAGGTGTTTCACATTACTGTATTGCTGTTCAATTCCGTACAAATTTCTCCAATATAGTGATGGCAGTATGCATCTATATAGCCATTTTTACAATGTTTAACACCTCGTCCTTGTTGTTTTGCATTCAAGTAAGGTAACATCTGGACCTGGTGAGTGGCTGTGCTGATGTTATATTAGAACATAGGGAAACTGCATAGCAAACCCTTTAAACATTCTATGTGACTATACATTTTTTTTTATTATTCCTTAAACTGCATAACAAAGATTTAAAAAAATCTAAATGACTATACAGTTACACACCGATTATGATGGAAACTACATAACAATACTGATGGTTGGTATCTTTGGACGCACCCATTTATAAAGTAATAGAGTTGTCTCTTTGAACGAGCTTACGTGTAATTTTGTAAAAAATACACTGAATGTCACCAAGACAATTCATATGAACTAAGCTATTATTTATACTATAAAAGGAACCCTGTTTTTATCTCTCGAGAAGCTACACCAGCTCATGTTGACGTCAACACTACCTGGAAAAGTACCAAAGTAGCACTCAAATTATTTATGCATTACAGGACGCTTTCTAACAGGTCAAAAAAAGCACCGGTAGAATTGGTAATATCAGTAGTTATTGAAAAACAAGTGTTAATTTCCTTCCCTGAGTAATTGTACGTATGTAAGATAACCTTGGTATTTAAGTTCGGCACTTGGGTTATCAGACGATATAAGATGTTTTTGAGTGTATACACGATGAGCTAGTTAATCTCGCACTACGACTTGGCGATGATAACCTCGTATCATCTTAACTTCCTAGGCACAGATTGTTATCGCCCTAATTGGTTTTACACAACGTCGTGGCTTCCACCAAGCACCTGTCTACTGGTAAAGGGCATACTACCAAGTTTGGTCTTGACTTCAGGAGTCTAATCGGCCAGGAGCCAAAGTATATTTATATTTTTTTCTAATTTTAAACCTTTTGTATGACTTGCTATGGTAATGATAAGTAGATATCAATACATCAAGTTTTGTTCAATTCATCAAATGATTGGCCATTTTTATTGTATATCCAGCAATGAGTTAGTGTAGCCACTGTCTGACATTTGATGATTCTTAAATAATTCGTCAAAGGGATAGGGTTAAATCATCATCAGGTACCTATTAAGTAAACGTACTGTAAATCAATTATGACCAATTACATTTTTACTGTACGCAGTAAAACAATGCCATGTGTTAATAGTACGTATCAAGTTAATTGGTTGACATTGAAGTATCGGTTCTAGATAGGTAGCACGGTAAGCCCAGCCTCTCGATCAGGGTGTTAAATATATCAAGAATACACGGATGGCTTTATTGACTAGCTCTAAAAATGAAAAGATCCATTATTGGCTACCAATTTGAAATTAAGCAGAACTCCTCTAAACTTTGAAATTAACCAATTAAGGGGTTTAACGCATCTGCCCCTCTGCTTCTACAGTAGTCTGGACCCTCTGTTTCTAAAGTAGCCTTGACCCTCTGTTTCTACAGTAGTCTGGACCCTCTGTTTCTACAGTAGTCTGGACCCTCTGTTTCTACAATAGTCAGGACCCTCTGTTTCTACAGTAGTCTGGACCCTCTGTTTCTACATCAGTCTGTACCCTCTGTTTCTACAGTAGTCTGGACAATTGAGATTTCCATCTTTTTGGCCCCTAGCATCACCAACGAGACATAGAGGACGAACAGCTTTATAATGCATTGTTATTCATTAAATGGCACACTGTTTCTATTACCGATTCCAAAGTTACATCACGTGTGTGTTACGTTTATCTTTCACGATAAACGGTGGTTGACTCTGCTGGTGGATTTGCCAGCCTCCGAGGTTTGACGTCACCTTGATGCAGTGGCACGGTTCATAATGTACACATCAAAGACGTTTCCGAAAGCTCGCAAAATAACTTTTCAATTCCTGTTTGTGTCTTTAAAAACGTTTTAATTTCAATATGTTAAACGATTGGACTTTATTTTTTATACATAACGAATGGTTTGTTCACTGTGCAGGATTGCTGGTGACCTACTTTCTTGCCTTGTTTTGACATTATGGCGTGTAAAACTTGTGGTGCAGGGAACGTTTATCCTTCCGGATATGCAAGGATAAGCAGCTTCAGTATCTGGTTTCTGTTCAATGGGGATTCATACTGTTTTACGTTATATCTAAATGTCCTCACAGTCCTGTAATTTTGCTTTGATATATAATACGAATCTCAATATTAATGTATCAGTTTGTTTTTGTTTGTTCGGGGTTTAACGTCATCATTAACAGCCAGGGTTATATAAGGACAGATACCTAGGGAGACACAACAGCCAGGTTCATATAAGGACAGGTACCTAGGGAGACACAACAGCGAAGGTCATATAAGGACAGGTACCTAGGGAGACACAACAGCCAGGTTCATATGAGGACGGGTACCTAGGGAGACACAACAGCAGGGTCATACGAGGACATGTACCTAGGGAGACTCAACAGCCAATGTCATACGAGGACAGGTACCTAGGGAGACACAACAGCCAGGGTCATACGAGGACAGGTACCTAGGGAGACTCAACAGCCAATGTCATACGAGGACAGGTTCCTAGGGAGACACAACAGCCAGGGTCATACGAGGACAGGTACCTAGGGAGACTCAACAGCCAATGTCATACGAGGACGGGTACCTAGGGAGACACAACAGCCAGGGGGATATGAGGACGGGTACCTAGGGAGACACAACATCCAGGGTCATGTGAGGACGGGTACCTAGGGAGACACAACAGCCAGGGTCATATGAGGACGAGTACCTAGGGAGACACAACAGCCAGGGACATATGAGAACAGGTACCTAGGGAGACACAACAGCCAGGGTCATATGAGGACAGGTACCTAAAGAGACACAACAGCCAGTGTCATATGAGGACAGGCACCTAGGGAAACACAACTGCAAGGGTCATATGAGGACAGGCACCTAGGGAAACACAACTGCCAGGGTCATATGAGAACAAGTACCTAGGGAGTCACAACAGCCAGGGTCATGAGGACAGGTACCTAGGGGACACCGCCAGGAGGAAAAGGTAGATAGAAAAGGATGAAAACAGGAAAGATAGGAAACAATAAAAAAATAATCCAAGTGTTGCAATGGGGGCAGCAGATTAATTTGTCTTCCATAGTAGGTGACATAGAGGAAAACACCTGATTATGCAGGGGGAGGGGGGCATCAATTGACTTTTATAATACACATATAGTTGGATACAACAGGACATTTTGTTGGTTCTTTAATGTGTGTGCCCTAATAGGGCAAGAAAAAAAAACCAGCCCCGATTATCACTGGAGGAGGCGGTACATAAGTCGCCTCTTACAATCATGCAGTGGGATACAGCAGGCCTGTTCTGTACTCGAACCAGCACGGGTTTTATTCAATGTACGAATTATCAAATACATTTTGCCTTCGCCTTATGCTGGGTATTTTTTATCAGTATGGCTTTACATATACTAAGTGATAATACCGACTCGTGACAATATTAATGGCCGACGCTAGAGCAAGTCCTAGAGGTTAGGTTAACCATGGAATGTATGGACGTATGGTCCATGCTGGAAAAACATTTAAAACCTGAAAGTGTTTATGCGAAAATTATCTTAGATTTTTTTTTTAGATCACCAGGATCTGGAGATTGTGGACGGTTTAAAGTTTGAGATTACTCTGTAATGGTCATTACCGTATCAAAACTGAACTTTAGGGCAGCGAGCAGATGATAAGAACATTCTGAGCTTTCAAACGTATACCAATAAATTGAGGCTTTACCATATGGTCCTGGCGTTAGGTTTATAACAAGTGTACGTATATTACAGTGATGATAGTACTTAGTCAGAAATCCTATAACAATGTAACGGGCTCACATAACATTACCATATTCTTTTTCTGTAGGATGGATCAATAGAAAATGGAGTAAACATAAATCACAGCGTCAACACGAAAACGGGTTGTCCAAGCTTAAAGTTAAGTACGGAAATAGCATCATAACAACAAGATGAAATAATGAACCCCTTTGTACGATGGCCGACAGCGGCCGCCAATACAACTACATATTTTTGCAAAATGTATAAGTACAGTTTTATATAAGCCTACTAAATACGTATGCCAAACTCAGTGTATCAATAGCAAGTTATCCCTCACATTTATTTCTTAGAGCCTTTGATATTTATGGTTTCAACCGGCGATTCCTACTGCTCCAACGTTTTATTTGTTTATCTAAACGACCTTTGACTGTATTCTGTTATTGAGTCGGTGTGCTGGTGATGCAGCAATGTCAGAAGTATATTTGAATATGCAAGTTGAAAGTGCAACAGCTATGAACTATGAGGGGGGGAAATACTGTCTTACTGGCAAACTAGCTTTTCCAGTGATGCGGTATAACCCGGGGAACCTCTCACTAGGTCAGCAACGTCAAGCGTGGTCAGTATTTGATGGGTGACCGCCTCCAAGTTATATTTGGTGGCAGCGGTGGGATCCAAACCCATGCCTCCAAAGAGATTGATGCTTTTCCAGTGATGAGGTATAACCTGAGGACCCGCTTATAAATTTAGCAACGTCAAGCGTGGTCAGTTGTTGGATGGGTGATCGCCCGCACGTTAAAAAACTATATTCTGTTATTCTCTGTTGTTAGAGTGTCCAAGAAAATTAACTAGAATACAATACACCTAACATAATGTTTTCTCTACTAACATATAAACACTGCTGTGACCTCGTGACAGCAACAGGATATACATCCGTTGTAAAGATGATCGATGTTGATGAGGATAGGTTGCATATTGACAAATCACAAGTGTCTACAACCATATCTGTACTCACTCACTCACTCACTCACTCACTCAGACAAGCCTGTTATTTTGTTACATCGCCGCTTAGACGGTACAACAAATCTGTCGTTATTGTTACTGTCATCAAATCGTCCCTTTGTAGCATTTTGTACTTATTAGTTTTGGTTTATAGTGTGTAAAGTGTTGTCGTGTGTATGTAGTACTTGTACCTGTAGTTTAGTTTTTTATTGTGTAAAGTGATGTCGTGTGTATGTAGTACTTGTACCTGTAGTTTTAGTTTATATTGTGTAAAGTGTTGTCGTCTGTATGTAGTATTTGTACCTGTAGTTTTAGGTTTTTATTGAGTAGAGTGTTGTCGTCTGTATGTAGTATTTGTACCTGTAGTTTTAGTTTATATTGTGTAGAGTGTTGTCGTCTGTATGAGGTATTTGTACCTGTAGTTTTAGTTATTTATTGAGTAGAGTGATGTCGTGTGTATGTAGTATTTTGTACGTATTAGTTTTAGTTTATATTGTGTAGAGTGTTGTCGTCTGTATGTAGTATTTGTACCTGTAGTTTTAGTTATTTATTGTGTAAAGTGTTGTCGTCTGTATGTCGTATTTGTACCTGTAGTTTTAGTTATTTATTGTGTAAAGTGTTGTCGTCTGTTTGTAGCATTTGTACTTGTAGTTTTAGTTTTTTATTGAGTAAAGTGTTGTCGTCTGTATGTAGTACTTGTACCTGTAGTTTAGTTTTTTATTGTGTAAAATGTTGTCGTCTGTTTGTAGCATTTGTACTTGTAGTTTTAGTTTTTTATTGAGTAAAGTGTTGTCGTCTGTATGTAGTATTTGTACTTGTAGTTTTAGTTTATATTGTGTAAAGTGTTGTCGTCTGTATGTAGGATTTGTTCTTGTAGTTTTAGTTTTTTATTGAGTAAAGTGTTGTCGTCTGTATGTAGCATTTGTACTTGTAGTTTTAGTTTTTTATTGAGTAAAGTGTTGTCGTCTGTATGTAGCATTTGTACCTGTAGTTTAGTTATTTATTGAGTAAAGTGTTGTCGTCTGTATGTAGTATTTGTACTTGTAGTTTTAGTTTATATTGTGTAGAGTGTTGTCGTTTGTATGAAGCATTTGTACCTGTAGTTTTAGTTGATCTTGTGTAGAGTGTTGTCGTTTGTATGAAGCATTTGTACCTGTAGTTTTAGTTTATATTGTGTAGAGTGTTGTCGTGTATATGTAGTATTTGTACCTGTAGTTTTAGTTTTTTATTGTGTAAAGTGTTGTCGTGTGTATGTAGCATTTGTACCTGTAGTTTTAGTTTATATTGTGTAAAGTGTTGTCGTGTGTATGTAGGATTTGTACCTGTAGTTTTAGTTTTTTATTGAGTAAAGTGTTGTCGTTTGTATGTAGCGTTTGTACTTGAAGTTTTAGTTTTTTATTGAGTAAAGTGTTGTCGTCTGTATGTAGCATTTGTACTTGTAGTTTTAGTTTATATTGTGTAAAGTGAGGTCGTGTGTATGTAGAATATGTACTTGTAGTTTTAGTTTTTTATTGTGTAAAATGATGTCGTGTGTATATAGTATTTGTATCTGTAGTTTTAGTTTTTTTAATGTGTAGAGTGTTGTCGTGTTTATAAAGTATTTGTACCTGTAGTTTTAGTTTATATTGCGTAGAGTGTTGTCGTGTTTATGAAGTATTTATACCTGTAGTTCTAGTTTTTTATTGAGTAAAGTGTTGTCTGTCGTGTGTATGTAGTATTTGTACCTGTAGTTTTAGTTATTTATTGTGTATAGTGTTGTCGTGTGTATGCAGTATTTATACCTGTAGTTTTAGTTTTTTATTGTGTAAAGTGTTGTCGTGTGTATGTAGTATTTATACCTGTAGTTTTAGTTTATATTGTGTAGAGTGTTGTCGTGTGTATGTAGTACTTTTACATATTAGTTTTAGTTTATATAGTGTAGAGTGTTGTCGTCTGTGTGTAGCATTTGTACCTGTAGTTTTAGTTTATATAGTGTAGAGTGTTGTCGTCTGTATGTAGCATTTGTACCTGTAGTTTTAGTTTATATTGTGTAGAGTGTTGTCGTGTGTATGTAGTATTTGTACCCGTAGTTTTAGTTTATATTGTGTAGAGTGTTGTCGTCTGTGTGCAGTATTTGTACCATTAGTTTTAGTTTATATTGCGTAGAGTGTTGTCGTGTGTATGTAGTATTTGTACCAGTAGTTTAAGTGTTTTTTTTAGTAGAGTGTTGTCGTGTTTATGTAGTATTTGTACCTGTAGTTTTAGTTTATATTGCGTAGAATGTTGTCGTGTTTATGAAGTATTTGTACCAGTAGTTTTAGTTTTTTTTATTGAGTATAGTGTTGTCGTGTGTATGTAGTATTTGTACCTGTAGTTTAAGTGTTTTATTGTGTAAAGTGATGTCGTGTGTATGTAGTATTTGTACCTGTCGTTTTAGTTTTTTATTGTGTAAAGTGTTTCCGTATGTATCTAGTATTTGTACCTGTAGTTTTAGTTTTTTATTGTGAAAAGTGTTGACGTGTGTATGTAGTATTTGTACCTGTAGTTTTAGCTTTTTATTGTGTAAAGTGATGTCGTGTGTATGTAGTATTTGTACCTGTAGTTTTAGTTTTTTATTGTGTAAAGTGTTTCCGTATGTATGTAGTATTTGTATTTGTAGTTTTAGTTTTTTATTGTGAAAAGTGTTGTCGTGTGTATGTAGTATTTGTACCTGTAGTTTTAGTTTTTTTATTGTGTAAAGTGATGTCGTGTGTATGTAGTATTTGTACCTGTAGTTTTAGCTTTTTATTGTGTAAAGTGATGTCGTGTGTATGTAGTATTTGTATTTGTAGTTTTAGTTTTTTTTAATGTGTAGAGTGTTGTCGTGTTTATGAAGTATTTGTACCTGTAGTTTGTGTATATAGTATTTGTATTTGTAGTTTTGGTGTTTTTTTAATGTGGAGAGTGTTGGCGTGTTTATGAAGTATTTGTACCTGTAGTTTGTGTATATAGTATTTGTATTTGTAGTTTTGGTGTTTTTTTAATGTGGAGAGTGTTGGCGTGTTTATGAAGTATTTGTACCTGTAGTTTTAGTTTATATTGTCTAAAGTGATGTCGTGTGTATGTAGTATTTGTATTTGTAGTTTTAGTTTTTTATTGTGAAAAGTGTTTTCGTGTGTATGTAGTATTTGTACCTGTAGTTTTAGCTTTTTAATGTGTAAAGTGATGTCGTGTGTATGTAGTATTTGTATTTGTAGTTTTAGTTTTTTATTGTGAAAAGTGTTTTCGTGTGTATGTAGTATTTGTACCTGTAGGTTTAGGTTATATTGTGTAAAGTGATGTCGTGTGGATATAGTATTTGTATTTGTAGTTTTGGTGTTTTTTTAATGTGGAGAGTGTTGGCGTGTTTATGAAGTATTTGTACCTGTAGTTTTAGTTTATCTTGTGTAAAGTGATGTCGTGTGTATGTAGTATTTCTACCTGTAGTTTTAGTTTATATTGTGTAGAGAGTTGTCGTCTGTATGTAGTATTTGTACCTGTAGTTTTAGGTTATATTGTGTAAAGTGATGTCGTGTGTATGTAGTATTTCTACCTGTAGTTTTAGTTTATATTGTGTAGAGAGTTGTCGTCTGTATGTAGTATTTGTACCTGTAGTTTTAGTTTATCTTGTGTAAAGTGATGTCGTGTGTATGTAGTATTTGTACCTGTAGTTTTAGTTTATATTGTGTAAAGTGATGTCGTGTGTATATAGTATTTGTATTTGTAGTTTTGGTGTTTTTTTAATGTGTAGAGTGTTGTCGTGTTTATGAAGTATTTGTAACTGTAGTTTTAGTTTATATTGTGTAAAGTGTTGTCGTGTGTATGTAGCATCTGTACCTATAGTTTTAGGTTTTTTTGTGTAAAGTGATGTCGTGTGTATGTAGTATTTGTACCTGTAGTTTTAGTTTTTTATTGTGCAAAGTGTTTCCGTATGTATGTAGTATTTGTATTTGTAGTTTTAGTTTTTTATTGTGAAAAGTGTTGTCGTGTGTAAGTAGTATTTGTACCTGTTGTTTTAGTTTTTTATTGTGTAAAGTGATGTCGTGTGTATATACTATTTGTACCTGTAGTTTTAGTTTTTATGTTGAATGGTTCGCACCTATCAGTCAATCAGCAAGCTATGTAATAGTACGATAGTCAATAAAAACCAGAAAGACATAATGATTGAAAATGGCCGTTTTTATTAAAACGACATAACATAAAAATACATGTACGACATAACATAAAATACATGTTACAATACATGTATTGAACACCCTCCTGAGAAGGTGTTCCATAGACTGCATTTCAAAATCAAATGCAATGCCATTCTCCTAATGACTATAGTAGGTGAGGGGACAAGAAAACGCCCAAACCTTGAATAACTGTTAAACATACCATGAGTATTATGACATCATATAAAATTAGAGGTGTAAGGGGACGGTGGCGGGAAGAAATCAATGTTTAAAATAGCGCCCTACCTTTCTGCCCGTGAAGAAATTTTCCAAGTGACGCTTAGCTAGACCACGTGATCATATATTCATACGCATGTGCGTCCTGTTCGCCTTGCTCACTAGGAAAATATATTCTAGGGCCAAAAGAAAGAATCCCAAAATAAACCGTTACCACCAACATAAATGCAATAAAATACATTCTGTATTTAATTGTTGTTTTATGTTGAATGGTTCGCACCTATCAGTCAAGCAGCAAGCTATGTAATAGTACGATAGTCAATAAAAACCAGAAAGACATAATGATTGAAAATGGCCGTTTTTATTAAAACGACATAACATAAAAATACATGTACGACATAACATAAAATACATGTTACAATACATGTATTGAACACCCTCCTGAGAAGGTGTTCCATAGACTGCATTTCATAATCAAATGCAATGCCATTCTCCTAATGACTATAGTAGGTGAGGGGACAAGAAAACGCC